>NC_092039.1:42885363-43232314 GCF_003086295.3 Arachis hypogaea
ACCATCCGTCCTCTCGGTGAAAACAAGTTCTTTACGATTTCGTGCATGCTAATCATCTGTCGGTCTCACTTGTGTCGAATAGGATACATTATCCTTTTGCACACTATCACTGCGCCCAACATTTGCGAGTTGAAGCTCGTCACAGTCATCCCATCCCTGATCTATCGGAATACCACAAACAAGGTTTAGACTTTCCAGATCTCAAAGAATTGCCAATTGGTTCTAGCCTCTTCCACGAAGGTTCTGATCTCACGAGTTGAGTGCTCTGTTGTCAGGAGATGCAGGTCAAACTCATGGATTAGAAACCCAAGAGATACGCACTCAAGCTGTCGCCCAATGACTACGTTGAGCTCATGTAGAACAGAAGTGGTTGTCAGGCACACGTTCATAAGTTAGGGAATGATGATAAGTGTCACGGATCATTACATTCTCCATGTTGAATACGAGTGAGTATCTTAGAATAGAAACAAACGTGATTGAATAGAAAACAGCAGTAATTGCATTAATCCATTGAAATACGCAGAGCTCTCACTCCCACCTATAGGTTTAGAGGTTCATACTGTAGAAGATAAATAGGATTTGTCAAAATGTCATAAGTTGCAAAATAAATCTCTAAAAGTAATTTTATACTAAACTAGTAACCTAGGTTTACAGAGAATGAGTAACTAGATGTAGAGAGTGCAGAAAACCACTTTCGAGCCCACTTGGTGAGTGTTTGGGCTGAGCTTCCTAGCTTTCACGTGCATGTACCGTTTCTGGAGTTAAACACCAGCTTGGATGCCAGTTTGGGCGTTTTAACTCCAGCTTTGGTGCCAGTTCTGGCGTTTTACGCCAGAAAAGGGTCTATAGTGGGCGTTTAACGCCGGTTTGGCCCATCAAATCTCAGGCAAAGTTTTAGACTATCATATATTGCTGGAAAGCCCAAGATGTGTACTTTTCAACGCAATTAAAAGAGCACCAATTGGGTTTCTGTAGCTCTAGAAAATCCACTTCAGTGCAGGAGGGTCAGAATCCAATAGCATCTGCAGTCCTTTTCAGCCTCTGAATCAGATTTTGCTCAGCCCCAATTTCAGCCAAAACTACCTAAATTATAGAAAAACACTAACTCATAGTAAATCAGAAAGTGATTTTTGCATAAAAATTAATAAAAATACAAAAAAGGACTAAAACGTAAAAGTTACATGAAACACTAAAAAAGCATATAAAATATCCACTCATCATAACACCAATTAAATTATTGCTTGCCTGATGCAAGCAGAAATTGGCGAATAAAAAATTATTAAAAATATATGTGCAAGTATTCTTAACTCGCCAAATCAACTTATCATTTAGAAAGGTGTCACAGAAATTTAAAGTTAAAAACTGGGAGTATGATCCCAGGTCGTCTCCCAACGAATTGCAGAAAAGTGGCTATTTTATTAATCAGATGTTTTCAAAAGGTTTGAGTTGAGTAAACAGGAAATTAAATTGGAGAATTTGAATAATGTGAATAAAAGCCTTGACTGGGAGTTGATTTGTTGGAAGCCCATTATTGTTGAATTACTCTCTAGATTAATTGATAATTAAAGGTTATCCCATTTAGTTATCTCTTACTAGGTAGTGAAAGTCAAACAAGTTAGAATGCTATGTCCGTTCACGAGTTGCAACCCACTTAATTAAAAGGGATTGGTATTAGTGACTATAGGGCAATCCAACAATAAACCAATTACATTCTTTCTTTTAAGCCTTCCAACTCAAGGGTTCCTTTCAATCAACTCCCCATCAAGTTAGGGAACTACTTGCTCATTGTGAATGTAAAATTCATAACATATGAAAGGAAATTGAAGAAAGACATTGTAAATAAAAATCAAAATAATCAATTAAAAATAAATGTAATCCTTGTATTAAATAATCTTAAAAATATTCCAATGGTAAAATTAAGCAAGCAAAGGACATGGAAGAGTAAAGCCAAGTAAAGAAAACGAACTGGAATGATGAAGTCTTGATGAGGTAATAACTCTTCTCAGTGTCCCAATGCAAAAAGTAGTAGAAAAAATAAAATCCTAAGGACTATGAATGTGTAGAGAGAAAAACCTAGAGGAGGAGTAAAAAATAGATCTAAAACTAAAACTGTGTAGAATGAATTGTTGTTCTGGTTTCTGCATGTTCTCTGGCTCTAGTCTGCTGTTCTGGGCTAAAAACTGGGTCAAAATAGGGTCTAAAATGGCCCCCAGCGAATTCTGTAGATTATGCAGATCGCGCACGTCACGCGATCGCGTCATCCATGCGGACATGTCATTCGCGTTTTCCCTGCCACGCGTTCGCATCGTCCACTGGTGGACGAAATCGTGATCACTGTTCTTTAAGTTGTATGAAATCATTATTGTGGCACCAGTTGTTATCACAACTTCGTTCAACTAACCAGCAAGTGTACTGGGTCGTCCAAGTAATAAACCTTACGTGAGTAAGGGTCGATCCCACAGAGATTGTTGGTATGAAGCAAGCTATGGTCACCTTGCAAATCTCAGTCAGGCAGATTAAAGGGTAATTGTGATTATTGGAATAAATAATAAAAAGGAATAATAAAAGGGATAGAATACTTATGCAGATTCATTGGTGGGAATTTCAGATAAGCGGATGGAGATGCTGTAAAGCCCAGGGACGCCTGCTCTCCTACTGCTTCTACTCAATCCTTCTTACTCCTTTCCATGGCAAGCTTTGTATAGGGGTTCACCATCAACTGTGGCTACTTTCATCCTCTCGGGAAAATGGTCCTATGCGGTTGTCAGTCGCACGGCTAATCGTCTGGAGGCATCACCCATGGCTGATGGCTACATCCCATCCTCGCAGTGAAAACTAATGCTCACGCACTCTGTCACAGTACGGCTAATCACCGGTTGGTTCCCGCTCCTACTGGAATAGAATCCCTTGATTCTTTTGCGTCTGTCACTAACGCCCAGCAGGTTACAAGTTTGAAGCACGTCACAGTCATTCATTACCGGAATCCTACTAGGAATACCACAGACAAGGTTAGACTTTCCGGATTCCCAGGATCCTACTCGGAATACCACAGACAAGGTGAAACTTTCCGGATCCTCATAAATTCCGCCATCTATCTAGCTTATACCACGAAGATTCTGTTGGGGAATCTAAGAGATACACATTCAAGCTCTGTTGCATGTAGAACGGAAGTGGTTGTCAATCACGCGCGTTCATAAGTGAGAATGATAATGAGGGTAATCTGACTCATAACATTCATCATGTTCTTGGGTACGAATGAATATCTTGGAATAAGAATAAGAGAGATTTGAATAAAAGATAATAGAATTTCATTAATACTTGAGGTACAGCAGAGCTCCACACCCTTAATCTATGGTGTGCAGAAACTCCACCGTTGAAAATACATAAGTAAAAGAGGTTCAGGCATGGCCGAATGGCCAGCCCCCCTAACGTGATCAATGATCTCCTAAGATGAAGAATAAAACAAAACTGAGACCAAAGATGAACGTGGTCAAAAGACATCTAATACAATAGATAAATGTTCTATATATACTTAGACTAGCTCCTAGGGTTTACATGAGTAAGTAATTGATGCATAAATCCACTTCCGGGGCCCACTTGGTGTATGCTTGGGCTGAGCTTGATTAATCCACGAGCTGAGGCTTCTCTTGGAGTTGAACTTCGAGTTATGACGTGTTTTGGGCGTTTAACTCCGGATCATGACGTTTTTCTGGCGTTTAACTCCAGACAGCAGCTTGTACTTGGCGTTCAACGCCAAGTTACGTCGTCATTCTTCGAATAAGGTATGGACTGTTATATATTGCTGGAAAGCTCTGGATGTCTACTTTCCAACGCCGTTGAGAGCGCGCCAATTTGAGTTCTGTAGCTCCAGAAAATCCATTTCGAGTGCAGGGAGGTCAGATTCCAACAGCATCAGCAGTCCTTTTGTCAGCCTTCTTCAGAGTTTTGCTCAAATCCCTCAATTTCAGTCAGAATTTACCTGAAATCACAGAAAAACACACAAACTCATAGTAAAGTCCAGAAATGTGAATTTAACATAAAAACTAATGAAAACATCCCTAAAAGTAGCTCAAACTTACTAAAAACTATATAAAAACAATGCCAAAAAGCGTATAAATTATCCGCTCATCACAACACCAAACTTAAATTGTTGCTTGTCCCCAAGCAACTGAAAATCAAATAGGATAAAAGAAGAGAATATACTATAAAGTTCAAAATATCAATGAATATTAATTTAATTATATAGCGGGACTTGTAGCTTTTTGCTTCTGAACAGTTTTGGCATCTCACTTTTTCCTTTGTAGTTCAGAGTGATTGGCGTCTTTGGGAACTTAGAATTTGGGATAGTGTTATTGACTTTCCTAGTTAAGCATGTTGATTCTTGAACACAGCTACTTATGAGTCTTGGCTGTGGCCCTAAGCACTTTGTCTTCCAGTATTACCACCGGATACACAAATGCCACAGACACATAACTGGGTGAACCTTTTCAGATTGTGACTCAGCTTTGCTAGAGTCCCCAGTTAGTGGTGTCCAGAGCTCTTAAGCACACTCTTTTGCTTTGGATCACGACTTTAACCACTCAGTCTCAAGCTTTTCACTTGGACCTTCATGACACAAGCACATGGTTAGGGACAGCTTGATTTAGCCGCTTAGGCCTGGATTTTATTTCCTTGGGCCCTCCTATCCATTGATGCTCAAAGCCTTGGATCCTTGCTTCCCTTGCCTTTTGGTTTTAAGGGCTATTGGCTTTTTCTACTTTGCTTTTCTTTTTCTTACTATTTTTTTTTCGCCATTTTTTTTCACTGCTTTTTCTTGCTTCAAGAATCAATTTCATGATTTTTCAGATTATCAATAACATTTCTCTTTGTTCATCATTCTTTCAAGAACCAACAATTTTAACACTCATAAACAACAATATCAAAAGACATATGCACTGTTCAATCATTCATTCAGAAAACAAAAAGTATTGTCACCACATCAATATAATTAAATTAAATTCAAGGATGAATTCGAAATTCATGTACTTCTTGTTCTTTTGAATTAAAAAATTTTTCTTTTAAGAGAGGTGAAGGATTCATGGAATTATTCATAATCTTTAAGGCATGGTTACATACTAATGATCATGAAGTAAAGACACAAAACATAATTTAAACATAATATTAAAAACCGAAAACAGAAAGAAAATAAAGAACCTGGAATGAATCCACCTTTAGTGGCGTCTTCTTCTTGAAGGACCAATGATGTTCTTCAACTCTTCTATGTCCCTTCCTTGCCTTTGTTGCTCCTCCCTCATTGCTCTTTGATCTTCTCTTATTTCTTGGAGAATGATGGAGTGCTCATGATGTTCCACCCTTAATTGCTTCCAATATTTGTGTGGAGGACAACTTATCCCCTGAGGTATTTCAGGGATCTCTTGATTTGCAGCCACATGTTCTAACCAACTGAGCTATTCCAGCTTATATATAAGTCTTTCCATCTCCCAAGACTCAGAGGTGGAAGCTTTTGTCTTTCCTTTGAGGTTTCTCTGGCCTTAGGTGCCATTAATGGTAATGGAAAAGCAAAAAGCTATGCTTTTACCACACCAAACTTTAAAATATTGCTCGCCCTCGAGCAAGAAAAGAAAGAAGAGAAGAAGAAGAAGAAGATGGAGGTGAGTGAGGGGAGATGGATTCGGCTACATGGGTGGGGTTGGGTGGGAAAGAGAATTTGAATTTTATGAGGGTAGGTGGGGTTTATGGGGAAGAGGAGGTAGATGTAGGTGGTGAATGAAAAACAGAAGGGATGACCATGAATGGAAAGAGAGAGGGCGAGGTAGGTGGGGATCCTGTGAGGTCCACAGATCCTGAGGTGAAAAGAAATACCATTCCTTCACCATATAGGCATGTAAATTGCCTCCATGCATCATTCTGGCGTTCAAACGCCCATTGGTGCATGTTCTGGGCGTTAAACGCCCATGTAATGCATGTTTCTGGCGTTGAACGCCAGTTTCATGCTTGTTACTGGCGTTCAGCGCCAGTTTGTCCTCTCTGTGCACCTTCCTGGCGTTTAACGCCAGGTTGTTGCTTGTTTCTGGCGTTCAGCGCCAGAATGGTGCTCTGTTCTGGCGTTGAACGCCAGCCAGATGCATCTTACTGGCGTTAAACGCCAGCCCGTGCGTCCTCCAGGGTGAAAAATTTTTTTCTTCTGTTTTTGACTCTGTTTTTAATTTTTTTGATTTTTTCGTGACTCCTCATGATCATGTACCTAATTAAACACAAAAATAACAAAGAAAAAAAATAAAATAAAATTAGATAAATAAAATTGGGTTGCCTCCCAACAAGCGCTTCTTTAATGTCAATAGCTTGACAGTGGCTCTCATGGAGCCACAAGGTGATCAGGTCAATGTTGTATAGTCCCAACACCAAACTTAGAGTTTGGATATGGGGTCTTAACACCAAACTTAGAGTTTGGTTGTGGCCTCACAACACCAAACTTAGAGTTTGACTATGTGGGCTCTTCTTGACTCTGAACCGAGAGAAGTTCTTCATGCTTACTCTCTTCTGTCACAGAGGGATGGCCATGTGCCTTAAACACAAGGTAGGCCCCATTCAATTGAAGGACTAACTCACCTCTGTTGACATCTATCACAGCTTCTGCTGTGGCTAGGAAAGGTCTTCCTAGGATGATGGACTCATCATCTTCCTTCCTAGTGTCTAGGATTATGAAATCAGCAGGGATGTAAAGGCCTTCAACCTTTACTAACACGTCCTCTACTGTCCCATAAGCTTGTCTTATTGACTTATCTGCCAATTGTAATGAGAACAAGGCAGGTTGTACCTCAATGATCCCCAGCTTCTCCATTACAGAGAGTGGCATAAGATTTATCCCTGATCCCAGATCACATAGAGCTTTTTCAAAGCTCATGGTGCCAATTGTACAAGGTATTAAGAATTTGCCAGGATCTTGTTTCTTTTGAGGTAGAGTTTCCTGAATCCAAGTATCTAGTTCATTAATGAGCAAGGGAGGTTCACTTTCCCAAGTCTCATTACCAAACAGCTTGGCATTCAGGTTCATGACAGCTCCTAAGTATTGAGCAACTTGCTCTCCAGTCACATCTTCATCCTCTTCAGAGGAAGAATAGTCTTCAGAGCTCATGAATGGCAGAAGGAGATTTAATGGAATCTCTATGGTCTCTGTATGAGCCTCAGATTCCTTAGGATCCTTAATAGGAAACTCCTTCCTGCTTGAAGGACGTCCCAGGAGGTCCTCCTCACTAGGATTTTCGTCCTCCTCCTCCCTAGTGCATTCGGCCACTTTGATCAAATCAATGGCCTTGCACTCTCCTTTTGGATTCTCTTCTGTATTGTTTGGGAGAATATTGGGAGGAGTTTCAATGACTTTCTTACTCAGCTGGCCCACTTGTGCCTCCAAATTTCTAATGGAGGATCTTGTTTCATTCATGAAACTGAAAGTGGCCTTTGACAGATCAGAGACAATATTGGCTAAGTTAGAAGTGTTTTGTTCAGAATTCTCTGTCTGTTGCTGAGAAGATGATGGATATGGCTTACTATTACTCAGCCTATTGCGTCCACCATTGTTAAAGCCTTGTTGAGGCTTTTGTTGATCCTTCCAGGAGAAATTTGGATGATTTCTCCATGATGGGTTATAGGTGTTTCCATAAGGTTCACCCATGTAATTAACCTCTGCCATGGCAGGGTTCTCAGGATTATAAGCTTCTTCAGAAGCTGCCTCTCTAGTACTGTTGGATACATGTTGCAATCCATTCAGATTTTGAGAGATCATGTTGACCTATTGAGTCAACACTCTGTTCTGAGCCAATATGGCATTCAGAGCATCAATTTCAGGAACTCCTTTCTTCTGAGGTATCCCATTATTCACGGAATTCCTCTCAGAGATGTACATAAACTGGTTGTTTGCAACCATGTCAATGAGTTCTTGAGCCTCTTCAGGCGTTTTCTTCAGGTGAATAGATCCACCTGCAGAATGGTCCAATGACATTTTCAAAAATTCAGAGAGACCATAATAGAATATATCTAATAGGGTCCATTCTGAGAACATGTCAGATGGACATCTTTTGGTCAGCTGCTTGTATCTTTCCCAAGCTTCATAGAGGGTTTCACCATCTTTTTGTTTGAAGGTTTGAACATCCACTCTCAGCTTGCTCAGCTTTTGAGGAGGAAAGAATTTATCTAAGAAGGCAGTGACTAGCTTATCCCAAGAGTCCAGGCTATCCTTAGGTTGTGAATCCAACCATATTCTAGCTCTGTCTCTTACAGCAAAAGGGAAAAGCATGAGTCTGTAGACTTCAGGATCAACTCCATTCGTCTTTACAGTCTCACAGATCTGCAAGAACTCAGTTAAAAACTGATAAGGATCTTCAGATGGAAGTCCATAAAACTTGCAGTTTTGTTGCATCAAGGCAACTAGTTGAGGCTTAAGCTCAAAGTTATTGGCTCCAATGGCAGGAATGGAGATGCTTCTTCCATCAAACTTGGACGTTGGCTTTGTGAAGTCACCAAGCATTCTCCTTGCATTATTATTATTATTATTTTCGGCTGCCATCTCCTTCTCTTGTTCGAAAATTTCTGAAAGGTTGTTTCTGGATTGTTGTGATTTAGCTTCTCTTAATTTTCTCTTCAGAGTCCTTTCAGGTTCTGGATCAACTTCAACAAGAGTGCCTTTTTCCCTGTTCCTGCTCATATGAAAGAGAAGAAAACAAGAAAAGAAAGAGGAATCCTCTATGTCACAGTATAGAGATTCCCTTATGTTAGTAGAAGAAGAAAGGGGTAGAAGAATCCAAATACAAGGGATATAAGAAGTTCGGATTCTTAGATGAAGAGAGATGAAGAGAAGTGTTAGTAATTAAATAATTAAATAGAAGAAGAGAGGAGAGGGAGAGGATTTTCGAAAATAATTTTTGAAAATAGGTTAGTGATTTTCGAAAATTAAAGACAAAATATAATTAAAATTAAAATTTAAAACAAAAAGAATTTTTGAAAAAGAGAGGGAGAATTTTCGAAAATTAGAGAGGGAAAAGTAGTTAGATGGTTTTGAGAAAGATAAGAAACAAACAAAAAGTTAGTTAGTTGATTTGAAAAAGATTTGAAATCAAATTTTTGAAAAAGATAAGAAGATAAGAAGTTAGATAAGATATTTTGAAATCAAATTTTGAAAAAGATAAAATTTTTGAAAAAGATAAGATAAAAGATAAAAAGATTTAAAATTTAAAATTACTTACTTCACTAACAAGAAACTACAAGATAGGATTCTAGAATTTAAAGATTGAACCTTTCTTAACAAGAAAGTAACAAACTTCAAATTTTTGAACCAATCACATTAATTGTTAGCTTAATTTTCGAAAATTTGATAAAAAGATAAGAAAAAGATTTTAAAAATATTTTGAAAAATAATTTTGAAATTTTCGAAAATGATAAAAAAATGAAAAAGATATGATTTTTGAAAAAAAGATTTTGAAAAGATAAGATTTTTAAAATTGAAATTTTGACTTGACTTGTAAGAAACAACTAATTTTAAAAATTTTTGACCAAGTCAACCCAAAATTTCGAAAATTTGGAGGAAAATAAGGAAAAGATATTTTTTGATTTTTTTGAATTTTTAATTATGAAAGAGAAAAACAACAAAAATATTCAATGCATGAAATTTTTAGATCAAAACAATGAATGCATGCAAGAATGCTATGAATGTCAAGATGAACACCAAGAACACTTTGAAGATCATGATGAACATCAAGAACATAATTTTGAAAAATTTTTGATGCAAAGAAAACATGCAAGACACCAAACTTAGAAATCTTTAATGCATGAAAAATATGAATGCAAAAATGCACATGAAAAACAACAAAAGACACAAAACAAGAAATCATCAAGATCAAACAAGAAGACTTGTCAAGAACAACTTGAAGATCATGAAGAACACCATGAATGCATGAATTTTCGAAAAATGCAAGAAAATTTTTAAAGCATGCAATTGACACCAAACTTTAAAATTAACACAAGACTCAAACAAGAAACACAAAATATTTTTGATTTTTATGATTTTCTAATTTTTTTGTATTTTTATTGATTTTTTCGAAAAACATTTTTTGAAAAACGAAAAATAAAAGAAAAATTTTTGAAAAAGATTTTTGAAAAGAAAATTACCTAATATGAGCAACAAGATGAACCGTCAGTTGTCCATACTCGAACAATCCCCGGCAACGGCGCCAAAAACTTGGTGGACGAAATCGTGATCACTGTTCTTTAAGTTGTATGAAATCATTATTGTGGCACCAGTTGTTATCACAACTTCGTTCAACTAACCAGCAAGTGTACTGGGTCGTCCAAGTAATAAACCTTACGTGAGTAAGGGTCGATCCCACAGAGATTGTTGGTATGAAGCAAGCTACGGTCACCTTGCAAATCTCAGTCAAGCAGATTAAAGGGTAATTGTGATTATTGGAATAAATAATAAAAAGGAATAATAAAAGGGATAGAATACTTATGCAGATTCATTGGTGGGAATTTCAGATAAGCGGATGGAGATGCTGTAAAGCCCAGGGACGACTGCTCTCCTACTGCTTCTACTCAATCCTTCTTACTCCTTTCCATGGCAAGCTTTGTATAGGGGTTCACCATCAACTGTGGCTACTTTCATCCTCTCGGGAAAATGGTCCTATGCGGTTGTCAGTCGCACGGCTAATCGTCTGGAGGCATCACCCATGGCTGATGGCTACATCCCATCCTTGCAGTGAAAACTAATGCTCACGCACTCTGTCACAGTACGGCTAATCACCGGTTGGTTCCCGCTCCTACTGGAATAGAATCCCTTGATTCTTTTGCGTCTGTCACTAACGCCCAGCAGGTTACAAGTTTGAAGCACGTCACAGTCATTCATTACCGGAATCCTACTAGGAATACCACAGACAAGGTTAGACTTTCCGGATTCCCAGGATCCTACTCGGAATACCACAGACAAGGTGAAACTTTCCGGATCCTCATAAATGCCGCCATCTATCTAGCTTATACCACGAAGATTCTGTTGGGGAATCTAAGAGATACACATTCAAGCTCTGTTGCATGTAGAACGGAAGTGGTTGTCAATCACGCGCGTTCATAAGTGAGAATGATAATGAGGGTAATCTGACTCATAACATTCATCATGTTCTTGGGTACGAATGAATATCTTGGAATAAGAATAAGAGAGATTTGAATAAAAGATAATAGAATTTCATTAATACTTGAGGTACAGCAGAGCTCCACACCCTTAATCTATGGTGTGCAGAAACTCCACCGTTGAAAATACATAAGTAAAAGAGGTTCAGGCATGGCCGAATGGCCAGCCCCCCTAACGTGATCAATGATCTCCTAAGATGAAGAATAAAACAAAACTGAGACCAAAGATGAACGTGGTCAAAAGACATCTAATACAATAGATAAATGTTCTATATATACTTAGACTAGCTCCTAGGGTTTACATGAGTAAGTAATTGATGCATAAATCCACTTCCGAGGCCCACTTGGTGTATGCTTGGGCTGAGCTTGATTAATCCACGAGCTGAGGCTTCTCTTGGAGTTGAACTTCGAGTTATGACGTGTTTTGGGCGTTTAACTCCGGATCATGACGTTTTTCTGGCGTTTAACTCCAGACAGCAGCTTGTACTTGGGGTTCAACGCCAAGTTACGTCGTCATTCTTCGAATAAAGTATAGACTATTATATATTGCTGGAAAGCTCTGGATGTCTACTTTTCAACGCCGTTGAGAGGGCGCCAATTGGAGTTCTATAGCTCCAGAAAATCCATTTCGAGTGCAGGGAGGTCAGATTCCAATAGCATCAGCAGTCCTTTTGTCAGCCTTCTTCAGAGTTTTGCTCAAATCCCTCAATTTCAGTCAGAATTTACCTGAAATCACAGAAAAACACACAAACTCATAGTAAAGTCCAGAAATGTGAATTTAACATAAAAACTAATGAAAACATCCCTAAAAGTAGCTCAAACTTACTAAAAACTATATAAAAACATTGCCAAAAAGCGTATAAATTATCCGCTCATCACAACACCAAACTTAAATTGTTGCTTGTCCCCAAGCAACTGAAAATCAAATAGGATAAAAGAAGAGAATATACTATAAAGTTCAAAATATCAATGAATATTAATTTAATTACATGAGCGGGACTTGTAGCTTTTTGCTTCTGAACAGTTTTGGCATCTCACTTTTTCCTTTGTAGTTCAGAGTGATTGGCGTCTCTGGGAACTTAGAATTTGGGATAGTGTTATTGACTTTCCTAGTTAAGCATGTTGATTCTTGAACACAGCTACTTATGAGTCTTGGCTGTGGCCCTAAGCACTTTGTCTTCCAGTATTACCACCGGATACACAAATGCCACAGACACATAACTGGGTGAACCTTTTCAGATTGTGACTCAGCTTTGCTAGAGTCCCCAGTTAGTGGTGTCCAGAGCTCTTAAGCACACTCTTTTGCTTTGGATCACGACTTTAACCACTCAGTCTCAAGCTTTTCACTTGGACCTTCATGACACAAGCACATGGTTAGGGACAGCTTGATTTAGCCGCTTAGGCCTGGATTTTATTTCCTTGGGCCCTCCTATCCATTGATGCTCAAAGCCTTGGATCCTTGCTACCCTTGCCTTTTGGTTTTAAGGGCTATTGGCTTTTTCTGCTTTGCTTTTTCTTTTTCTTACTATTTTTTTTCGCCATTTTTTTTCACTGCTTTTTCTTGCTTCAAGAATCAATTTCATGATTTTTCAGATTATCAATAACATTTCTCTTTGTTCATCATTCTTTCAAGAACCAACAATTTTAACACTCATAAACAACAATATCAAAAGACATATGCACTGTTCAATCATTCATTCAGAAAACAAAAAGTATTGTCACCACATCAATATAATTAAATTAAATTCAAGGATGAATTCGAAATTCATGTACTTCTTGTTCTTTTGAATTAAAACATTTTTCTTTTAAGAGAGGTGAAGGATTCATGGAATTATTCATAATCTTTAAGGCATGGTTACATACTAATGATCATGAAGTAAAGACACATAACATAATTTAAACATAATATTAAAAACCGAAAACAGAAAGAAAATAAAGAACCAGGAATGAATCCACCTTTAGTGGCGTCTTCTTCTTGAAGGACCAATGATGTTCTTCAACTCTTCTATGTCCCTTCCTTGCCTTTGTTGCTCCTCCCTCATTGCTCTTTGATCTTCTCTTATTTCTTGGAGAATGATGGAGTGCTCATGATGTTCCACCCTTAATTGCTTCCAATATTTGTGTGGAGGACAACTTATCCCCTGAGGTATTTCAGGGATCTCTTGATTTGCAGCCACATGTTCTAACCAACTGAGCTATTCCAGCTTATATATAAGTCTTTCCATCTCCCAAGACTCAGAGGTGGAAGCTTTTGTCTTTCCTTTGAGGTTTCTCTGGCCTTAGGTGCCATTAATGGTAATGGAAAAGCAAAAAGCTATGCTTTTACCACACCAAACTTTAAAATATTGCTCGCCCTCGAGCAAGAAAAGAAAGAAGAGAAGAAGAAGAAGAAGATGGAGGTGAGTGAGGGGAGATGGATTCGGCTACATGGGTGGGGTTGGGTGGGAAAGAGAATTTGAATTTTATGAGGGTAGGTAGGGTTTATGGGGAAGAGGAGGTAGATGTAGGTGGTGAATGAAAAACAGAAGGGATGACCATGAATGGAAAGAGAGAGGGCGAGGTAGGTGGGGATCCTGTGAGGTCCACAGATCCTGAGGTGAAAAGAAATACCATTCCTTCACCATATAGGCATGTAAATTGCCTCCATGCATCATTCTGGCATTCAAACGCCCATTGGTGCATGTTCTGGGCGTTAAACGCCCATGTAATGCATGTTTCTGGCGTTGAACGCCAGTTTCATGCTTGTTACTGGCGTTCAGCGCCAGTTTGTCCTCTCTGTGCACCTTCCTGGCGTTTAACGCCAGGTTTTTGCTTGTTTCTGGCGTTCAGCGCCAGAATGGTGCTCTGTTCTGGCGTTGAACGCCAGCCAGATGCATCTTACTGGCGTTAAACGCCAGCCCGTGCGTCCTCCAGGGTGAAAAATTTTTTTCTTCTGTTTTTGACTCTGTTTTTAATTTTTTTGATTTTTTCGTGACTCCTCATGATCATGTACCTAATTAAACACAAAAATAACAAAGAAACAAAATAAAATAAAATTAGATAAATAAAATTGGGTTGCCTCCCAACAAGCGCTTCTTTAATGTCAATAGCTTGACAGTGGCTCTCATGGAGCCACAAGGTGATCAGGTCAATGTTGTATAGTCCCAACACCAAACTTAGAGTTTGGATATGGGGTCTTAACACCAAACTTAGAGTTTGGTTGTGGCCTCACAACACCAAACTTAGAGTTTGACTATGTGGGCTCTTCTTGACTCTAAACTGAGAGAAGTTCTTCATGCTTACTCTCTTCTGTCACAGAGGGATGGCCATGTGCCTTAAACACAAGGTAGGCCCCATTCAATTGAAGGACTAACTCACCTCTGTTGACATCTATCACAGCTTCTGCTGTGGCTAGGAAAGGTCTTCCTAGGATGATGGACTCATCATCTTCCTTCCTAGTGTCTAGGATTATGAAATCAGCAGGGATGTAAAGGCCTTCAACCTTTACTAACACGTCCTCTACTGTCCCATAAGCTTGTCTTATTGACTTATCTGCCAATTGTAATGAGAACAAGGCAGGTTGTACCTCAATGATCCCCAGCTTCTCCATTACAGAGAGTGGCATAAGATTTATCCCTGATCCCAGATCACATAGAGCTTTTTCAAAGCTCATGGTGCCAATTGTACAAGGTATTAAGAATTTGCCAGGATCTTGTTTCTTTTGAGGTAGAGTTTCCTGAATCCAAGTATCTAGTTCATTAATGAACAAGGGAGGTTCACTTTCCCAAGTCTCATTACCAAACAGCTTGGCATTCAGCTTCATGACAGCTCCTAAGTATTGAGCAACTTGCTCTCCAGTCACATCTTCATCCTCTTCAGAGGAAGAATAGTCTTCAGAGCTCATGAATGGCAGAAGGAGATTTAATGGAATCTCTATGGTCTCTGTATGAGCCTCAGATTCCTTAGGATCCTTAATAGGAAACTCCTTCCTGCTTGAAGGACGTCCCAGGAGGTCCTCCTCACTAGGATTTTCGTCCTCCTCCTCCCTAGTGCATTCGGCCACTTTGATCAAATCAATGGCCTTGCACTCTCCTTTTGGATTCTCTTCTGTATTGCTTGGGAGAATATTGGGAGGAGTTTCAATGACTTTCTTACTCAGCTGGCCCACTTGTGCCTCCAAATTTCTAATGGAGGATCTTGTTTCATTCATGAAACTGAAAGTGGCCTTTGACAGATCAGAGACAATATTGGCTAAGTTAGAAGTGTTTTGTTCAGAATTCTCTGTCTGTTGCTGAGAAGATGATGGATATGGCTTACTATTACTCAGCCTATTGCGTCCACCATTGTTAAAGCCTTGTTGAGGCTTTTGTTGATCCTTCCAGGAGAAATTTGGATGATTTCTCCATGATGGGTTATAGGTGTTTCCATAAGGTTCACCCATGTAATTAACCTCTGCCATGGCAGGGTTTTCAGGATCATAAGCTTCTTCAGAAGCTGCCTCTCTAGTACTGTTGGATACATGTTGCAATCCATTCAGATTTTGAGAGATCATGTTGACCTATTGAGTCAACACTCTGTTCTGAGCCAATATGGCATTCAGAGCATCAATTTCAAGAACTCCTTTCTTCTGAGGTATCCCATTATTCACGGAATTCCTCTTAGAGATGTACATAAACTGGTTGTTTGCAACCATGTCAATGAGTTCTTGAGCCTCTTCAGGCGTTTTCTTCAGGTGAATAGATCCACCTGCAGAATGGTCCAATGACATTTTCAAAAATTCAGAGAGACCATAATAGAATATATCTAATAGGGTCCATTCTGAGAACATGTCAGATGGACATCTTTTGGTCAGCTGCTTGTATCTTTCCCAAGCTTCATAGAGGGTTTCACCATCTTTTTGTTTGAAGGTTTGAACATCCACTCTCAGCTTGCTCAGCTTTTGAGGAGGAAAGAATTTATCTAAGAAGGCAGTGACTAGCTTATCCCAAGAGTCCAGGCTATCCTTAGGTTGTGAATCCAACCATATTCTAGCTCTGTCTCTTACAGCAAAAGGGAAAAGCATGAGTCTGTAGACTTCAGGATCAACTCCATTCGTCTTTACAGTCTCACAGATCTGCAAGAACTCAGTTAAAAACTGATAAGGATCTTCAGATGGAAGTCCATAAAACTTGCAGTTTTGTTGCATCAAGGCAACTAGTTGAGGCTTAAGCTCAAAGTTATTGGCTCCAATGGCAGGAATGGAGATGCTTCTTCCATCAAACTTGGACGTTGGCTTTGTGAAGTCACCAAGCATTCTCCTTGCATTATTATTATTATTATTTTCGGCTGCCATCTCCTTCTCTTGTTCGAAAATTTCTGAAAGGTTGTTTCTGGATTGTTGTGATTTAGCTTCTCTTAATTTTCTCTTCAGAGTCCTTTCAGGTTCTGGATCAACTTCAACAAGAGTGCCTTTTTCCCTGTTCCTGCTCATATGAAAGAGAAGAAAACAAGAAAAGAAAGAGGAATCCTCTATGTCACAGTATAGAGATTCCCTTATGTTAGTAGAAGAAGAAAGGGGTAGAAGAATCCAAATACAAGGGATATAAGAAGTTCGGATTCTTAGATGAAGAGAGATGAAGAGAAGTGTTAGTAATTAAATAATTAAATAGAAGAAGAGAGGAGAGGGAGAGGATTTTCGAAAATAATTTTTGAAAATAGGTTAGTGATTTTCGAAAATTAAAGACAAAATATAATTAAAATTAAAATTTAAAACAAAAAGAATTTTTGAAAAAGAGAGGGAGAATTTTCGAAAATTAGAGAGGGAAAAGTAGTTAGATGGTTTTGAGAAAGATAAGAAACAAACAAAAAGTTAGTTAGTTGATTTGAAAAAGATTTGAAATCAAATTTTTGAAAAAGATAAGAAGATAAGAAGTTAGATAAGATATTTTGAAATCAAATTTTGAAAAAGATAAAATTTTTGAAAAAGATAAGATAAAAGATAAAAAGATTTAAAATTTAAAATTACTTACTTCACTAACAAGAAACTACAAGATAGGATTCTAGAATTTAAAGATTGAACCTTTCTTAACAAGAAAGTAACAAACTTCAAATTTTTGAACCAATCACATTAATTGTTAGCTTAATTTTCGAAAATTTGATAAAAAGATAAGAAAAAGATTTTAAAAATATTTTGAAAAATAATTTTGAAATTTTCGAAAATGATAAAAAAATGAAAAAGATATGATTTTTGAAAAAAAGATTTTGAAAAGATAAGATTTTTAAAATTGAAATTTTGACTTGACTTGTAAGAAACAACTAATTTTAAAAATTTTTGACCAAGTCAACCCAAAATTTCGAAAATTTGGAGGAAAATAAGGAAAAGATATTTTTTGATTTTTTTGAATTTTTAATTATGAAAGAGAAAAACAACAAAAATATTCAATGCATGAAATTTTTAGATCAAAACAATGAATGCATGCAAGAATGCTATGAATGTCAAGATGAACACCAAGAACACTTTGAAGATCATGATGAACATCAAGAACATAATTTTGAAAAATTTTTGATGCAAAGAAAACATGCAAGACACCAAACTTAGAAATCTTTAATGCATGAAAAATATGAATGCAAAAATGCACATGAAAAACAACAAAAGACACAAAACAAGAAATCATCAAGATCAAACAAGAAGACTTGTCAAGAACAACTTGAAGATCATGAAGAACACCATGAATGCATGAATTTTCGAAAAATGCAAGAAAATTTTTAAAGCATGCAATTGACACCAAACTTTAAAATTAACACAAGACTCAAACAAGAAACACAAAATATTTTTGATTTTTATGATTTTCTAATTTTTTTGTATTTTTATTGATTTTTTCGAAAAACATTTTTTGAAAAACGAAAAATAAAAGAAAAATTTTTGAAAAAGATTTTTGAAAAGAAAATTACCTAATATGAGCAACAAGATGAACCGTCAGTTGTCCATATTCGAACAATCCCCGGCAACGGCGCCAAAAACTTGGTGGACGAAATCGTGATCACTGTTCTTTAAGTTGTATGAAATCATTATTGTGGCACCAGTTGTTATCACAACTTCGTTCAACTAACCAGCAAGTGTACTGGGTCGTCCAAGTAATAAACCTTACGTGAGTAAGGGTCGATCCCACAGAGATTGTTGGTATGAAGCAAGCTATGGTCACCTTGCAAATCTCAGTCAAGCAGATTAAAGGGTAATTGTGATTATTGGAATAAATAATAAAAAGGAATAATAAAAGGGATAGAATACTTATGCAGATTCATTGGTGGGAATTTCAGATAAGCGGATGGAGATGCTGTAAAGCCCAGGGACGACTGCTCTCCTACTGCTTCTACTCAATCCTTCTTACTCCTTTCCATGGCAAGCTTTGTATAGGGGTTCACCATCAACTGTGGCTACTTTCATCCTCTCGGGAAAATGGTCCTATGCGGTTGTCAGTCGCACGGCTAATCGTCTGGAGGCATCACCCATGGCTGATGGCTACATCCCATCCTCGCAGTGAAAACTAATGCTCACGCACTCTGTCACAGTACGGCTAATCACCGGTTGGTTCCCGCTCCTACTGGAATAGAATCCCTTGATTCTTTTGCGTCTGTCACTAACGCCCAGCAGGTTACAAGTTTGAAGCACGTCACAGTCATTCATTACCGGAATCCTACTAGGAATACCACAGACAAGGTTAGACTTTCCGGATTCCCAGGATCCTACTCGGAATACCACAGACAAGGTGAAACTTTCCGGATCCTCATAAATGCCGCCATCTATCTAGCTTATACCACGAAGATTCTGTTGGGGAATCTAAGAGATACACATTCAAGCTCTGTTGCATGTAGAACGGAAGTGGTTGTCAATCACGCGCGTTCATAAGTGAGAATGATAATGAGGGTAATCTGACTCATAACATTCATCATGTTCTTGGGTACGAATGAATATCTTGGAATAAGAATAAGAGAGATTTGAATAAAAGATAATAGAATTTCATTAATACTTGAGGTACAGCAGAGCTCCACACCCTTAATCTATGGTGTGCAGAAACTCCACCGTTGAAAATACATAAGTAAAAGAGGTTCAGGCATGGCCGAATGGCCAGCCCCCCTAACGTGATCAATGATCTCCTAAGATGAAGAATAAAACAAAACTGAGACCAAAGATGAACGTGGTCAAAAGACATCTAATACAATAGATAAATGTTCTATATATACTTAGACTAGCTCCTAGGGTTTACATGAGTAAGTAATTGATGCATAAATCCACTTCCGGGGCCCACTTGGTGTATGCTTGGGCTGAGCTTGATTAATCCACGAGCTGAGGCTTCTCTTGGAGTTGAACTTCGAGTTATGACGTGTTTTGGGCGTTTAACTCCGGATCATGACGTTTTTCTGGCGTTTAACTCCAGACAGCAGCTTGTACTTGGCGTTCAACGCCAAGTTACGTCGTCATTCTTCGAATAAAGTATAGACTATTATATATTGCTGGAAAGCTCTGGATGTCTACTTTCCAACGCCGTTGAGAGCGCGCCAATTGGAGTTCTGTAGCTCCAGAAAATCCATTTCGAGTGCAGGGAGGTCAGATTCCAACAGCATCAGCAGTCCTTTTGTCAGCCTTCTTCAGAGTTTTGCTCAAATCCCTCAATTTCAGTCAGAATTTACCTGAAATCACAGAAAAACACACAAACTCATAGTAAAGTCCAGAAATGTGAATTTAACATAAAAACTAATAAAAACATCCCTAAAAGTAGCTCAAACTTACTAAAAACTATATAAAAACAATGCCAAAAAGCGTATAAATTATCCGCTCATCATCCACGCTTCCGCGTCACTTGTGCTTTTCCAATCCGCGCGGTCGCGTGAGCCATGCGGCCGCGTCACTGCGATTTCTTCTCTTTCGCGCGAATGCGTGAGCCATGCGGCCGCGTCACTTCTCGCTGGTTATCTCCTCACTTTCTCATGTTCCTTCCATTTTTGCTAGCTTCCTTTCCAATCTCCAACTTGATTACAAGTCATCTTAGCCTAGTTTTACTAGTCTCTTTCTTTTGTTTTCACTTGAATTATGCACTTTCTTGAGCTACAAGCAAGCCAATTTAGGTAGATTTTCATGCTTCCTTTGATTGAATCAACCATAGATAAATTAATGCAATTTCATGAGGTTTGATGCCATAATTGGTGCATATTAGGATAGAATGAACATCTCATGATTTTGAGCATAGCTTTGATGTGTTTGGTTGATTTATGATAGGTGAAGAAAGCTTGGAAAAGGGTTGAAGCAAGAAAGAATGGCTAGGAGTAAAGAGAGGACAATGGAACAAGTGAAATTGAACCAAGAAGCAAAAAGTTGGACTTAAAGTTAGACCCCTAACTTGAGGGCTAACGTTAGAAGTGGCAAATTTCTTCCCTGGGCACTCAACGTTTGCGCCAACGTTAGCCCCCTAACTTGGAGGCTAACGTTGGCACATGAATGCTACTCACTGGGCACCCAACGTTTGCGCCAACGTTAGCCCCCTAACTTGGAGGCTAACGTTGGCATAAGAACTCCTCTCTGGCCACCAAAAGCTTGCGCCAACGTTAGACCCCTAACTTGGAGGCTAACGTTGGCGCATGAAAACTTAAGGGAGAAGGGCCAACGTTTGCGCCAACGTTAGACCCCTAACGTGGAGGCTAACGTTGGCGCCATGAGTCACTAAGGAGGGCCAACGTTGGAGCCAAAGTTAGACCCCTAACTTTGGCACCAACGTTCAAACCAGAAAACTTTGCCAACTGATATGAAAAGTTGGAGCCAGAGTTAGACCCCTAACTTTGGCTCAAACTTTTACTCCAACTTTGTGCAAAACTCCAACCGGTTCAATTGGTTCACTTTGGTTCTTCTTCAAACTCCAAGAGCAATCAACCAAGGCCTCTTTCAACCCAATTCCACCAAGAGCAAAGGCCCAACTCAAGGCTTGAAGATCATTTGAAGAAAGTGTATAAATAGGATAGAATTCAAGTTATTCGGGGAGCTTTCCTTTTTAGTTTTTAGAAAGATTTCTTTTCGGTTTGGGAGTTTGAGTGATCTTGAATTTCTTAGTTTAATTGCTTTCAATTTCAATTACACTTGTCTTGGATCTTGGGTTGAAGGATTGAAGAAATTCTGTTTCAATCTCACCTTGGATCTTGTTTATTTTTCACTGCTATTGAATTTCCATTTCGGTTACTTGCTTCTCATCTACTCTCTTTGCAATTTACAATTCCCTTGCTATTGTTCTTGTTGCATCTAGGAAGGCATTGAGATCTAGACTTGGTTTTCTAGTCTCTGGGTCCTGAGATCTCATTTTACCATTTCAATTCTCTGTTTCTTGTTTTTTTTGTTCATTTTACTTGTCTATTTGAATCCGATTCAACCCCAATTCCCATTTACTCTTCTGTTTGATGCAAATTAATTTCTCTTTGTTTAATTCCTGCAAATCCAAGTCCCAATCCCCTTTACATTTCAAGCCATTTACATTTCTTGTCATTTAAGATTCTTGCAATTTACATTTCTTGCTCTTTAAGTTTCTGCCATTTAATTTCTTGTTCTTTAAGATTCAGCACTTTAATTCCCGCTCTCTTTAATTTCATGCCAATTCCCCATTCCCTTTATTTTCTATGCAATTTACATTCTGCAAATCACAAATCACTCAACCAAATCTTGATTCGCTTGACTAAATCAACTACTAAACTAAAATTGCTCAATCCTTCAATCCCTGTGGGATCGACCTCACTCCCGTGAGTTTTTATTATTTGATGCGACCCGGTGCACTTGCCGGTTAGATTTGTGTGTTTTAGGAGAAATTCATTTTTCCACCAAAATATCTCATCAAGTTTTTGGCGCCGTTGCCGGGGATTGATTAGATTGACAATGATTAAGTGAGGTGGTAGTTTAGATCAAGCACTTTTTCTTTATTTTTGATTAACCCACTAACTGTTTGATTTTTTGCTTAAACTAACTAAAACTTCAATTTAGCAGTAGATTGAAGTATCACAGGTTTGTGCATTTCTCATGTTATGCTTGTATGTCAGGTACAAGAAGAAACGCACTAAACTTTCATGAACAAGATGAAAGAACTCTCAGGAGGTTAAGGAGAGCTGAAAGAGGGAAAAACATTGTTGGAGAAGAGGAATCAGACGAAGAATTTCAAGAGATGGAGGAACATTCAACTAATCCACCAGGTGGAGCAGACAACAACAATGACAACCCACCCCAGAGGAGAGTTTTGGCCTCCTATACCTTTGCAAATCCTAGACATTGTGGAAGCAGCATCTTGGCTCCAAATGTCAATGCAAACAATTTTGAACTTAAGCCACAACTCATCACTTTGGTTCAGAACAATTGCTCTTTTGGTGGAGGATCACTTGAGGACCCGCACCAACACTTATCCACCTTCTTGAGGATATGCAACACTGTCAAAACTAATGGTGTGCCTCCTGACAGTTACAAACTGATGCTATTCCCATTCTCTCTCAGGGACAAGGCTACTCAATGGTTGGAATCGTTTCCAAGGGACAGCATCAACAACTGGGATGATTTGGTAACCAAGTTCCTTGCCAAGTTTTATCCACCCCAGAGAATTATAAGGTTAAAGGCTGAGGTACAAACATTCACACAGATGGAGGCTGAACCCATTTATGAGGCATGGGAGAGGTACAAAGCTCTAGTCAGAAAATGCCCCCCTGCCATGTTTAATGAATGGGAGAAGCTGCAAAACTTCTATGAAGGCTTAACATTGAAATCCCAGGAAGCTTTGGATCATTCGGCTAGAGGTTCCTTGCAACTCATGAAAACTGCAGAGGAGGCTCAAGAACTTATTGATATGGTGGCTAACAACCAATATTTCTTTGCTCATCAAAGAAGCCGCCAACCATCACAAAGAAGAGGAGTAATGGAGCTAGAAGGAGTGGATTCAATCCTGGCTCAAAACAAATTAATGCAGCAGCAAATTCAACAACAATTTGAGCAAATGACCAAGAGGATTGATGGCCTCCAACTTGCAGCAGTTAACACTAGCCAACCATCAACCACATGGGGGCAAAATGAAGAAACTCAAGAGGAGCAACAGCAGGAACAAGTCCAGTACATGCATTCAAGTCCAAATGAATTCTATGGTGATACGTACAACCCCTCATGGAAGAATCACCCCAACCTCAGATGGGGAGACACTCACAACCAAAACCAACAACCATGGCAGAGAAACTCAAACCAAAACAACCCAAGAAACAATCAAAATTTCAACCAGCAGCAAACAAACCAAAATACTTATAGAAAACCTCAAAACAACTACCCCAATCCCAACCAGTACCAACCCACTAACCAACCTACCAACCAAAATGCTTATCATCCACCACCCACAGCTCATAACCCACCACAAGCACCACCTGAACCCCAAAGACTCACCAACTTGGAGACCATGATAGAAAAAATGATGAAACTCCAGGAAATAACAAACAAAAACCATGAGGCTTCCATAAAGAGCCTAGAAAGGCAGATCGAGCAAATCTCCAAGCAAATTTCTGTTGAGAGACCTTCAAGCTCACTGCCTAGTGACACAATTCCAAATCCCAAGGAGGAATGCAAGGCAATACAATTAAGGAGTGGGAGAACATTGATAAGCAACAATGACACTACAAAGAAGCAAACAGAGAGCATCAAAGAACCAACAGAGGATGAGAAGCAAACAAAAGCAGATCAAGCTAAGGAGCAAGTTGTGGTGCCAAACAAAAGTACTGAGAAACTCAAAGAACAGGACAACCAGCCACATAGCTCAAGGAAAATGACTCAGGGACAGCAGCAAATAGGAAAGAGCATCACACCTCCACTACCATATCCTCAGAGATTCAACAAAGAGGTTAAGGACCAATATTTCCACAAGTTCCTTGAAACTTTCAAGAAGCTGGAAATCAATATTCCTTTGGCTGAAGCACTTGAGCAAATGCCTCTGTATGCCAAATTTTTAAAGGAGCTTATCAACAAGAAAAGAAGTTGGGATGAGAAGGAAATCGTATTACTCACTGAGGAATGCAGAGTCTTGATTCAAAAAGGGCTTCCTCCCAAGCTTGAGGACCCAGGGAGTTTCTTGTTGCCTTGCACCATTGGGGAAGTGACCATCACTAAAGCAATGTGCGATCTCGGGGCAAGTATTAATTTGATACCGTTCTCCCTGGTAAAAAAACTGCATATAGAGGAAGTCAAACCAGTACAAATGTCTCTGGAGCTGGTAGATAAGTCAATGGTATACCCCAGGGGTGTAATTGAAAATCTTTTGGTCAAGGTGGACAGTTTTATATACCCTGCTGATTTTGTGGTTCTGGATTCAAACGAGGATGATGGTGACTCTGTTATATTGGGAAGGCCAATCTTGGCCACTGCTAGAGCTATCATAGACATAGAGGAAGGGGAATTAACCCTCAGGATGCATGATCAAAGTGTCACTCTGAAGGTACTACCAGAGGCACAATTTAGCAAGGAGAAGAAAGACTATATGAAAATTGACAAGGGAGAGTCACAGTTGAAGGAAGAAAATGACAAGAAGAGTCAAGGCAACATCCCAAAGATAAGAGTTGTACAGATTGAAGAAGGAGCCCAAGAGGACATTAGAGTATTAGCCACTGAGAAGAAAAGTCCCCAAGTGAAACCCAAGGCCAGAAAAGAAAGATCAACAAAAGGAAAGATGAGAGGCAGAAACAAGACAAAAAGGGGTTGAAAGAACAGGAAGATCCCAACAGAGGGGCTGTCCAAAGGTGACAAAGTGCAACTGATATATCAACAGTTGGGGGCAAATCAACAAACTGAGGACTACTACACTGTCAGAAACATACTCTCATTAGAGCATGCTGAAATTGAACACCAGAAAACAAAGAAGAGAATCACAGTCAGGGGAGACAAATTGAGGCTCTACAAGCACCAACCACCATAAAAGAAAGCCTCAATGTCAAGCTAATGACAATAAAAGAGCGCTCCATGGGAGGCAACCCATGTTTTAAAATTCATGTCATTTTAAATTCAATAAGTTATGATCATTTGAGCATGAATTTTTTTTTCTTTCATGAACAGGTCCATTAACTGCATGCATTATTTGAAACATATGCTGAGAATTCTAAGTTTGGTGTGCTTCAAGCACATTAAAACAATGTTACAAACAATTTTGTTTTACATGCTTAAAGTGTCTTAACAAAGCATATGGCCAAACACTAAGTTTGGTGTGCACATAGGTTCATGAAAAAAAAAAAATTGGAAATTCATGCATCAATGATCATACAATTGTTATTTTTCAAAATCTAATAAATAAATTTTTTTTTTCGGTAATGAAGGCATCAATTGTGATGTACCCTTTGTCAAGAAACAAGTTTGGTGTTCATCAAACTTTGATGCACCAATTTAGAGACACAATTGATCCTTCATGAAAAAAAAAAGAGGAAAAAGAAGAAAGTATGATGAAAACAATTCTTATAAACATTTAATTAAGTGTGACATTGAGATTTCACTAATTGGAGGAAGGGGCACAATTTTCCTATTAACCAAACCTTAAGTTTGGTGTCCTCCAAGGAAAGTCACGGTTTAAATGAATATAAGGATTGATGATTAGTATAATGTTAATAAAAGAAACACTCTAGCCACGGTTGGATAAGCTAATGTATGTTGTCTTGTTGTGATGATTAGGTAGTCAAAGAATCTTCAATGAAAGAGACAAGACAAAGGGAAGCATAGCATGAGGACAAAATCTCATCACATCAAAAAGAGAATCTGCCACTCCATGATATGATCACGGCAAAGACAATTGAGGAAGCAAGTTTTGTCTTCATTCATCCTTACATGCACACCTTTGATTCACATAGTATCCAATTGCATCCTAGCCTTTCATTGTTCATTTAAATAACACACCACCTTCAAGCCATGCACATGACCGAATCCTTACACTCCAACCTTGTAAACTTCATTCCCTTCATCACTTCTCAATATAATAAGCTCAGCCTCAAACTTTCTCTTACTCCATACACACATAAAAATCTCCAAACACTCTTCACTCCTTCTAAAAGCTCATGGCCTCTTCTTCAAAAACCAAACGAAGAAAAGGAAAAGAGCCTATGGTGGAGGAGAGCACCCCTGAATATGACCGATGGAGATTCAGATCTTCATACCATCAATTGCAAATGGAGTGGATGAACGACAAAAAGATCTATCCAGAAATTCCATTCTTATTGCCGGATGATGAATGCCAAGAAATGAAGAACAAAATTCAAAAGAGGAGGTGGGAAGAACTTGCATCACCAGCCACTCGAATCAATGCCAATATTATAAGAGAGTTTTATGCAAATGTCCCAAGGCTTGACATGCGTGAGCCCCCAACATACAAGAGCTATGTGCGGGGAGTGGAAGTAGACTTTAGCTCGGATGCAATCAAGAAAGTCTTGGGGCTAAAGTCAGTCCACTTTAGTGAACCAGGATACCAACAAAGATTGAATGAAGATCAGGATTATGATGAGATTGCTAGGGATATCTGTTTGGAGAACTCTGAGTGGGAAGGAGATGACAGAAACAGATATAAGTATTTGAAGAGATGTAACCTCACCCTGGAAGCAAAAGGATGGTATGAGCTGATGAAAAGATCAATTCTGGGCACAGTAAACACCTCAGAAGTTAACAGGGAGAGAGCTGTGATGTTGCATTGCATCATGGTGGGAGGAGAGATCAAGGTTCATGAGATCCTTGCAAAAGATATCCAACGGGTTGCTGAGAAGAATTCGGCCGGGTCTTGGTTGTACTACCTGTTCCGAGGGTTACCTGAAACGTGTAGCTCGGTCGTCTGGAGAGGCCCGAGGTGGGGGTTCAGGGACCCGAGCTTGATATGCAGAGTGATTGGTGGTTGTACCTGCAATGACACTCCGATGCTTAAGTTAGCATGGGTCCAAGCAGATATGTGTAGAATGTGGAATGAATGTCATACCTGGGTGCTCCAGTGTATTTATAGTAGTTGGCCGTGATCTTCCCTGGATAAGATATTCTTATCTTATCTTATCTTTGGGAGTTTTATCTCTATCTTTGTGGAACCGCCTTTTCTAGGCCTTTTCGGCCTTTAGGTTTTGGGCTGCGTTCCTTTTGATGGGCCTTCCTTGCTTTATTGTCCGAGGTCCGACCTTTAGGCGTGAGCCTTAGGACGAGGTCGGACCTTTTATGAATTTGCCGAGTTGGAGGAGCCCGGTCAGGGTATGAACAGTGCCCCTGCCCGAGTTCGTCCTTTTTGGGAGGTCAAGCTCGGGCATAGTAGTTTTTCAAAATTCAAAAATGGCCGTTCCTGCATTTATTGCATTTTACCGTTTTTCCTCGATTTCCTTTCGGGCTCTGTGAAGGCTTTATTTATTTGCCCCTTTTCCTTCTTTTTCTGCGTTTTTGTTTTTCTTTATCCTTTTCGAGCACTGCTTCTTCTTTCTCTTTGCTCTGCTTCCCCGAATCTCTCCGTGTGTCTTTCTGGGGTTTCCTCTGTGCCGTCGCTTCGTTCTCCTTGCTTCGGAGCTCGTCGTCTTCGTTTCTTTCTTCCAGGTTTGTTCCCATGTTTCTCTTTTCTTGTGCACATATGCTTCTGTTCTTTGTGTGGCTCTTGTTTGTTTCTTTTTCTTTATGCCTGGGTTGCCCCGAAAAGAGGCGCCGCCATTGCTTGTTGTTTGTATATGGGGGGGTTCTTTTTGTTCTCTGGTATTTTTTGTTCCGGGTTGCCGCATTTTCTTCGTGGGATTTTTATTTCTTGCTTTGCTGAATGGGTTTTCGCTGTCTTCTTTATGTGATTTTGCTTGCTGTTGTATTCTTCTTTGTAGGTAAGAATTTTATGTCTCGAAAGGTTCTTCAAGCGATGTCGACTAAGATTCCATGTGGTCTTGGTTGGGTAGACCCTCTTCCTATAAGAGTCCCTTCTGTGGTAGATTCTGAGTATTTAGCTAGGTTCCGTAGGCACTGTAGCATATGTGAAAATAGAGAGTCTGAGAGGGATTATGAACTAGTAGCCCCGGATTCCAAGGAGAGAGTGTGCTTCCCGCCCTTAGATAGTTCCGAGAAGCTCTTCTTTTATGCTTATGATTGTTTTTTCTCTAAGCTGAGTGTCCGACTTCCTTTTACCGATCTGGAGTCCGAGGTGTTATGGTCTTGTAATCTTGCCCCTACGCAGCTCCATCCAAATTCTTGGGCGTTTTTAAAGCTGTTTCAACTTTTGTGTCAGTTTTTGGGCGTCGCTCCCTCTATTTCTCTTTTCTCCTATTTGTTTGTGTTGACGAAGCCGGGGTCGGGCGGAGGGAAGGTATCTTGGGTTTCTTTTAGGGCTAACCAGGGAAGGAAGTTTTGTAACCTGTATGATGAGTCCTTTCATGATTTTAAGAACTTTTATTTCAAGGTCCGGGCTACTGGAGACGTCCGACCTTTCTTTCTAGATGAGAGTGGGGAGCCTTCTTTTCCTCTTTGTTGGCAGGAGAATGTAGTGTCTACTAAGTATACCCTTGAGAGTCTAGATGAGGTGGAGCAGGCTTTTGTGGGTGTGGTAAGCAGTTTATGGGGTCGGGCGCCTCACTTGGACACGAAGAAAATGTTGGGAGATCCAAGCCTTCTCCGTTCCGAGTTAGGTAGTTCCCGACCTCTCCGAGATTCATCTTTTTTAGTATTTTGGCTTTGCTTGTTTTGATGGAATTTCTGTTGTGGTAATCCTTTTCTTTTATTTCTGCAGAGATGTCTTCTCAGGCGGATTCCATGAAGTACCTTCGTCGGACGAAAAAGTCTGTGGCTGCTCGAAATATCGAGGCTGGGGAGGCTTCTGCCCGATCTTCTCCGAAGAAGACTACTGTGGGTGTCACTACTCGGTCGAAGACTATTCCGACTCCCCAGTTCCGAGCTATAAATCAAGATCCTCCGACCTCTGGACCCGGTCACTCTTCCCCGCCTTCGTCCTCGGGTCCTCCTCCCAAGAAACAGAAGACCTCTCAAGAGCTTGCGGGTTTTAATGACAAGGATTTTGATGCTCTTGGTTGGATTGAACAGCATATTCTCCCTCAGACTTTTATTTCTACTGATGATGTGTCTATGGAGCACCATTTTCAGTATATGGCGCGGAGTTGTGTCCGGATGGCTAGTCTTCATGCCGCTATTGCCCGGGAGTTCAAGAAATCCCCCATTGGTGCGACCAGCTCCCGACTTGAGAAGGCTCAGTCTGAATTCGAGAGGATTAGTGAACTGAAGGCTGCTAGGATTACTGAGCTGGAGGCATCTTTGGAGAAAGAGAAAGCTAAGGCTACCGCGGCTGTGGCGGCAGCGAATGCATCTGAGGAGATGGCGAAGGCGGCTACAGAGAATTATACTCGGACATATGCTGAGCTTGTGGAGACAAAGGAGAGATTGCGATCCGCTCAGGATGATTTTTACGAGCTAGAAGGTCATGTGGCTAAGGGTATGGATGCTATGTTTGAAAATTTGAAGGTTCAGGTCTGGGTTCTTGCTCCTGACCTGGATCTGAGCTTATTCAGTACGGATAACGTTGTTGTGGAGGGAAAGATTGTTCCTGCTCCCAACGAGGATGAGGTTCCGGTGTCCGACCCCAAAGTTCCGGTTGCGAACCCGACTTCACCTTTGGCCGGGGATGGATCTGGTGAGGAGGTTTTAAACCGAGATGACGGTGCCGTCGATGCTGTCCCGATTTCTATGTTTCCTCCGCAGCCTTCTGTTGATGTGGAGTCCGGAAAGGATCTTGATTCTCTGTAATCCTTTTATCTTTGGTTTTTTGCCCGGCCTGTGGGCTCTTTTGTTTTTGGATGGTTTCTGTGAATGCTTTGGACACCTTTTTGCTATTAGCTACTTGTAGTAACTTTTTAGCTTATTATGCGGTGTTTTGTTCGCGTTTTGACTTTTTGTTCCGCTTTTATGCTTTTTAGTTGTTTTTGGATAACAACCTTTTAGCTAGCGCTTGAAACTTTTGTTTTAGCCTTTCCTTTGATTTCGTTTTTTCGCTTGTACTTTTTAGTTGTATAGCAACTTTTTAGTAAGCGTTTTCGAAATCTTTGTTTTCGCCGTTTTAAGGCTTCTTTCTCGGATCCGGGCTTTTTCTTGGACCTCGGGTGGGGCGGTCGAGTACTTCCCTTTGTTGGGCCCGACCTTGTCGTTGGTCGGCCCTTTAAGTTATTTTGTAATCTCTTTTTATTTGGCTTTTTGAGCCTTTTCAGAGTTGCTTTATAACTTCTCACATTAATTTGAACCTCGTCGCTTTATCTTGCCGACCTTGTGTGGTCTCTTGGCAATGATTTTTTGCGTTTTGCCGAGCATAAATTAATGCGCCTTGGCGGGGTACTTTCCAGGATTTGTTTCATCATGTGGAAGAAAAGAGAAAAATTCTATTAGTATTAAAAAAGAAAGAATATTTACAGAATGTTTACCCTTGGCTAGGTCGGGTGCCTTTCTCGACCGGGTGTCTCATTAAAAAACCTTTGCAGGAAAAAGAGTACACCTCGGGTTATATTTTTCTAGCTATAGTATCGTCTTAGATTACAGGCGTGCCAGGCCCTGGGCAGCTCATTGCCTTCTAGGTCGGATACTTTGTAATAGCCTGTTCCTAAGACTTCTGTTACCTTGTAGGGTCCTTTCCAATTTGCAGCTAGCTTTCCTTCTCCCGACTTTTGTGTTCCGATGTCATTTCGGATTAGAATTAGGTCGTGAATGGAGAAGCTTCGCTTTATTACTTTCTGATTGTATCTGAGGGCCGTTCGACGTTTTAAGGCTTCTTCTCGGATCCGGGCTCTTTCTCGGACCTCGGGGAGGAGGTCGAGTTCTTCCTTTTGTGCCTGCGGGTTACCTTCTTCGTTGTAGAAGATGACTCTGGGTGACCCTTCATCTATTTCGATAGGAATCATTGCCTCCATCCCGTAAGCTAGTCGGAATGGCGATTCTCCCGTTGTAGAGTGTGGAGTTGTCCGATATGCCCATAGTACCTGGGGGAGCTCCTCGGCCCATGCCCCTTTGGCCTCTTGGAGTCTTCGTTTTAACCCGGCCAAGATGACTTTATTTGCGGCCTCTGCTTGTCCATTGGCTTGTGGGTGCTCGACTGAGGTGAATTGCTGTTTGATTTTTAGTTCGGCCGCCAAGTTCTGAAAACTTGTGTCCGTGAACTGTGTTCCATTGTCTGTTGTGATGGAGTAGGGGACTCCGAACCTTGTGACAATGTTTTTGTATAGGAATTTGCGGCTTTTCTGAGCCGTAATGGTGGCTAAGGGTTCAGCTTCGATCCACTTTGTGAAGTAGTCGACCCCTACTATGAGGTATTTGACTTGCCCCGGTCCATGGGGGAACGGGCCGAGTAGGTCAAGTCCCCATTTTGCGAAGGGCCATGGTGCGGTGATGCTGATAAGGTCTTCGGGTGGTGCCTTGTGGAGATTGGCGTGTTTTTGGCAGGGGGGGCATATTTTCACAAATTCCGTGGCGTCTTTCTGCAAGGTTGGCCAGTAGAACCCGGCTCGGACTACTTTTTTGGATAATGCCCGAGCTCCGAGATGGTTCCCACACATGCCTCCGTGGACTTCTTCGAGGACGTTCTTCGTTTCTGAGGTCGGGACGCACCTAAGGAGGGGGTTTGAGAATCCTCTTCTGTATAATACGTCGTGAATTAGTGTATAATTCTGGGCGTCTTTCGTGAGTCTTTTAGCTTCCTTTCTTTCGGCGGGGAGAGTTCCCGACTTCAGGTAGTTGAGTATGGGGGTCATCCATCCTTGCTGTTGGTTGGATATATTTAGCGTTTCTTCCTCTCTTAGCACGGAGGGGGATTGTAAGGTTTCCTGGAGGAGACTTCTGTTGTTGCCTCCGGGCTTGGTGCTGGCGAGCTTTGAGAGGGTGTCTGCCCGGGCGTTTTGTTCCCGAGGTATGTGCTGAATCTGTATCTCTGAAAAGTGGCGTAGTTGTGCCTGTGTTTGGTCCAGGTATTTTTTCATGGTGGGGTCTTTGGCCTGGTAGCTTCCATTTACTTGTGATGTGACGACCTGGGAGTCGCTGAAGATCGTGATTTTCTGGGCTCCGACCTCTTCGGCTAGCTTTAGACCTGCTAGTAGGGCCTTGTATTCGGCTTGGTTGTTCGAAGCCTGGAACTCGAATTTTAGGGATAGTTCTATCCGTGTTCCTTGGTCGCTTTCGAGTATAACCCGGGCTCCGCTTCCAGTTTTGTTTGAGGACCCGTCGACATACAGGTTCCATGAGAGTGGGGTTCCAGGGGTCTCAGTGTATTCTGCGATGAAGTCGGCTAGATACTGAGATTTTATGGCAGTCCGGGTTTCATAGTGGAGGTCGAACTCGGACAGTTCCACCGCCCATTGCAGTATTCGTCCTGCCAGGTCTGTTTTTTGGAGGATGTGTCTCATGGGTTGGTTTGTCCGGACTTTTGATGGTGTGGGCTTGAAAGTAGGGACGGAGCCTCCGAGCTGTGAACACTAGGGCGTAGGTGAATTTTTCTATCTTCTGATAGTTTAATTCGGCCCCTTGTAGTGCTTTGCTTACAAAGTATATGGGGTGTTGTCCTTGGTCATTTTCTCGTATTAATGCTGAAGTGACTGCTCGATGTCCAACGAGAGGTATAGTACGAGTTCTTCTCCTTTTAAAGGTCGGGTTAGGATTGGTGGTTGCCCGAGGAATTCCTTGAATTCTTGAAAGGTTTTTCGCACTCCGGGGTCCATGAGAAGGATTTCCCTTTCTTTAGGAGTGAGTAGAGAGGTAGTGACTTTATTGCTGATCCTGCCAAGAATCTTGATAGGGCGGCTAGCCTTCCATTCAGTTGTTGTACTTCTTTGACACACGTCGGGCTCTTCATATTGAGTATCGCTTGGCATTTGTCCGGGTTCGCTTCGATGCCCCTTTGGGTCAGCATGAAGCCTAAGAACTTTCCGGCTTCTGCGGCGAAGGTGCACTTTGTCGGGTTAAGCCTCATGTTGTGTTTTCTGAGGGTGCCGAAGACACTGGTGAGGTCGGTCAGCAAGTTTCTGTCTTCTTGTGTCTTTACCAGCATGTCGTCGACGTACACCTCCAGCTGTAGTCCGATGTGCTCTGAGAACACTTTGTTCATTAGCCTCTGGTAGGTTGCCCCTGCGTTCTTCAGCCCGAAGGGCATTACCACGTAGCAGTAGTTTGCCCTTGGGGTTATGAACGAGGTCTTTTCTTGGTCGGGTCCGTGCATCGGGATTTGATTGTATCCTGAGTATGCGTCCATGAAGAGAGATATCTGTAGCCTGAGGCTGCGTCTACTAAGGCGTCGATGTTTGGTAGCGGATATGGGTCTTTGGGGCAGGCTTTGTTGAGATCCGTGTAATCGACGCACATCCTCCATTTTCCGTTGGGCTTTTTTACCAGGACCACGTTTGCGAGCCATAGGGGGTATTTTACTTCCCTAATGAACCCTGCATCTAGCAGTGCTTGTATTTGTTCTTCTATTGCTTGCGTGCGCTCGGGTCCGAGCTTCCGGCGTCTTTGTTGGACAGGTCGGGATCCCGGGTACACTGATAGCTTATGGCACATCAGGTCGGGGCTTATGCCTGGCATGTCGGAGGCTTTCCAGGCGAAGAGGTCGGAATTCTCTCTTAAGAGGGTTATGAGTTCCTCTTTTAGGCCCGCTTCGAGGTTTGCTCCTATGTTTGTTATTTTTTCAGGTGTGTTCCCAATCTGGACTCTTTCGGTTTCTCCCTCTGGTTGTGGCCGAAGATCTTCTCGGGATTGAACTCGTCCGAGTTCTATTGTGTTGACCTCTTTCCCTTTTAGGCTCAGGCTTTCGTTGTAACATCGCCGCGCTAGTTTTTGGTCGCCTTTTAGGGTAGTGATTCCTTTTGCGGTAGGGAACTTCATACAGAGGTGTGGGGTCGAGACTATAGCTGCCAGTCTGTTTAGGGTTGGTCGCCCAATGAGGGCATTGTATGCTGAAGTGACGTCGACTATAATGTAGTCGATGCTTAATGTTTTAGATTGCTTGCCTTTTCCAAAGGTAGTGTGTAGCGAGATGTATCCTAAGGGATGGATCGGGGTATCCCCTAGCCCAAATAGGTCGGTGGGATAGGCCTTTAGTTCTTTTTCCTCAAGTCCGAGCTTGTCGAAGGCCGTTTTGAACAGGATATCTGCTGAGCTTCCCTGGTCAATCAGGGTTCGATGTAAGTTGGCGTTTGCTAGGATAATGGTGATTACCATTGGATCGTCGTGCCCGGGTATTATCCCTTGAGCATCTTCTCGGGTAAATGAGATAGTAGGTAATCGGGCAGGGGACTGTCTTCTCGGACGTGATAGACTTCTTTGAGGTGTCTTTTTCGCGAGGATCTGGATGTTCCTCCGCCTGCAAAACCTCCATTTATCATGTGAACGTGTCTTTCAGGGGTTCGCGGGGTTTGTTCGGCCCGATCTTCGTTATCTCCCCGCCTTCTCTTCCTGGTCTCTTCTCCTTTCTCTGCTATGTATCTGTCGAGTTTTCCTTCTCTGGCTAGCTTTTCTATAACATTTTTTAGGTCGTAGCAGTCGTTAGTAGAATGACCGTAGAGCTTGTGATATTCACAGTATTCGGACCGATCTCTCCCCGCTCTCTTGTGTTTTAGCGGTCGGGGCGGTGGGATCCTTTCGGTGTGGCATACTTCTCTGTAGATGTCTACCAGGGAGACTCGGAGGGGGGGTAGCTGTAGTACTTCCGTGGCTTGTCCAAGTTGGGTTCTTCTTTCTTCTTCTGTTCCCGATCTCGATCTCGGAGTGGGTAGGTTGATTCCTTCCTAGAAGAGTCTCTTAGCTGGGAGGTTTCCTCCATGTTGATATATTTTTCTGCCCGCTCCTGCACCTCGTATAGGGAGGTCGGGTATCGTTTGAATAGGGATTGGCTAAACGGTCCCTCTTTTAGGCCGTTTGCTAGTCCCATGATGGCTGCTTCAGTGGGCAAGTGTTGTATGTCCAGGCAGGCTTTGTTGAATCGCTCCATGTATTCTCGGAGAGTTTCTTGGTTACCTTGTTTGATCCCGAGTAGACTGGGGGCATGTTTTGTCTTGTCCTTTTGAATAGAGAACTTTGTTAGGAATTTTTTGGTTAGGTCTTCGAAGCTGGTGATTGATCTTGGTGGCAGGTTATCAAACCACTTCATGGCTGACTTGGTGAGAGTGGTGGGGAAGGCTTTGCACCGAATCGCGTCGGAGGCGTCGACTAGGTACATTCTGCTTCTGAAGTTGCTAAGGTGGTGACTTGGATCGGTGGTGCCGTCGTAGAGATCCATATCGGGTGGTTTGAAGTTTCGCGGTACCTTCTCCTTCATGATCTCTTGCGTGAAGGGATCATGGTTGCCTTCGGGGGTGGTGCCGCGTTCTGTCCGGTCTTTCAGGTTGGCCTCTATTTTCCGCAGTTTTTCTTCTAATTCTCTGCGCTTTTGAGTCTCCCTTCTCAGATCTTGTTCAGTTTCTTTCTGCTTCTTTATGTCTTCTTCGAGTTGTTTCAGTCGGTTCTGTTGTGCCCGAACTGCTTTTAGAATTTCCGAGCTCTTCTCTTTTTCGGAATTTTGTGGATCTTTGTTTGGGAGTGATGTCTTCTGTTTGTTTCCTCTTGGAGTGCGTGGTGATAGAGGGCTGTCCGGTCGTTCTCCGGTGTCAATTTCGTCCTCTTGTTCAGATGCAGCGCGGTCATTGTTGTGAGGGTCGTCCGCCATGGTAGAGGGATGACTTCCAGGTCCCCGGCAACGGCGCCAATGTTCCGAGGGTTACCTGAAACGTGTAGCTCGGTCGTCTGGAGAGGCCCGAGGTGGGGGTTCAGGGACTCGAGCTTGATATGCAGAGTGATTGGTGGTTGTACCTGCAATGACACTCCGATGCTTAAGTTAGCATGGGTCCAAGCAGATATGTGTAGAATGTGGAATGAATGTCATACCTGGGTGCTCCAGTGTATTTATAGTAGTTGGCCGTGATCTTCCCTGGATAAGATATTCTTATCTTATCTTATCTTTGGGAGTTTTATCTCTATCTTTGTGGAACCGCCTTTTCTAGGCCTTTTCGGCCTTTAGGTTTTGGGCTGCGTTCCTTTTGATGGGCCTTCCTTGCTTTATTGTCCGAGGTCCGACCTTTAGGCGTGAGCCTTAGGACGAGGTCGGACCTTTTATGAATTTGCCGAGTTGGAGGAGCCCGGTCAGGGTATGAACAAGTACAAACACTCAGGAGTCTTTATAGAGCGTAGGCCAGTAGAAGCCACATTGGAGGACTCTTGTGGCTGTTCGCTCACTTCCAAAATGTCCTCCATACTGTGATCCATGGCAGTGCCAGAGGATCTCTGTGCTTCCTAGGACCACTAGGATAACTCCTGTCTTTCACATGGAATATGGTTCATCCAAATATAGATTGCATCGGACAATTCTTTGATTGTGTTCTATCTTTGGGTATGAATCTCACTGCCTGTATTTGCAATGTCTGCAAACCATGCATTCTGATGGAGGTTGTCCAAGTTAAATTTAGAGAAGTCATCACAAGATTGGTATGAAGCTCTATGTCATGCAAACCAGTGCAATTCTATTGGTTTTGATTTTTTGGTAATTTTAAAAACTTGGATAGAAGACATGATCATTGTGAATTCTAAGCATGAATGCTGTAAGGCAACACTGTTCTATGTCCTATCTTCTATCTTCATGGCAAGCTTGTCAGGGTCACCATCATGTACTCTTCTTTCTGATATCCTGTGTGTCACTGCAAAACCAGTTGGATGATCACCATGTATGAATCCATCTGCATGAAACTTGCTGCACTTGTCACAGTCAATCACGGTTGTCAGTCCTTACTGAATGATCTTTTGCTTGTCACTAGCCAGAGTAAAGTTTGAGCACTAAAGTCATTTTTAGAATCCTATGAATCCAGAGTGAACTTTGATTCAGCACTGTAACAGCAGGTGTGAATTTCATCCTCATAAATCCATCTATTGCTTGTCCAGAAATTTGTTGGAATCTAGTACCATTAAGTCTTTGCATTAGAACAGGTTGTCATCACCCTTATCAAGTGAGATGTAATGGGATCTGACTCATAATTATCAAGTTCTGGTCAATGAATATTTTCAATAGTAGAGATTTGAATAGAGAAATGATTTCTTAATATTGAGGTAGCATCACACCTTAATCTTGTTGCAGAATCCAGTTATCATGGAACATGTGAATGCCAGCCTTCTTAAGGATCACTGGATTCAAATACATCCAGGAGCTATCAATAATAGGCTAGTCTTCTAGATGTCTAGAATGGTAAGGAAATGATCCTTCTGGTAGCTGATTGAGCTTCTGTAATCAATACACATACGTCACCTGTAACTGTTCTTGTGGAACCATTCATTTTTTTCTTAACCCTGTCATGCACTGACTTGGACGCTTACCCAAATGGTATTCCTCATAATATGACTCCTTCTGAACTCTCATGGCTGATTCACTGCTCTGTGGTACCACTGGCTTCGTCACTCCAATAGATCTTTCAGATGGCTGGTAATGTTAGTCACTGATGGCACAGAGTTTCTTGTTGTCCTTAGACTTGTAATGCTTCCTCTTCCTGTCTCTATGGTAGACTTATGATTACAGAAAGTATCACCTTCTACATGTATATTCAGATGGTAATTTAGCTCGATTTGACCTCTTCCTGAGATCTTAGATTCTATATCTTTCTGGTTCTCAGCTCAATGAATCTTTGATATCTTCTAGCTCTAATCGAGACTCTCAGCATATTGCCTCTTTTCCAGAGAGTCAATTATATCAATCTCACAATCGTTGTGGTGTCTGGAGTCATAGCTTTGATAACATTCAAATTAATGTCTCATTGACTCTCAGGACTTGTCAGTGCAGGAAGGTCTTCCTAGAATGAGAGTTGCACTCTTGTGCTCCTCTATTTCCAACACACAAAGTCAGTGGGAAAGGCAAATGGCCTAACCTTGACAATCATGTCTTCAATCACACCTGATGAGTATTTAATGGAGCCATCAGCAAGTTGGAAACATATCAGGGTTGGTTTGACTTCTTCAGTCAAACCAAGCTTCCTGATAGTGGATGCAGGTATTAGGTTGATACTTGCCCCAAGATCACATAGAGCTTGCTTGGTACAATTCTGGTAAGCTTTTCAGAATTACTTCACTGCATTCTTCAGTGAGGTAAACTTTTTCAGTTTCTCTCTAATCCTTCTTATGACTTAAGATCTCTTTCATGAACTTAGCATAAGAGCGTATTTGCTCAAGTGCCTCTGCAAACTGAATCTTTATTTCAAGAGTCCTCAGATAGTCTGCAAAGCAGGAAAATTGCTTATCTTGTTCCGCTTGGCGGAGTTTCTGAGGATAAGGCATTTTGGCTTTGTATTCCTCAACCGTAGTTGCTACAGGTTTATTACCTATAGATGTGGGTTGAGAAGCCTTTTTAGAAGGGTTGCTATCAGCACTTGTATGTGTCTGATCCCCCACTGGCGTTTGAATGCTAGGGGTGGAAGTTGTAGTGGCGTTAGACGCCAACTCCTTACCTGTTTCTGGCGTCTGAACGCCAGAACTGAGCTTCCTTTGGGCGTTTAACGCCATCTTCTTGCCTGTTTATGGCGTTTGAACGCCAGAATTGTTTCTCTCTGGGATCTTATTGTCCTCAGAGGTATTTTGGGTAGCAGTTTGTTCATTTCTTGGCTTCCTGCTGCCTTAATGTGAGGTATTTGATGTTTTCCCACTTCTTAATGAAACTGCTTGGCACTCTTTTGTTATTTGTTTTGATAACTGCTGTTCTGTTTGCTTCAATTGCACTTCCATATTCATATTAGCCATCCTTGAATTTGGCTAGCTGTTTTGTTAGAAAATCTAATTGCTGATTGAATTCAGTAACTTGTTCCGCAGGACTGAGTTCAGCAGTTACTATTTTAGCTTCTTCTTTCATGGAAGACTCATTACTTAAGTACGGATGCTGATTTATGGCAACTGTATCAATGAGCTCTTGAGCCTCTTCAATTGTCTTTCTTATGTGTATAGATCCACCAGCTGAGTGGCCTAGAGAAATCTTTCTCAGTAAGCCCATAATAGAAGATGTCTAACTGCACCCACTCTGAAAACATTTCAGAGGGGCATTTTCTTAGCATCTCTCTGTACCTCTCCCAGGCATCATAAAGGGATTCATTATCTCCTTGTTTAAAGCCTTGGATGCTCAGTCTTAGCTGTGTCATCCATTTTGGAGAGAAATATTGATTCAAGAATTTTTTTGACAGCTGTTTCTATGTCCTTATGCTAGCCTTAGGTTGGTTATTTAACCACCTCTTAGCTTGGTCTTTTACAGCAAATGGAAATAGTAATAATCTGTAGACATCTTGATCTACTTCCTTATCATGTACTGTCAGCAATTTGTAAAAACTGTGCCAGAAACTCTGTAGGTTCTTCCTGTGGAAGACCGGAATACTGGCAATTTTGCTGCACCATGATAATGAGCTGAGGATTCAACTCAAAGCTACTATCTCGATGGAGGGTATACAGATACTACTCCCATATGAAGCAGTAGTGGAGTTAGCATACGACCCCAGAGTTCTTTTGGACTGTTCATTTCCACTTAGGTCCATGATGGAGAAAGGGAGATGATGTGGATTTATTTTATTTATTTTATTATATAAGAAAAATAATAATAAAATTTTAAAAAAAATATTTTAAAATTTTTCGAAAAAGTGAGGGGAGAGAGTGGTTAGGATATTTTTTTGAAAAAGATATGATTTTTTAAAAAAAATTAAAAGGATAAGATTTGAAAAATTTTGAAATTGAAATCTGAATTTTTATGAAAAGCTTCGAAATTTTTTTTAAAAATAGTTAGAAAAAAATATTTTAATTTTTTTATTTTTGAATTTTATTATGAAAGAGAAAAACACACAAAAGACACAAGACTTAAAATTTTTAAATCCAATGCTCCTTGTTTTCGAAAATTTTGGAGGGAAAACACCAAGGCACACCAAACATAAAAATTTTAAGATAAAAAAGAACACTTTGAAGACTCACAAGAACAAAAGATAGAACACGAAACTTAAAATTTTTAGAAGACCACAATAAATTTTTGAAAATTAAAGAAAATTAACAAGAGAACACCAAACTTAAAGTTTGGCTCAAGATTTAATCAAAGAAAAATTATTTTTGAAAAAGATTTTAAAAAGAAAATACCCAATTACCAAGAACACAAAGCAACACTCTAGCCAATTGAGCTATAAATGTAACGTGTTTTAAAGAGGTATTTTTAATAAATAAAAATTTTTTTTGAAAACTAATATTTTGAAAAAGCACAAGAAAAATAAGAAGAGACACAAAACAAGATAAACCAAAGATCAAGCAAGAGAAATTGACAAGAACAATTTGAAGATCAAGGAAAAACAAAGAACATGCAATTCGAAAATTGTAAGACAAAGAAAAGCATGCAATTGACACCAAACTTAAAATATGAAACTAAACTCAATTAAAAAACTCCAAGAAAAATTAAAAACTAATAGAGAAAAATAATATTTTTGAAAGATTTTTTAAAAGGAATAATAGAAGATGCAATCCCAGTGACTCTAAAAAAAAGACAAATTTTTCCTAATCTAAGTAACAAGATAAACCGTCAGTTGTTCAAACTCGAACAATCCCCGGCAACGGCGCCAAAAACTTGGTGCACGAAAATCACACTCACACTATGTAATTCCGCACAACTAACTAGCAAGTGCACTGGGTCGTCCAAGTAATACCTTACGTGAGTAAGGGTCGATCCCACAGAGATTGTTGGCTTGAAGCAAGCTATGGTTATCTTATTATTCTTAGTCAGGATACCAATAGGGTTCTTTAGTTTCAATTGTAAGAAGTAAAAGAGCATGCAATTAGTAATTGTTATGAAGTAATGGAGAATGTGTTGGGGTTTTGGAGATGCTTTGTCTTCTGAATATCTGCTTTCCTACTGTCATCTTCTTCACGCACACAAGGTTCCTTCTATGGCAAGTTGTGTGTTGGTGGATCACCGTTGTCAATGGCTACCATCCGTCCTCTCATTGAAAATGGTCCAAATGCTCTGTCACAGCATGGCTAATCATCTGTCGGTTCTCGATCATGTCGGAATAGAATCCAATGATTCTTTTGCGTCTGTCACTACGCTCAACACTCGTGAGTTTGAAGCTCGTCACAGTCATTGAATCCCTAAATCCTACTCAGAATACCACAGACAAGGTTTAGACTTTCCGGATTCTCAAGAATGCTGCCAATGGATTCTAGCTTATAACACGAAGATTCTGATTAAGGAATCCAAGAGATATTCATTCAATCGAAGGTAGAATGGAGTTGGTTGTCAGGCACGCATTCAGAGATTGAGAATGGTGATGAGTGTCACGGATCATCACCTTCATCATGGTTAAGTACGAATGAACATCTTAGAGAGAAACAAGCGTGTTTGAATAGAAAACAGAAATAATTGTATTAATTCATCGAGACGCTACAGAGCTCCTCACCTCCAACAATGGAGTTTAGAGACTCATGCCATCATAGAATACAAAGTTCAGATCTAAAATGTCATGAGGTGCAAAATAAATCTCTAAAAGTTGTTTAAATACTAAGCTAGTAAACTAGGTTTACAGAAAATGAGTAAACTAAGATGGATAGTGCAGAAATCCACTTCTGGGGCACACTTGGTGTGTGTTGGGGCTGAGACTTGAGCTTCTCATGTGCCTGGACTGTTTCTAGAGTTAAACATCAGGTTGTAACCTGTTTCTGGCGTTCAACTCCAACTTGTAACCTGTTTCTGGCGTTCAACGCCAGAATGCAACATGGAACTGGAGTTAAACGCTAGTTTACGTCATTTATCTTCGCGCAAAGTATGGACTATTATATATTTCTAGAAAACCCTGGATGTCTACTTTCCAACCCAATTGAGAGTGCGCCAATTGGACTCTTGTAGCTCCAAAAAATCCATTCCGAGTGCAGGGAGGTCAGAATCTAACAACATCAATAGTCCTTTTTAAGCCTGAATCAGATTTTTGTTCAACTCCCTCAATTTCAGCCAGAAAATACCTGAAATCACAGAAAAACACACAAACTCATAGTAAAGTCCTGAAATATGAATTTTGCCTAAAAACTAATAAAAGTATACTAAAAACTAACTAGAACATACTAAAAACTATATGAAATTACGCCCCAAAAAGCGTATAAAATATCCGCTCATCACTTTTCTTGCCTTTATTTGCAATTGATGTTTCAAGGTTTTCATGATTTCAAGAATTTCATAAAATGTCCTAGATGAAAACTTCAATTAAATAAAATCTAATGGAAGTCTAGTATGTTAAATAAGGTTTTATGATGTTTTGGTAGTTGTTTGGAGATTTGGAATGCTTGGTTTGGTGCAAGAACTTGAAAAATTTTGAAAAACAGATCACCAACCCACGCGTACGCATCACCCATGCGTACGCGTCACCCACGTGTACGCGTGCCCCAAGCATTTTCAACCATCCACGGGCTCGCGTACATGACACATACGCATGGATCCAGAAGTTCTAGCCCTCCATACATTCACCCGATAGTTGTGCCTGAAGTGTGCCAACTTAGTGCCCAAGGCACGCGCACGTGTCCCTTATGCGTACGCGTCGATTCTCTGATTTTCCATGCACGCGTACGCATGACTCGCACGCACGCGTCGCTACTATTTCATCAATCTACGCTTATGCGTACATGACGCGCATGTGTGGATTGCCCTGTTTTACCTACCTTCTTTTCTTCTCCTCTTTCCATCTCTTTCCTTCTTCTCTTTTCTTTCCACCCTTCAATCATCATCTAACACTACCAAACACCATCCATAGCCATTTCTTTTAGTTAGTTAGTTACTTGTTTAATTAGTTTAATTTTTCATTTAATTTTTTATTTTTCATTATAAGTGTTGGATTATTAATTTTGTTGTTGTTCATTGCTGCTTAGTATAAACTGATGCTATTTTAGCATAGTTTTCTTTGATTTTCATTGTTGGATTTAATTGTTGAGGTTATATTTTGTCACTTGGTTTTGGGTTCTTAATGCTTAATGTTTGTGAACACCAAGTGAATGTTACATTGCCTTTAAGCTTCTTAACTCTTTTGAATTGCATGTTTTGGCCACTATGCATTCATCATCCATTGCTAGGCAATTGTATATTATCATTGCATTTTTTTAGGTGATGCTTGTTTATGGTTTACCTTTATTCACATCACTTATTTCATGCATTGAGATTGAAAGAATTGTGAAATTGGATCGAAAGCTTACCTAATGACATATTTTTGAGCTTTGTAAAGCTTTGTGGACCATGCTTGCTATGTGATTGATTTCCACTTCTATCTTCTTTTTCCTAAGTTCCATAGCATCCATGTGTTTCACCTCTATGTCACTTAGGTGTTGCAACAACTTCAATATGTGTCATTGATTGTTGAGTAAGTTTCATATACCATTTTGTTCACTAAGTCTACTTACACATCAATCAATGTCCATGCTTTATCCAATTTCACAATTGCTTGATTGTTTTCCTGAATGCTTTTATGCTTCTTTGCTACTTGTTTGGTTGATTTACCCTACAAGTCTTTTGAAGTACTTTAAGCACACTAGAATGGGTGAAGTGCATACTTCTTATGTATAATTGTGACATGGCTTTTAAATACTAGGGTATGAGTTCTAAACCGCATGCAAGTTAGGACCCACACGCCTATTTTTCATCAATGTCACATTAACTCACTCACTCAATTCTAGTGAATTAACTCATTCCAACAATCCATGCTTCCTTGCTTGTGCATTTACTTGTCTTAATATCTCCTGTTTTTTTATTTTCAGGATGAGTCATTATAAGCAAAATTAGAAGCGGGAGAAGAACATACAGCAACCGGTTGACCTACCAGTTGAAGGTAGCAACTAGTAAAGTCGCTGTACCCCCTTGTTCATCTTTGAGTGCACTGAGGATGGTGCAAATTTTTAAGTGTGGGGAGGTCATCCGACCACTCGACGTTTTTGGGTAACAAGTTTCTAATCCTAAAACTTTTGTATTTCATTTTAGGATTTTAGTTGCACTTTCTTGCATTGCATATGTATATATTAAGCTTGGTCAACATCATGAAAATTTTCAAGAATTCATAAGGCACCCCAATTGATTGAAAAAAAAAGAAATTTTAGAACTTTCTTGAATTATATATTTTGTGGATCATGTTTTTAAGCTAAGAACACAAGCATGTGAGATTTGAGCCTAATTGTGTGGTTACATCATATAACCACTTATTTTCATTCTTGTGTGCATTATTCTCTCTCTATGATTGTGATCTTTGATTTGTCTGATTCTATATGTCCATTATTTTATGTATACATGCACTTATATGATTGAGGCCATTGTTTCAAATTGCTTACTTACCCATGTAGCCTACCTTTTATCTTCCATTGTTAGCCAACTTTGAGCCTACGCTTAACCCATTTGTTCTTAATTTTAGCACATTACAAGCCTTAAGCAAAAAACAATAAATGTCCCTTGTTGGATCTTTGATTAGCTTAGGCTAGTGAGAGTTCTTATCGTCTAAGTTTGGGAGAGTTGGGAATATTGGTTGGGATGAAAGTGTATTTTTGTATTTTTGTCAAAATTTTTGGAAATTGGGTACATACTCATGTGTTGATTATACGTAAAACCATATGCATTGATACTTTTGTATATACCTTATTTCAAAAAAAAAATAATAAATAATACAAAATAAAGAAAAACATATATATATATATATATATATTAAAAGAAAGAAAAAGACAAGGAATAAAAATAGGACAAAATACCCCAAATAAAGCTCAATAGAAATCATTGCATATGTGTAGTGACCAAAAATAGAATGCATGAGTGGGTAAAAAAGTGAAGAACGGGTAGTTAGATTAGCTTTGAATTGTATAGGTTGTTATATAGGTTAGGTGGGAAGCTTAGGTTAATCAAAGATTCAAATTTCAAGCTCACTTGACCATATGCATCCTTACCTTGACCCTAACCCCATTACAACCAATGGAAAAGACCTCATGATATTTGTATGCATGACTGAAATAATTGTTGATTGTTAGAAGAAAAACTAATCTTCGAAAGCATGATTAGGGGAGAATTGAGTGAATCAACCCCATACACTTGAGTGACTAGAGCGGATACACATCCGGCGAGGGTTTGATCACTCAATTACATGTTTCCACCGATGATCATCTATCCTTGCAAGTTTGTAAAATCTTTCAATAATTCAATTAAATTGTGGGTTTGATTTGACTGCTATGCCTTTAGCCCTTGTACTTATATATGTATTCTTGGAAGATGACTTATTTTGACCAAGTAGTTGCATTTATTTAAATAGATTGCATGTAGATAGGTTGCATTTAGGTAGTTTACATTGAATAAATGTTGATACCCTTTGCTTCTTTCTTGAGTTTAGCATGAGGACATGCTTAGTTTAAGTGTGGGGAGGTTTGTAAATCCAAATGTTGTGGTTTATCTCGTGCTTAATTTAGGGGATTTTATCACATTTTCCCACATTTATTCAATAAAATAGAATGGTTTCATAATTCTCCCCGATTTTGTGCTTAAGTGTAAAAACATGCTTTTTAGGCCCTTAAATTAGTGATTTTGATTTACCTTAATTCCATTCAATGCCTTGATATATTTGTGAGTGATTTCAGGTTTATAAGGCAAGTATTGGATGGAAGAAGTGAAGAGAAAAGCATACAAAAGTGGAGAATGCATGAGAAAACAAGGATTGGGCGTGCATCAATGGACGTGCACGCGCACCAGGCGTGCGTGCAGAAGTGGCGTCGCAAGGCGACGCGTATGCGTACATGGCGCGTACGCGTGGATAGGAAAATTGCCAAACGGTGCGGACGCGTACATGACGCGTACACGTCAATGCTCATACGTGACTCACTTAAAGGCAAAATGCTGGGGGCAATTTCTGAGCTGCTCAGGCCCAAACCCAACTCATTCTTGAAGCTATTTCATGCGGAATTCAAGCTAGAGCGAGGGGGGAGCAATTGTTTGGAGTTTTTACATCATGTAGCTAGGTTTCTAGAGAGAGAAGTTCCTTCTTCTCTCTAGAATTAGGGTTCTTAGGATATTTCCATCTTAGATCTAGGTCTAATTTCATGTTTTCATCTTGTTTCCTTTATGAATTCTTGCTTCTACAGCTTCATTTTCTTAGTTTGTGATGTTAATTTTACTTTTATGCCTCTTTTATGTTCATGCACTCATGTTGGATTTGGATCTCTTTTAATGCAATTTAATGTTTGATGTTCTTTTATTGTTGATTTGAGTTGTGAATTTACTTTCCTTGCAATTGGTAGTTAGTAGACTTTATCTTTCCTTGCAATTTACCATGCTTTCCATTTATACCCACCAAGTGTTTGACAAAATCCTTGGTTGGGCGTTAGAGTAGGCAATCTTGAGTCATGAAAACCCAACCTACATTGGTGATCTAGAATTGTTAGATAAGATTGCTTCCATTGACACTAATCTTTTGCTAATTTAATTAGTAAATGATTAGGACTATTGGAATGAGATTAGCTAGTCTTATTAGACTTTCTTTGAGTATGAGGATAACATGATACCTTCCTCTATCGTCGGGGATGACGTAATAAGATAAATTCTTGTTTATTATTGTGATATGATTGATTAGTCTTGTTTGACGTTCTCCCTCTGTGAAGATAACATGATACCTTCTTCCATTTGCTATAGTAGACTAAATAAGATGAATTAATCTTTGCATGACTAGGATAGAAAGTCTATATTCTCAACCCTTGCGATGAATGTCTCTCTTTATTACTTGCCTCCTTTAGTTACTTGCTTGATTTACTCTTCTTGTTATTTAAATTCTTGCCCCTTTTACTTTCTTGCACCCTTTACAATCAAACCCCCTTGTTCCTTCATAGCCAATAATCATTCACTTCATTGCAATTCCTTGTGAGACGACCCGAGGTCTAAATACTTTGGTTGATTTTCATTGGGGTTTGTACTTGTGACAAAACCAAATTTTTTATTGAGGAATGTTTGTTGGTTTAGAAACTATACTTGCAACAAGAATTTATTTGAGAAATTCTAGACCATCACAACAAACTACTTCGCGTGAATGGCCAAAAATGCAAAATGGATGTGCACGCGAAGAGGATGTGTACGCGTGGGTATAAAAGCATTCCGCTCACTTAATGAACGTTCCATTCTCCTGGAAGTGACTCTCTGCTCAATTAAATCTGATTCCAAGCCCATTGGCATACCAAAGCAAGCAGAGCCCAATTGACATCACTCAACGTAACAAGGATCATCTAGAATAGGAATTTTATATTTAATTGTAATTTGTTTTGAATTTGAATTTCATTTTATTAGTTCAGGAAGCCTATATAAAGGGCATCAGTTTCATTTCAAAAGAGGAGGCACACAGTAGGAGTAGGAATAGAATAGAAGGCTCAGGCTGGAGGATTAGAGACTCCAGATCTCTCTTGGAGGATTAGAGACTCTAGAGAGCTTAGCATAGTTTGATACACTTTTATCTTTCTACAATTTCACATTTTCGTTCACATTGAGCTTGATTTATTTTCCTGCAAACTTTTATCTTTCTGCAATTGTTTTGAGTTCTGATTTGCTGTCTTCTTTAATTTTCCAGCACCCAATTCCCTTTACATTTGTTGCAATTTACTTTTCTTGCTCTTTAAGTTTCTACAAATCTACATTCTACACTTAACATTATCTGCAAATTACTTTCTGTTGCTTCATTTTCACCTAATTCCCAAGTGTTAGCTTGACTAAACTAATCACCTCACTAAAGTTGCTTGATCCATCAATCCCTATGGGATCGACCTCACTCTTGTGAGTTATTACTACTTGATGTGACCCGGTATATTTGCCAGTGAGTTTGTGTGGAAATCTAATTTTCTATGCATCCTGGAGTGACAAAGATGGATCAAGATTTGAAACATATGTTCTGGTGGCCAGGCTTAAAGAAAGAGGTAGCTGACTATGTCTCAAAATGTTTAACCTGCCAGAAGGTGAAGGTGGAACATTAGAAACCGTCAGGAACCCTGCAACCCTTAGAAATACCACAATGGAAATGGGAGCAGATCACTATCGATTTTGCCATTTGGGTAATTGTGGACAGGTGGACAAAGTCAGCGCACTTCCTTCCAATTCGAGTTGACTATACTTTAGAAAGGCTGGTACAAATATATATTCAAGAAATCGTACGATTGCATGGGATACCTTTGTCAATTATTTCAGATCGAGATCCGAGGTTTACTTCTAGATTTTGTGGAGCTTTCCAGAAAGCGTTGGGAACAGAATTGCACATGAGTACAACATACCATCCCCAGACAGACGGACAATCAGAATGGAAAATCTAGACATTAGAAGACATGCTAAGATCTTACATGATGGATAACCAAGGCAGTTGGGATAAATATTTGCCGTTGATCGAATTCATCTATAATAACAGTGTGGGAGAAAGGGACAAGGAGCAGCGTTATTGGCAAAGTTAACGCCAATAACGCTAGCGAAGGATGGAAAGGCTACGTTAGTGGTCACGTTAGTGCCACTAACGTTGGAGTTAACGTGGCTCAAGTAGGTTGGGACGTTAATGACAAAGTCAATCTCAATAAAGTCTTTGAACCAGAATTCACACTTAACGCTAACACCACTAACGTCCTGACTAACTGCATACCATGCCTGACTCACTCTCTTTCTACAAGCATAGCTGAGCCCACTGAGGACTATAACTGCTTCAACTAAAGATCAAAGGCCCATATCCAATACTTGGAGAGCTAACTAAAAGATCAGAAGAGTAGTATATATAGGAGTAGTTTTGAACTAGCAAGAGGTTGGCATTATTGGGAGCTACACTCTGTATATTTACTTTCTCTGCAAATTCTAGTTTACTTTACAATGCACTTTTCTTTTACGCATTCCATCCCCAGAGCTATGAACAACTAAACCCCTTTCATTGGGTTAGGGAGCTCTGTTGTAATTTGATGGATCAATTATAGTTTTCATTCGTCTTCTTCTTTCTTTTTTCTTGATTTTGCTAGAAAGCTTTTGATCTTCAACCAATTGGTTAGTTATCTTGGAAAAGAAACTCTCCATAATTGGATCTCCTCTGAGCCTTGGAAGAGGAATGAGGAGATCATGCTATAATTGCTTTCTCACATTGGATTAGGTTGGGGGTTTGATGGATATCGTGACATGTAATCCTACCAATAATTTGATCTATGAAGGTGTGTGGTATAACTAGTGACCAAACTTCATCTCTTCTCATGAGCAATTAAATCAAAGAATTGGGAAATTGTTCAAGCTTATAGAGATTGGGTTGCCAAGAAATTGGGATCCAATCACCTAAGATTGCCAAGGAGATCAATGAATGCATTGATTGAGGAAGAAATGAAGAAGAACTTGATCTGGAGAATGTAAAATCTCCTAAGCCCAATAAATTCCCCATCTCTGATCTCACCAATTCTCTTTACTTTCAGTTATTTACTTTCATGCTCATCTCCCCAATTCCCCATTTAAGATTTTGCAAATTTACATTCCATGTCATTTATCTTTCCCGCCTTTAATTTTTTGCAATTCTCACTCAATTTGGCTAGCTTGACTAGGACACTCCTCTAATTAAAGTTGCTCGACTAATCAATCCCTGTGGGATTCGACCTCACTCTATTGTGAGTTTTTACTTGACGACAATTCGGTATACTTGCCGAAGGAAAATTTGTTGAGAGACAAGTTTTTGTGCAACACTTAGTAAAAGAAGCTTGGGGACATAGAGGAGAAGAAGAGCACACCTGGGAACCAGAAGATAAGATGAAAGCTGATTACCTGCATCTATTCTCAGGTAACTGAAATTTTGAGGGCAAAATTTTCTTTTTGGAGGGTAGAATGTAACAACCCCGGTTTTCGAGTACACGAGATATTTTCTGAAAGTACGGAGAACTCTGGAGGATCAGAAAGGGGAGAACCTCTGATATATCATCAAGTATCTCAATCATCATTGTCATTATGTCATCTTTAAGCTAGAACCTTTTTTAGGCAAGCTCGATAACGCAGTGATGAAGAACCTAGTTTTTGAACCGTATCGGTTAGGAGTTTTGATTCGATTTTTTCGTAAATAGTCTCAATTTGATGAACCAGACTCAATTCATGAGAGAAGAGAGATAATAGGATAATATCATCATTATATGAGTATTAGAAGCTTCTTGAATGATATTATAAGGTTACCTGGTCAGTTTTAGTTAAAAATAGAAAATTGGTTTAACCAGGTTCACAGTTTACTAGTGCAGCTTAGCACCAGCACTCTCTGATGACTTTAGCAATGTTAAGGCCTCATTATACATGTTTTACTCTCATAATAAATATGTTACTAGTGTCATTTAGGCTAGTAGCTCAGAAAATAATTTTTAGAGATGATTTTACAAGTGTTCTGATACATCTAGTTTTAGTAGTTATAGACCTGAGATATTTTAATATTATTTTAATCCGCCTCCAAGCCAATCAATTACAACTCACCATACACCGCCAAAACCCCCAAGGCTGGCTCATTTTCACTTTGTGGCCGAAAATAGGAAGAGAGAAAAAGAGAGAAAAGTTCTTAGTTCCAAATCTTCAAAGCTTGATTTCTGTTGAACTAAAACTCAAACCAAAATTCCAATCCGACAAAAATGATCCTCTCTTCTTTCTCTACATGATTATATGACTTATAAAGGCTGGAATCAAGGTGAGTTGGCTGCACCATCTCCCTTTTGATTCGGTTTCAAGGAAACATGCTTAAACATGTGTTTTCTTGATGTTCTTCCTTAGGAATCATGCTTAACTTGACTTAAGGGCCAAAAAACGTGAGTTTCCAGTCAGTATACGGTGAGAAATCCCTCCCTAACATTCTGAGTGAGATTTGGTTAGTTGAGGGTTTTTGGATTTAAAGTTGTTCTTGATGTGATTTAGGAGGAAAAAGTGCTTAAGGACCACCTGAAAGTCTAACCGAATTAGGAGCAGCAAAACCAGGTAGGGTTTGACAAAATTAATCTTGATTGATTGTGTTTGAGTTGTGTGATTATGATATGGTTTGTCTGTGCTTGAAATTGATGGTTTATGTGAGTGATTCTTGTTGAAATTTTGGTGAAAATTTGATGATATTCAAGCTATGAATGCATGATCTTGTGGCTGCTGGAATTTCGAACCCTAACCTTTAAATTGGGGTTCAATTTGTGTAAAAATCGTGTGGAAAAGATGGGGTTTTAGTGGCTGGGAATTTATTATGAATTATAGTAAAAATTGGTTGCTGAAAAGAATGAAAAACGAGTAAAAATAGAGAAAGAATATGAAGAATTTATGAAGAACATGAAGAACACTTTGAGTGTGATGAATAACATTGAAGAACACCTTTTAGATCTTAAAAAGAGCAAGGTTGTAATTATTTTGGTTTTTGAGGGGTTATTTGGTAATTTCTGAAAGTTATGGTGGTTAAAGTAGAAATATTAAAAGTTACGGGTGGTAAAAAGTGAATTTTAAAGGTTAAAAGTTAAAGTGGGGTAATTTTCGAAAATTTAATGATAAAATAATAAATAATAATAAAATATTAAATAAAAATATTTAATTAAAAATAATATTTTAATAAAATAATAAAATAATGCGAAAAAGGCAGTTTCTGTAAAAGTTTTAGAAAGACAATTTTAAGCGCAGAATCTCATAATTACCTTCATAAAACACTTAGGGAGTGGTAAGAACATATTAGTGAGGGAAAGATAAAAGAAAGATAAAAATTTGAAGAAAAGATAAAAATAGAAGAAAAAGTCTATAAAGTTTTAATGACAGAAAAATAGACAGAGACTAGCGAACGAACTAGGGCAGCATAGTTAGTTCTTGAGTTGCGACTAGGGTTAGGTATAATATAAAAAGTTAAACTGTTTCAGTATAGACTTAATGAACCTATACTTGGGGTAGGCTAACTATTCATACCGAAATTTACATAAGCTTTAAACATATACGTTAAATAGAGAAATCAAAGCAGGGAAAAGAGACTAAGAACAGAGGACTTATTAAAAAGTTATTTGTTGCTTGAGGCAACCCAATAGATGTTTGTTTGTTGCATAAGGCAACCCAAGAGATGTTTGTTTATTTATCTATTGCATTGAGGCAACCCAAGAGTAATTTTCCATTCCCAAGAGTATATATTTCCTACGAATAGAAAGCAGAGGCTGTCTCAATAGAGCTGCTAATAATTATATGCGCATTTATTTGAATGGAAAATCATATCCAGGAAATCGTGAACTCGTGACCAGATAAATGTCAGGAATGCAGGTGCTAATCGACACATGAGCTCATGGCTTGCGCTAGGGCTAGACATGCATCATTCTTGTCTGCGCATCATTTTCTGTTGCATTCCTATTTGTGTGTGATCTATTTCTTTATGTTTATTTGCTGGTGACAAGCGGATAATTTATACGCTTTTTGGTATTATTTTCATATAGTTTTTAGTAGGATTTAGCTACTTTTTAGTATATTTTTATAAGTTTTTAAGCAAAATTCACATTTCTGGACTTTACTATGAGTTTGTGTGTTTTTCTCTGATTTTAGGTATTTTCTGGTTGAAATTGAGGGACCTGAGCAAAAATCTGATTCAGAGGCTGAAAAAGGACTGCTGATGTTGTTGGATTCTGACCTCCCTGCACTTGAAATGGAATTATTGGAGCTACAGAAATCCAAATGGCACGCTCTCAATTGCGTTGGAAAGTAGACATCCTGGGCTTTCTATCAATATATAATAGTCCATACTTTTCTCGAGTTTAGACGATGCAAACTGGCATTCAACTCCAGTTTTCTGCCCTATTCTGGTATTAAACACCAGAAACAAGTTGCAAACTAGAGTCAAATGCCAGAAACAAGTTACAAACTGGTGTTTAACTCCAAAGAAAGTCTCTACACATGAAAGCTTCAATGCTCAGCCCAAGCACACACCAAGTGGGCCCGAAAGTAGATTTCTGTATCATTTACTTATTTCTGTAAATCCTAGTAACTAGTTTAGTATAAATAGAACTTTTTACTATTGTACTACGGAGCTTTTGGAACATCTTTGGACCATTGTTCACATTTTGGGAGGCTGGCCATTCAGCCATGCCTACCCTATTTTCACTTATGTATTTTCAACGGTGGAGTTTCTACACACCATAGATTAAGATGTTGAGCTCTTCTGTTCTTCGAGTATTAATGCAAAGTACTAATGTTCTTCTATTCAATTCATACTTATTCTTATTCTAAGATATTCATTCACACACAATAACATGATGATAAATGTGATGATTATGTGACACTCATCACCATTCTCACTTATGAACGCGTGATTGTATATCTCTTGGGTTTCTAATCAATGATTCACATTGACTCCCCTCTGAAAATGGGACATTTGAATCTAAGATTAGAATATTCGTGGTATAAGCTAGAATCAATTGGTAGCATTCTTGAGATCCAGAAAGTCTAAACCTTGTCTGTGGTATTCCGAGTAGGATCTGGGATGGGATGACTGTGACGAGCTTCAAACTTGCGACTGTAGGGCATAGTGATAGACGCAAAAGGATAGTAAATCCTATTCCTACACGATCGAGAACCAACAGCTAATTAGCCATACGATATCTGTGCTTGGTATTTTTCATCAGAGACGAGAAATCTGACAGTTGATTAGCCGTACAGAAATCGTAGAGGACCATTTTCACTGAGAGGACGGGTAGTAGCCATTGACAACGGTGACATCCAACATACAGCTTGCCATGGAAAGGAGTATGAAGGATTCAATGAAGGCAATAGGAAAGTAGAGATTTAAAAGGAACAACACATCTCTATATGCTTATCTGAAATTCCCACCAATAAATTACATAAGTATCTCTATCTTTATTTTATGCTTATTTATCTTTTAAATTATTAAAACTACATAACCATTTGAATCCGCCTGACTGAGATTTACAAGGTGACCATAGCTTGCTTCAAGCCGACAATCTCCGTGGGATCGACCCTTACTCACGTAAGGTTTATTACTTGGACGAGCCAACGAACTTGCTGGTTAGTTGTGCAAAGTTGTGAAAAAGAGTTGAGATTACAATTGTGCATACCAAGTTGTTGGCGCCATTGAGATCACAATTTCGTGCACCAGCTGGCATGCTATATCTGTGTATTATTTCCTTTTATTCTTCTATTTGTGCTCTATTTTTTGTTTTCTTTATTTTCTCTGTTTATCTGTATCTTTTGTTTACTGCTTCTATGTATTCTACTATTCCTCTGCAAAACAAAATATAATTAATGAACTTAACTAATAACCCCGGTCCTACTAAGAACTCCCCAATTCTTACCCCTTCTCTCTCCTTTTCCCCCCTTCAGATGGAAGAAAGAGTACCGTTCCGTAGTTCGCTGATGACCGTTCGAAAAGAGGATTCCGCTCTAGGTAGTTTTCTGAGTCTAGGGTGAATCTCGTTCTTTGTTTACATGTTTATACTGTGTGACTAGCCGACGTCTGCATTCTGTTTGTATGCAAACATTAACCTAAATCTAGTGTACAAGACTCCTGTTATGTGGCTACTTGATGAGGTACCAGAGGGACATCATATGACAAAGACTGATCGTGCAGAGGAGTAGTAGATGATGTTCCACCTCTTGAAAACGTTTCACCTGACTTGAGTTTGAAGACTTAGAATGTTCTTTCCCTCGTTTAATAGTTTAGAGGGACTAGGTGAGTATAGAGTCTAGGCTAGCCTGGGTGCCAGCTTAGGGACTTCTTGTACAGGTCAGGGCCTGAAATGTTGTATGTATATTTATGTATATAGATATTATTTAGCTATATCTAGGGGTTTTCTAACTAAAAGACTATACTCTAATAAAGGCTGGATCACGAATCACGAATGTTATCAACTGCTTGAGATGTATTTATGTGTGGTTGTTTATAACTATTTTATCAATTATTATTTATGAATTTATTGTGAATGATTCTGTTTATTAATCCAAACCCTTTTTTTAAAAAAAGTAAAGTACCTCGAAAAATAACTACGCTTTTAACAATGAATCAGGCTCATATAATAAATAATAGTTAATAATTAAGAAGACAAGTTGGAAGCATTCAGTTTATAGTATGATCATGACGTACCAGAAATTCGGTCGTTATAGGCTTTGCTTGCTTTGGTGTGTCAATGGGCTTGGAATCAGATTTAATTGAGCAGAGCGTCACTTCCAAGAGAACGGAGCATTCATTAAGTGGGCGGAATGATTTTATACCAACGCGTACGCGTCCTTTGCGCGTGCGTGTCATGTATGCGTGTGCGTCCCTTTTCAGCGTTCACTTAGTGAGCGTAGCGTTCTTCAATAGAGCACTCCCCACGCATACGTGTCACCTACGCGTAGGCGTGGGTTTTCAAACATGCCATTTCCATGCTGCCGCTCAGCCCACGCTTGCGCGTCCTTCTTCAGGTAAGCCACATCCACATGTACGCATTATGCATGCGTACGCGTCGATGGCTATACTTCCATTCCAATTTTCGTTTTGCTTGAAAATGCTCACTCTTGCAATGTAGCATTCTCTTTGTAATTGAACGCTAATCCCATCCACGTGTACGCATCATGCATGCGTACGCGTGGGTCTTCAAAAATCCTTGCCCGACGCATAAGCATTATGTACGCGTGCGCGTCGTAGCTTTTTCGTGCCATGAGTGCTCTCCTTGTTTAAGTCATGGGCCACGCTTTTAAAAGCGTGGCCTAAGGCTCCGTAGTGTGCTCAAACTTCAAAATGTCTCCAAAATTCTTTCTTTGGGCTTATTTTGTGCTTTCTGCTTTTTTTCCTTCATATTTTCACCTATCATCAACCAAACAGATACATCAAAGCCTTGGCATAATCATCAAATCTTGCATCATTCATATCATCAACTAAATCTTGCAAGAAATCTAATGAAAATACATAAAATTACCAGTGTTTATTTGAATCAAGATAAGCATGAAATTCTCACTCAAACACTTAATTATTGCCTAGAAATGCATGAAAACCAAGTAAAAACTAATAAAAAAGGCTTGTGAAACTAGCCTAAGATGACTTGTCATCACTACTTCATGGTGACAATCCATAAAGAGGGCTTTAGAAGCATAAACTTAAGGAGAATCCTCAAAGGTATAGGAATTTGAACATGACAAAAGAAAATCAAATTTCATGCATGATTAGACATTTGATTTATAATTTTTTTGCTTGAATATCTTACTTGAGACTCAAGTTTTCTTCACACTACTAATTGAGCAACAACTTAGTTCCAAATTCAGCTTGCTTGAGGACAAGCAAGATTTAAGTTTGGTGTTGTGATGACTTGCATCATCTATCTATTTCTCATAGAGTTTTGTCTATAGAATGAATGACTTCCCATTGAATTAGTGCATTATTGATGGATAAATCATGAATTATTGGAATACTACTTTGAAAATGTGCTTTGCATTAATTTTAGGAGAAAAGTAGAGCAAAGAGGGTGGAGACAAGAAAAGTATGTGGGATGCACTAACTGCCGGGGCATGCTGGACCTAAAGGGAAGAGACTTTGCAACAACAAAGAAGGAATACCAACTAGCACGTGTATGGGCGTCGAATGCGAAAATCTTCAAGGCTGGCTATGATCTGGTGTGCTTGGTAGTGGCACGCCAGGCTTGTGACCTAAAGAGATGACATAAGGGCGCCAGTGGCACGACAAGAACTTGAAACCGGCGTGTTGGCTGGTGTACCTAGGCGTGGCACGCCAGGCTTGTCTTTTAGAGAGAAGGAATGATTGCAACATAACAGGCATGCCACTGGCACCTGTGAAGGTGTGGCACACCAAGATCTTCAGTCGTGTAAATTAGCATGCCAGGGTGTGGCACGCTAGGTTTATGATCCAGAAGAGCAAAAAAGAGTGCATCATTATGGGCGTGCCACTGGCGTGTTCAAAGGCATGGCATGCCAGAACCTTAAAACCAGCGTGTGAGCTGGCGTGCCTGGGCGTGGCATGCTAAGGTAACTTTCCAGAAGGAAGAAAGTGTTGCAGCATTAAGGGCATGCCACTGGCGCTTGTGAAGGCGTGGCACGCCAAGATCCTAAAGCTGGCATGCTTACTGGTGTGCTTGGGCATGGCACACCAGGCCAATCTTGGAGGTTGGGATGTGGAGGCATCACTACTTATGTGCCTGTCGGTGTGCCTAGACATGGCACGCCAAATTAATTGTTTAGAAAAGAAGCATGGCTATAGCACAATGGGCGTGCCACTGGCGCTTGCATGGGCGTGGAACGCCAAAGACTCCAGAACGGGAGTGTGATCTAGCGTGCCAGGGCGTGGCATGCCTGGTTCGTTTCACAGAAAGGAAACCCTGACTGATCACTATGGGTGTGCCATTGGCATGTTCGAAGACGTGGCACACCCAGCTTGCAACAAAGGCGTGTCCACTGGCATGCCTGGGTCGTGGCATGCCAGGCTTGTTTCAAAGAGAAGGAAACAAGGAATTCCAAAAAGAGCATGCCAACTGTGTGTTCAGAGCGTGGCATGCCAGTAAATCATCATGGGCATGCACTTTCAAGTGACACGCCACTTAACACACCTTTATTCAGAGAAAAGAGTCCGAGAAGGAGTTAGTTAGAGAATTAGCTATTTTTACAAAATTTATTGTAATTTTCATTGTTAGATAGGAATAGTATTTAGACCCCTTGAAGGTACTTAGTAAGCGACTTTTTTAGACACTTTTACTCACTTCACTTCCTCCCATCTTTTGTACTCTCTATAAGCTATGAGTAGCGAAACTCCCTCTCATTGGGGGAGGGAGCTCTATTGTACTTGATGGATCAATAGTGAATTGAATTTCTTCTTTTCTTCATCCCTCTTTGATTTCCTTGAAAAGATTTTCGTCCTTCATTCAAGAACTCAATCATCTTGGAAAAGAGATTGAGTTCATATGGATTCTATGTGAGCCATGGAAAAGGGATCATAGAGTCATGCTTGAAATCTTTCTCACACTTCAATAGATCTAGGTATGGGTTGGATATTATGACATTTAATCTACCCATAAATTGGATCTATAAGAGTGTGTGGTATAATCAGGGACCAAGCTTCAACTTTTTTATGAGCAATTAGATTAAGGAATTGGAAATTGATCAAGATTATAGAGATTGAATTACCAATGGATTGGGATTCAATCACTCATGATTGCCATGAGATCAATGAATTTCATGATTGAGGAAGAGATGAGGAAGTGTTGATCCGGAGAATGCAATATCTCTTGAACCCAATGAATCCCCCTATTCATTCTTCCCCATTCTTTTATTGCTTTTTAATTCCTATCATCTAATTCCCTTTCCTCTTTATCATTATAGTCATTTACTTACTGCACTTTACTTTCAAGCTCTTTACAATTCTGCTCTTTAATTCAGTTATTTACTTTTATACTATTTACAATTCAGTCATTTATTTACTGTACTCAATACCCATTAATGATTTGTTTAACTAGAATATCCTGGTGACTAAAGTTGCTCAATCAATTAATCTCTATGGGATCGACCTCACTCAAAGTGAGTTATTATATATCGTTAGAAACCACTGGATGTCTACTTGTTAATGGCGCTATAAGTGTGCCATTTAAATCTCTATAGACAAGTTACTTGCCTTTGAAGATGACGAGGTCAGCTGTTGCCTCTACAAGGACATGCTCTACTCACCTTGTGTTTTTTGGGGTGAATTCTAACCTCAAATCCAGCGTCCACTAAAAAGTGTTATACTATATGGTTGGAAAGTTTTAGAAGTCTACTTTATAATGACACTAGAATAATACCCATTAATGATTTGTTTAACTAGAATATCCTTGTGACTAAAGTTGCTCAATCAATTAATCTCTGTGGGATCAACCTCACTCAAAGTGAGTTATTATATATCGGTAGAAACCACTGGATGTCTACTTGTTAATGGCGCTAGAAGTGTGCCATTTAAATCTCTATAGATCAAGTTACTTGCCTTTGAAGATGACGAGGTCAGCTGGTGCCTCTGCAAGGACATGCTCTACTCACCTTGTGTTTTTTGGGGTGAATTCTAACCTTGAATCCAGCGTCCACTAAAAGGTGTTATACTATATAGTTGGAAAGCTTTAGAAGTCTACTTTATAATGACACTATAATAATATCATTTGGAGCTTTATAGCTCAAGTTATTCATGTTGGAGTATGGAGAGGTCAGATTGCCAATTGATGTGGCATTTTAGGCATGGCAACGGGCATTTGGAACTCCACTCTTGATGCTCAACTTGCTGGCACTGGAAAGTGATGTGTGTGGCGTTTGGAATGCCACTGATGGCATTGGAAACGTTAGCTTTTAGGCTCAAATTGGGGCATGGAGTCGGTGCCCCTGGAGGATGGTAATGTGGCATTTTAGACGCCACATTTGGAGTTTGAAACGCCAAGGTTTAAGCCTTTGGTTCATGGGTCATGGGCCACACTTTCAAAAACATGGCCTAAGGTTCCAAAGCGTGCCCATGCTTCAAAGTATGTCCAAAATCTCCTCTTTTATTCTTTTGAGCTTAATTTGTGCTTTTTGCTTATTTTTTTTTTTTGTTATTTCTTGCAAAATTAATCAAATCAAAAAGATCAAAGCAATATACAACATAAGAACCAAAATACTCAATAATTAAGGATAATGAATAAATTTTTAATATGAAAAACCATAGAAAAACACAACATGATGCACATGCATCACACCACCAAACTGAAACTTTGCTTATCCTCAAGCAAATAAATAATCATGCAATACAATTTGACAATCCAAGGTGGGAAGAATAGCAATTTTTAATGTTCATGGTTGGCTAGTTTACTACGCATGCAAAACAATTTCAAATGATTAATGTTTCTATCGAGCTCACTTTATGAAATCTTTTCTTTATATTCCCTCCTTGAAACAAGCTTTTTATCTTTTTCTTAGCTTCTTGGAGGCTTTGTACCATTTTTGTTTTTTGCTTTGCACCAGCTTTTAATGCTTTGTTTTCAAGTATTACCACTTGATACGTAAGTACCACAAGTATTTAATTAGAGGACTCTTTAAGCTCATTTGTTTCTTTTCTTTACTCTTTAATCATTGAGGCTTAGAGCCTTGAGCTTTGAGGGAGTGCTTCGCACTTGAGCCTAAACTTGACTCTAAGTGTTTTGTTTTCAAGACTTTTGCTTGATATATAAACACCACAAGTACTTGACTAACGAATTATTATTGGTACTCAAAGCCTTCAACTTTCTCATTTTTTCCTTTTTCTTTCTTGATCTTTAATTGATTTGCTTCTTCAAAGTTTTCAAAATTAAAAAATTTCATAAAATGTTCTAGATGAAAACTTTAATTAAACAAATTCAAATGAAATTGAGCAAAAATAGTCATGCTGGCCTTCCAATACTTATATGCTCTTGCTAGATTCTTCTTTAATTAACCTTGTTTATTTATGATCATGATGCTTAATTACTTTGACTCACAAATTTTAAGATGGTAATTATGATGTAGAAGCAAAATGTTACAATTCAAATCAAACTATGCTTATCAAAGAGAAATAACATACATACATAAAACAAAAAATAGAAGACAATTATGCAATAGAAAGTATTGGAAACAAATAAAAGGAAAAGAAACTTAACCACTTTGTAGTTCATCTTTTGCTGTTGTCATTTCCCTCATATTCCTTCCCTCCAACACCAAACTTAGAATGATTGCTTGTCCTCAAGCAACAAGTGAAAACAGTGGTGATGGAATTGTGATGAATCATGAATGTCTTAAAACAATGATGTAAGTAATATATGTGTTTAAGTAAGCAAAATTAAAGATAGCAATAAAGGCCAAAGAAACAAAGATAATGAGATTGTATTAATAAGTGGGTTGTGCATGGTACATGATGAATCCATTTTTGATGATAAATTTTGGATTGATTTGAGAGAATTTCATCATACAAACCCACATTTATTCATCCAAATAGCATACTTTTGTGTTTTCTCTCTAAATTGTGCCTAATTGTAAAAACATTCTATTTTGTGCTTATTTTAATCACTTTTATCCCACTTTTATCCCATTCGATGCCTTGATGGTTTCGATGAGTGATTTCAGGTATAATAGGTAGGAATGGCTTGATAAGAGTGGAAGAAAAGCATGCAAGAGGGAGGAACATGAAGAAAACAAAGGAGAAGCACACATTGGAGTGTGCGTACGCACAACCTTCTATGCGTATGCACAAGAAGCAAAATAGCATGTGTGCGTACGAACAACAATCTATGTGCACACACAAGTGAAAGATCAGCAAGTGTGCGTATGCACACGTCTGTGTATATGTATAAGTCCCAGCAGGTGACCTCAATAATGCAAATCGCTAGGTGTGATTTTTGGGCCTCTAGAACCCAGTTTTGGGACTTTCTGAGGCTGATGAGTGCTATATCAAAGGGCCATCATTCCATGTGAAAAAGGGGGAGCAATTAGGGTTAGGTTAGCATCATGTAGGTCATTTTCTAGAGAGAGAAGCTCCCCCTTTGATGAGGGAAAAATGATTCCACACAAACTCGCTGGCAAGTGTACCGGGTCGCATCAAGTTGTAATAACTCAGGGGAGTGAGGTCGATCCCATAGTGATTGATGGATTGAGCAACTTTAGTATGGTGATGAATTTAGTTAAGCAAATATTTGATGGTTTGAGTCAAATTCGACTAAGAAAAGTGAAATTGCAAGGAAAATAGAGTGCAGAAAGTAAATTGGCAGAATCTTAAATTGCTGAAGGAGTAAACTCCAGAAACTTAAAGTGCAAGAAATTAAAAGAGCTGAAAATTAAATTGCAAGGTAAATAATTGAAACTTAAAGTGCAAGAAATTTAAATTGCTGAATCTAAATTGCACTGAAACTTAAATTGTATGAAGAATAAAGGGATTTGGGTACTGTGACTCAAAATAGAATTGGAAGATATAAATTGCAGTAAACTAGAGAACTCTCAGATGAAGAGGTTCAGAAAATAGATCAATTAAGTACGAAAACAGAAATGGAAAAGTGCAGAAGAATCAAAATGAAATAAAAATGTAAATCAATTGCAGAATCTTCACCGAAAAATGAACGATTGCAGAAGAATAACAAAAATAGAAAGAAAATTTAGTTCTCAATTTGCTCTCTAAACAAAACAGAAAATAAGAAATTGTAGAAATAGAAGAAAAACTAAGATCAGATCTCCAATTCTTAGAACTATCAAACGGACAAGTAAAAGCGAACCCCAGGATGAAGGAATTCAGAAGAATTCTTCAATCCCAAGTCTAAGATCTAGAAACAGAAAAATAAAAGTTGCAGAAGAGAGAAAACAAAATAGAAAACAAAACTCAGGTCCGATCTCAATTCTAAAATTTTCAAATGAAAAACTAAAAGAGAGCTCCCTAATGAAATCAAATTCCTATCTATTTATACACTTTCCAATTCTGGCTTTTTGTCCTTGGAGTGGGCTTTTAGGCCTTTTATGAAGTGGATCAGAAAGGCACTTTGTTGCAGCTTTCAGGGGAACGTTGCGTTCTCTAAGTGAGCGCAACGTTCATTCACCAACTCATCCGCGTTCCCTATGCGTCTGCGTCCTTTTGCGTTTTTGCTCATCGACGCGTACGCATCACTTACGCGTGCGTATCTTCAATAGTGTTCTCTTATTGAGCGCTACGTTTGCTTAATGAACACTACCCACGCGCGCGCGTCATTTACGTGTGCGCGTGGGTAGCGAAATCTCAATTCAGGCTTCAGCACCAGCCACGTGTGCGCGTGTTTTGTCTCAGGTGCTCCTTCGACGCGTGCACGTCAGGCACGCGTGTGGGTCGTTTGCAAACTTTGCTTCCAATTTTGAATCTTGCATGAAAACGCTGAGTAAATGAACGTAGTGCTCTCTTTGAAAACAAGCGCCATACACTTTCACGCGTACGCATCATGCACGCGTACGCGTGGGTCTTCGAAAACTACCCCTGACGCCTGGGCATCCTGTACACAGGCACGTCGCTTATTGAGCGTGGCGTTCTTTCTTTGAATGCAACGATATGCTGCAGTGCTCCTCTTTCCCTTCATTTTCTCACCTAAAATCAACCAAACAAGCAATCAAAGTCTCACTAAAATCATAGGAATTTGCGTCATACATTATAATCACTTAATTCTTGCATAAATCTCATGATTTTGTATAAAATAAATGATGTTTTATTGAATCACAATAATCATGAAATTTCACTCCAACCACTTACTTATTGTACAAGAAAGTGCATAAAACCTAATGAAACAAATGAAAAATGCTTGTGAAACTAGCATAAGATGACTTGTCATCACAACACCAAACTTAAATCTTGCTTGTCCCCAAGCAAGCACTAAAACATGAGAAGAAATAAAAGAAAATAGAAAACCATATATGTCCTTATTTAGCAGATGATTCAATTTGGTTCATGGGGTTTTAGGCCGACAGAATGCAGCTCAATTATTATCAGCTTCCAAATGTGAAATGTCTCTTTGAGGATTTACTAGAGTTGCTGTTATAATGCCTTGTTCTTTTATTGATCCCTATTAGATTTTTCCTTCTTTCTTTAGCTTAAAGACTTATTTCATAATGGTATCTCAGTGTCAAGTGTTGCAGCAGCCTTTTGGCTCAATTTTTCTCCACACCTCTTCACTACAGACACTTGGCTCACAATTCTTCTTAGGAACATTGATGCCCAATACCTTTTTGGGTTACTAAATGCTTTGTAACTAGGTTGCTCTTGATAATGGACTTTCGGTTGGTAATCCTGGATTAGTTAATCCAAGTTGCCAAGTTTTAAAAGACTCCTTAGAACCTAATTGTCCAAGCAGATCCTAGTACAAAAAACACCACAGGCATATGTCCTAAGGTCCAAGCTATTGGTGTCTATCCTTATTATTTGTTTCTTTCATTTTTGCTGCCAATTCTTGGCTTTTTCTTTTCTTTATCCTTCTTACTTTTCCTCTTTTTCTAGGGATACTTATTAATTGAAGGCTTTACAACAGCAACTAAGTTAATACTACAGGAGACATTCTATCCTACAGCTTTTATTATTGAGCTCATCATCAAATCAAGCAATTACCACCACTGAACCTTATCATTATTCCTACCATATTGGACAATTACTTTTTGTCTCAACATTTTCTCTTATTTATGCAGGGGGAACAAGACAGATATTTAAGTAGGATGAAAAATGAGGGGAAACAAGACAGATATTTAAGTAGGATGAAAAATGAGGCAGACACTTTGGCTAGATCACTTAATTGGACAATAGGAAAGAAAAATAGAAAACAAAATTCAAAACTTATTCAAAACATAGACATGCAAAACATAAAATCATAAAAGCTGCATAACTCGGAAGGCAAATCATTTTTCCGATATGCATCTTCCTTATTTAAAAAGATTATGAAAGAACTCCACCACCTCTACTTTTTGTGCTCCTTTCCCTTGCTGGATTCTCCATTCTTCTTTGGCTCATGCTTCATTTTTTTGTTTATTTCTTGAGGCTCTTCAACTTCAGTAGGGCACCTTCGATCCTAGGATTAGTCTATCTGATCCCAGAGTCTAGCATCCTTCAGCCTTTGTTCCATTCTTTCCACATTTCTCTTAACTCTTTTATTTTGGTGGTTGACCAATTCAGGATACTCAACGAATGGTTTGATCTCTCTATCGATTATTGGTATACCACAAACTATATATTTCAGCTTTGCCTGTGTCTCTACATCATATTCTATCCTGTCCAGATACCTATGCTCTCTAATTGTGTAGTATATGTGCTTCTATTGATAAAGATTCTGGAGATATTTCTCTTGCTTGGTTTGTTGTTGGGACAATTGTTCAAATGATTCTTGGAAATGTGCAGCTTGTTCCCTTTGTTGATCCAAAATTCTGGATTAGAATTCTCTCTGCTGATCCATTATCTTGCATTGGAAGTTTTCTTGTAGTTCTATCATCTTTAGCTGCCAATTCTCCTGATGGTCTCTATCCCTCAAATATTGATCTTGTTGTTGTTCCTGTGCCCTCATATATTGCCGAGACATTTCTTCAATTGCACTCTGAATTTGGCTTAAACCCATAAAGCTAGGGGCTTGTCCTTCTTCCAATTGTGGTTCAGAGGCTTGTCCTTCTTCTAATGTTGGCCTCCTTCTTCTTCTTTGAGGCCTTCTCTCATGTTGAATGTTAGTGTCAATGGCACCTTCCATCATTTTTTTAGTGATTCCTCTGCCTCCCTTTACCTGATCTGTATCTGCGTCCTCAAAGAGTACCCCTGCTCTATTACATAGCCTCAAAATAGTACTTGGGTGACCAAGTCTACTTGATTTACCGCTATCCTCAGCCATCTCTTGAATGCTGTCTGCTATGAGCTGTGGAATATTGATTTCTCCTCCTTTGAGTATGCCGTATGTCAGAATTGCTCTCTTTATTGTGACCTCTGATGTATTTCTAGTGGGGAGTATGGATCTTCTTACTATCTCATACCAACCTTTGGCCTCAGGTATAAGATCAATCCTTTTCAGGTAGCTTGGTTCCACATTTGAATCCATTTCCCAGTCTTTGCCTTCCAAGCATAAACCATTTAGCAGCTCACCAGGATCATTTTCACCCTTCATTCTTTCATCAAAGCTGGGTTCTCCAAAGGGTATCACTCTTATTTGCAAGACCCTCATGATGGATGATGGGCTGAAATCTGCATCAACCTCTGATGAGCGGATAATTTATACGCTTTTTGGCATTGTTTTTAGGTAGTTTTTAGTAGGATCTAGCTACTTTTAGGGATGTTTTTATTAGTTTTTATACTAAATTCACATTTCTGGACTTTACTATGAGTTTGTGTGTTTTTTCTGTGATTTCAGGTATTTTCTGGCTGAAATTGAGGGACCTGAACAAAACTTTGATAAAAGGCTGACAAAGGACTGCTGATGTTGTTGGATTTTGACCTCCCTGCACTCGAAATGGATTTTATGGAGCTACAAAACTCCAAATGGCGCGGTCTTAAAAGCGTTGGAAAGTAGACATCCAAAGCTTTCCAGCAATATATAATAGTCCATACTTTATTCGAGATTAGACGATGCAAACTGGCGTTCAACACCAGTTCCATGCTGCATTCTGGAGTCAAATGCCAGAAACACGTCACAAACCAGAGTTAAACGCCAAAAACACATTACAACTTGGCATTTAACTCCAAAAGAAGTCTCTGCATGTGTAAAGCTCAAGCTCAGCCCAAGCACATACCAAGTGGGCCCCAGAAGTGGATTTCTGCATCAATCACTTATCTCTGTAACCTAGTACCTAGTTTTAGTATAAATAGGACATTTCACTATTGTATTAGACATCTTGGGATTATTGGATTACCTTATGATCCTTTGATCACGTTTTGGGGGTTGGCCATTCGGCCATGCCTGGACCACTATCACATATGTATTTTCAACGGTGGAGTTTCTACACACCATAGATTAAGGGTGTGGAGCTCTGCTGTACCTCGAGTTTTAATGCAAAGTACTACTATTTTCTATTCAATTCAGCTTATTTTTATTCTAAGATATTCATTGCACTTCAACCTGATGAATATGATGATCTGTGACACTCATCATCATCCACCCTTATGATCGCGTGACTGACAACCACTTCCGTTCTATCTTAGAACGAGTGAATATCTCTTGGATTCCTTAACCAGAATCTTCGTGGTATAAGCTAGAATTGTTGGCAGTATTCATGAGAATCTGAAAAGTCTAAACCTTGTCTATGGTATTCCGAGTAGGATTCAGGGATTGAATGACTGTGACGAGCTTCAAACTCGCGATTGTTGGGCATGATGACAAACGCAAAAGAATTAATGGATTCTATTCTGACATGATCGAGAACCGACAGATGATTAGTCGTGCTGTGACAGAGCATTTGGACCATTTTCACTGAGAGGATGGGATGTAGCCATTGACAACGGTGACGCCCTACATACTGCTTGCCATAGAAAGGAATATGAAGAATTGGACGAAAGTAGTAGGAAAGCAGAGATTCAACAAGAACAAGCATCTCTATGCACTTATCTGAAATTTTCACTATTGAATTACATAAGTATTTCTATCTTTATTTTATGCTTTTTTTATTATTATTTTCGAAAACTATTATAATCATTTGAATCTGCCTGACTGAGATTTACAAGATGACCATAGCTTGCTTCATACCAACAATCTCCGTGGGATCGACCCTTACTCACGTAAGGTTTATTACTTGGATGACCCAGTGCACTTGTTGGTTAGTTGTGCGAAGTTGTGAAGTTATGTTTGGACCATGGTATCATGCACCAAGTTTTTGGCGCCATTACCAGGGAGAGAACGAACAACAATTTCACATCTAAATCGCAATTTCACCTATCAACCCCCTAACATAGCTCTTGTAGGGAGGGTTGGTTTTGCTTGACCTTACAGCATTTGCATAAAACTCCCGTATCATGGTTGTACTTATGTCTGTAAGAGGCTCACATAGGAGTTCCCATCTTCTCTGTTCGATTATCCTTCTTATGATGGGGTATTCTCCTTCTTTCAATCTGAAACCGATTTCTGGGATGACTTTCTTTGCTTCCATCGACCTATGATATTGTGACTCATTAAATTGAGACTTAAATCTCTTGGAATCATAGGTTGGTGGTTCAGCTTCAACCGGTTGCTTTCCCTTCTTTCTTCTGGAATTTGATGAAGCCATTTGAATGGGAAAGGGGAAAGGAAAATGATATCTTAGTTAGAGCACGGTTTAGGATAAAAGGAGGGGGAAGTAGGTACCGTGTGATGTTCTCAGTTGGAAGAAGAGAATTGTAAATTGTATGGAAGAGTTATATGAATAAGACAAAGATGTGCAAGCTCAGGAAGTGTCATTAGCCAATTTATAGCAATAGCCAATTTATAGCAAGGATATGGCTTGTTGAAGTAAGCTAAAGACAATGGTGGTTCGGTCACTTTCAAATGAAGGGTGAGGTTTGATAAAGAATTGATGAAGGTGTTTTTGAGAGAGTGGGAATGAACGGTGTGCATGTAGAAATGGATGAAGACAAAGATCACCTCTTCATTGGACAAAAGGCTCGGTCTCCAAGGTACTGATTCTTGCAGATTTGTGCTTCCCAACCATGCACATGTGACCTACTTTTTCTCCTTGGGACAACCTTATATGGCCTGGAGTTGTCCTTTCTTCAATCTTCTCTTTTCCTTGCTTATCCACCTAAATTAATATAACAAAAATTTAGTTCAAAGAGGTGGCCGTTTGAATTAGAAATTTCAACTTAATAACTAGCCATAGGAAATTGAAAATTTAAGCCGTGTGTTCCTTATACATGAATAGCTAACCGTGTCACAGAGACTTGAACAAAATATTGGTGAACACTAAACTTGTTTTATACCAAGTGATTCATATGAAACCCATTTAATTCTCTGCGATGGTTAGTATATTCATTATTAGGGACATTTTATTTTCTACTTTAGCAAAATAAATTCACAAGAATGATGCAAGATATGGTTTATCTGTTCATGAACTTGCCTTGTTTTTTGAAAGAGCGACTTTCTTTAGCACATAGCATATGTAGAACACCAAACTTAATGTTTGGCTATATACTCCAGTAAAATGAATTGAGTATATATCCTAAGCTGGGTATATGATCATCATGCTTGAAAAGCCATTTTAGAGTGCCTTTAGGCACACCAAACATAGGAGTCAGACATATGATTCGATTATTCAGCCATCTAATTTGCCCATGAGAGTTCAGATTCATGCTAGAAAAAGTATTAATTATTGAAATTAAAATAACAGCAAGAAGATTAAATCATGAGCTGCCTCCCATGGATCGCTCTTTTACTGTTACGAGCTTGACATTGGTTCCTTGTTAGGGTGGTTGATGATTATGGTGCCTCAGCTTGTCCCCTATCATTGTGAGCCTTCTTCCTGTGTGTTGATGATCAATCTCCGTATGCTCCAGTGTGAGTATCTTATTGACAATGTAGTAATCATCAGTTTGTGGATCTGTCTCTAACTGCTGGTAGATCAATCTTACTTTGTTCCCCTTTGAGAATCCTTCAATTGGTATTCTTTTATTTCTCCACCCTTCTGGAACCTTCTTCTTGCTGCTCTTTTTTCTTCGGTGGCTCTTCTTTCTTGGTGGCATGTTTTATGTCAGGGACTTTCTCCCTATTAATCAAATCTTCAATCTCTTCCTACCTTCTCTTCTCAGCCTTCACATGTTCTTTACCCTCTTTTTCTTTTCCATTGTCTATCTTTTGCTTCAAAGGTGAGCTGATGAGTGCTTCCTTGGCTTTTTTCTTCCAGTTCAAGTCTTTCTTTTCAACTCTCATGCAGCTGTTCTCTTCAATAGTATACTGCATTTCTTTAAAGACACTCAGGATGATCTTCTCATCATGTGCTCTTAAAGTCATTTCCCCCTTTTCTACATCAATGATGGCCTTTGCTGTGGCTAGGAAAGGCCTTCCTAGTATGATAGAATCACCTCCCTCTTCATCCAAATCTAAAATCACTAAGTCTGTTGGGAAATTTAACTTTCCCACCTTAGCTAAGAGATTCTCAACCACTCCCTTAGGGATCACCATTGATCTATTAGCTAGTTGCAAGGTCATCCTTAGAGGTTTCACTTTTTCGATAGACAACTTTCTCATCATATATAAGGGCATCAAATTGATACTTGATCCTAAATCACATAATGCCTTATCAATAGATAAATTGCCAATGGTACTAGGCAGAAAGAAACTCCCAGGATCATTAAGCTTTGGTGGGAGTCCTTTCTGCACTACACTCTTGGGTTAAGAACACTGTTTTCCTTTCATTCCAGCTTCTCTTTTTGTTGATGAGCTCTTTGAGGAATTTAGCATACAGAGGCATCTATTCCAATGCTTCAGCAACTGGGATGTTGATCTCCAGCTTCTTAAAGACTTCTAAAAACTTGGGGAATTGTTGATCCTTTAGCTCCTTTTGCAATTTTTGAGGGTATGGTATAGGAGGAATGTAAGGCTTCACTTCTTTCCTCTGTTATTGTGAATGTTCCTCAACAACTTGCTTCCCCTTCCTTGAGGCTTGTGGTTCTTCATCATTCTCCTTGAGCTTTTCCTGGTTCTTTTCTTCAATTGCCACTTTCTTCTTACTGTCAATCTTGTCATCTTCCACTATTCTTCCACTCCTAAGCTGGATTGCTTTGCACTCTTCTTTGGGATTTGGAATGGCGTCATTTGGAAAGGTATTGGTCGGTCTCTCTGGCTGTTTGGGCAATTGACCTATTTGTTTTTCCAGGTTCCTCAATGAAGCTTCGTAGTTTTTGTTAGCTAGTTCTTGATGTTTCATCATCTTTTCCATTATCATCTCCAGATTGGAAATCCTTTGGGATTTTTGGGGTGGTTGTGGTTGAGTGTGGGATGAGGATGGTTGGTAGAAATTGGTTTAGTTAGTTGATGGGTTGTGGGGTGGATAGAAGTTAGAATTGGGGTAGTTATTTTGTGGTTTTCTATATGGATTTTGGTTAGTTTGCTGATGGTTCTGGTGGTTTGTGCAGGAGTTGCTTGAGTTTGAATTCCTTTTCCATGAATTCTGGTTCTGATTGCCTCCCCACCTCAAATTAGGGTGGTTCCTCCAAGAAGGGTTGTAAGTGTCACCATGGAATTTATTCTAGCCAGCACCGTGGTTGTGCATATAGTTAACTTACTCTTGCTACTACTCTTCATAGATTTCTTCATTCTGCCCCATCTAGCTGGTGATTGATTTGTGGTGTTCACTGCTGCAATTTGAAGACCATCAATCCTCTTGGCCATCATCTCCATCTGCTGCTGGATTTGTTTGTGCATCATTGTGTTTTGTGCCAAAATGGTATCCACACCTTCCAGCTCCAACACACCATTCCTTCGAGCTGGTTGGCGTTGCCTTTGATGACTATAGAAGTATTGGTTGTTGGTTACAGTGTCTATCAGATTTTGGGCTTCCTCAACTATCTTCATGAGTTGCACGGAGCCTCTTGCTGAATAGTCAAGGGCCTCTTAAGCTCTCAGTGTCAATCCTTCATAGAAGTTTCGAAGTCTATCCCATTCACTGAACATTTCTGGTGGACACTTCTTGATTAAGGCTTTGTATCTTTCCCAGGCATCATACAGTGACTCTCCATCCAATTGGGTGAATGTTTGAACCTCTGTCTTTAGTATGATGATCCTTTGGGGTGGATAAAACTTGGCTAGGAATTTGCTCACTAGATCTTCCCAATTGTTGATGCTCTCCAAGGGGAAACTCTCTAGCCATTCAGAAGCCTTATCTCTCAGGAAAATTGGAAATAGCAGCAGCTTGTATATGTCTGGATGCACACCATTTGTTTTGACAATTTCACATATCCTTAGAAAGATGGATAAGGGCTGGTTTGGATCTTCAAGTGGATCTCCTCCATAGGAATAGTTGTTCTGCACTAGAGTGATGAGTTAAGGCTTCAACTCAAAGTTATTTGCATGAACATTGGGAGTGAGTATGCTACTCCCATAGTGCCTTGGATTGGGGAAGGTGTAAGAAGCTAGAACTCTCCTCTGAGGTGCGCCACTGTTGTTGGCCACCTCTTCGGGTGGATTAGGGGATTTCCCTCCATCTCTTCATTTTCCTCTTCTGAATCTTCTTCTCCAATAACTCCCTTCCCTCTTGCTTCTCTTCTCAATCTCAACAATGTCCTCTCTGGCTCAAAATTAAAAGAGGTGGGTTCACCTCTTCTTCCCCTTGGCATAAAACACAAACAAAACCAGAAACCGAAGACAATTCACTCCACTACTAGAGCGGGGTTAAGGTTAGTTTAAACAAAAACAAAGAAAAATGGTAAATCTAGATTATTATCCTACTTAATCATTATCAATCTAAATCAATCCTCGGCAATGGCGCCAAAAACTTGATGAGGGAAAAACGATTTCACACAAATGCACCGGCAAGTGTACTAGGTCGCATCAAGTAGTAATAACTCACGGGAGTGAGGTCAATCCCACAGGGATTGATGGATTGAGCAACTTTAGTATGGTTTGAGTGAAATTCGACTAACAGAAGTGAAATTGCAAGGAAAATAGAATGCAGAAAGTAAATTGGCAGAATCTTAAATTACAGGAACTTAAAGTGTAAGAAATTAAAAGAGCTGAAACTTAAATTGCAAAAAAGGTAAATAACTAAAACTTAAAGTGCAGGAAACTTAAATTTCTGAATCTAAATTGCAAGGAAACTTAAATTGTATGACAAATAAAGGGATTTGTGTACTGTGAATCAAAATAGAACTGGAAGATATAAATTGCAGTAAACTAGAGAACTCTCAGATGAGGAGGTTCAAAAAATAGATCAATTCAGTACCAAAACAAAAATGGAAAAGTACAGAAGAATCAATACAAAATGAAAGGGTAAATCAATTGCAGAATCTTCACAGAGAAACGAACAATTGCAGAAGAATAACAAAAATAGAAAGAAAATTTAGTTCTCAATTTGCTCTCTAAACAAAACAGAAAATAAGAAATTGCAGAAATAGAAGAAATCCTAAGATCAAATCTCCAATTCTTAGAACTATCAAACGGACAAGTAAAAGCGAACCCCAGGATGAAGGAATTCAGAAGAATTCTTCAATCCCAAGTCCAAGATCCAGAAACAGAAAAAGAAAATTTGCAGAAGGGAGAAAACAAAATCGAAAACAAAACTCATATCCGATCTCAATTCTAAAATTTTCAAATGAAAAACTAAAAGAGAGCTCTCTAATAAAATCAAATTCCTATCTATTTATACACATTCCAATTCTGGCTTTTTGTCCTTGGAGTGGGCTTTTTGGCCTTTTATGAAGTGGATCAGAATGGCACTTTGTTGTAGCTTTCAGGGGAACGTTGCGTTCTCTAAGTGAGCGCAGCGTTCATTCACCCTCCCGTGCGCGTTCCCTGCGCGTCCGCGTCCTTTTCGGTTGTTGCTCATCGGCGCGTACGCGTCACTTACACGTGCACGTCTTCGATAGCGTTCTCTTATTGAGCACTACGTTTGCTTAATGAACGCTACCCACATGTGCGCGTCATGTACGCGTGCGTGTGCGTAGCGAAATCTCAATTCAGGCTTCAGTGCCAGCCACGCGTGGGCGTGTTTTGTCTTAGGTTCTCCATCGACGCGTGCACGTCACGCACGCGGGCGCGTCGTTTGTAAACTTTACCTCCAATTTTGAATCTTGCCCAAAAACGCTGAGTAAATGAACATAGCGCTCTCTTTGAAAATGAGCGCCATACACTTATATGCGTACGCGTCATGCACATGCACACGTGGCTATTCGAAAACTGCCCTTGATGCGTGGGCATCTTGTACGCATGCACGTTGCTTACTGAGCGTGGCGTTCTTTCTTTGAACACAACGCTATTCTGTAGTGCTGCTCTTTCCGTTCATTTTCTCACATAAAATCAACCAAACAAGCAATCAAAGTCTCACCAAAATCATAAGAATTTGCATCATTCATTCTAATCACTTAATTCTTGCATAAATCTCATGATTTTGTATAAAATAAATTATTTTTGATTGAATCACAATAATCATGAAATTCCACTCCAACCACTTACTTATTGTACAAGAAAGTGCATAAAACCTAATGAAACAAATGAAAAACGCTTGTGAAACTAGTATAAGATGACTTGTTATCACCATTCTCTCTAGAACCTAGGTGATAAGAAAAAAAATAAATGGATAGATAAGGGGTTTTTTTCCTACTAAACCTCTAAGAAACCTGTTTTTAGCAACCTAGGTCATTGGAAGGGGCTCCCTACTAGACCTTCAATGAACCTTTCCTTGACAACCTAAATCAGAGGGATGAAAATTGAATCACTCAATTTTTTCCATGCAACAAGCGAAGCAAATCACTCACCTCACTTAATCACACAATAAAAACATGCTTAAAGGCAACTAAAATTTATTCATCAAAAGTTATGTAAATTGTCTCACCAAAGGTGTTTAAATAGGCACCTAACAACTAACTAAAAGATAAAATAATTAATTTAAATCAGATTTGATCTTATTAGATTAGATCAGATTTGATTTAAATTTTAAAATCCTAAAGATGTGATAACTAATTTAAATCAGATTTGATCTTATTAGATTAGATCAGATTTGATTTAAATTTAAAATCCCTAAAAATACTATTAAGCAAATCAGAAGTAGTTCAAATCTTCCAACAAACTCTAACAACAAAACAAACTAACATAAATGCCTAAAAATTTGAAAATTAATAATAAATTATGCCTTCCATCGAATTTGAAAAGCATTATTGGGCTTCTTGCTGTCCTGACTTAGCCCAATGGTCCTTATGAGTTGTCGCCCTTTCAGCACCACTGTTTTTGAGACGGACTCTTGGTCTTCTTGATGTCCAAGACTGGCATGGTACAATTCTTCTAGTATTCAGATCCTTGAATATGACAAGATTACCATTCCGTCCCTTAGCTCTAAGATGACGAAAATGCCCTCCTGACCACGTATCACTAGGTTTTCAGCTTAATTTCTTTGTAATTTCTCTTTTTAATTCTTGTTTTCATCTAGTTTATTCTACCTTTCTTTGTTCTATTGCATTAATTTTCTCATGTTATCTTGTTAATTTCTCATTTTTGTTACTTTTTATGTTTATGAGCACTCTTGTTATTTTGACTTCCATTTAATGCAACTTATGTTTTATGTTCATTTATTGTTTAATTGAGGTGTTGCTCTTACTTTCCTTGTTTTCTAGTTATAGATTTTGTTAATTCTTGTTATTTTACCATGCTTTCCTTTTATGCCTACCAAGTGTTTGATAAAGTGCTTGGTTGAATTTTTACCTAGTTTTTCACACTCTTGGTTGAGAAATTGTGTGATTGGGTGAACTTGAGTGGTGGATGTCCATTCTACATTGTGTGAGGATTGTTAATTGATTTGGTTTCCACTAACTCTAAGCCTTTCATTAATAGAGTTGGCTAGGACTTGTGGATTGAGATCAATTATGCCATTTTGACTAATCCTCGATGTTAGGATTTACTAATTGGGATTAATTCCACATAATTACCATATTTGTGGTCCACAACTAGGATAGGAATCCTTAATTCTCCAATACTTGCCAAGAGCACTTTTTAGTATTTGAATTTTGATAAACCCCATTTTTAGGGTTTATCTTGTGCTTACTTTAGGGGATCTTATCACCTTTTACCCACATATATTCAATAAAATGGTATGGTTTCATGATTATCTCCTAATTCGTGCTTAAGTGTGAAAACATGCTTTTTAGACCTTTAATGTGTCAATATTAATTTGCCTTTGATTCCACTAGATGCATTGATATGTTTGTTAGTGAATTCAGGATGCAAAGGCTAGGAATGGATCAAAGGGATGAAGAGGAAAAGCATGCAAGTGGAGAACTCATGAAGAAACAAGGATTTGGGATGCTGAGATCAACACGCACACGCAGCAGACGCGCATGCATGGATTGTGGAGTCGCATGGCGACACATACGCGTACATGACGTGTACGCATGGATAGTAAAGTGTCAAGCGACGCGTATGCATGACCCATGCGTACGCATTGGTGTTCGCACGTGACCCACTTAAAGTGAATTCGCTGGGAGCAATTTCTGGGCTTCCCAGGCCTAGATCTAACTCAATTATGAGGCTATTAAAGGTAGAATTCAAGGGGGTAATTGACATCACTTCATACTTTAGTCATAGTTTAGTTTTAGAAGTAGTTAAAGTTAGTTTCTAGAGAGAGAAGCTCTCTTTTCTCTCTAGAATTAGGATTAGGTTAGGATTAGGAATTCTTAGATCTAGGTTTAATTCATGCTTTGATTTACTTCTCCTTTTATCAATTCTTGTTCCTCTACCTTTGCTTTCTTAGATTAGTGATTTACTTCTTGTAATTCTTCACTTTTATATTGATGCACTCTTCCTCCTTCTATTTTCCTCTAATACAATTTGAGGTAATTCATGTAGATCTTACTTTATTTGATTGTCGTTGTTAATTCTTTGCAATTAGTAGTTGTTAGATTTTATTCTTGTTGTCAATTTACTATGCTTTCCTTTTACGCCTTCCAAGTGTTTTATAGAATGCTTGGAAGGATATTAGAGTAGAATTTATGTTCTTGGCTTGGGATGGTAACTTAGGAATTCTTGAGTTACTAATGTCCAAGTGATTGATAATTGATAGCTATTGACTCTAGCTCTCATTAATTGAATAAGTGAATAGCTAGGACTTATGGACTTGGATTGATATAGCTCATTTGACTTTCCTTTGCTAGTTAGAGGATGATTTAATGGGATTGATCCTTGCAAGATAGAGATCCTTGACCACCAAATCTTGCCAAGACCTTTCTATCATTCGATTTCCATTGCCATTTACTTTTTCTTGTTTCTTATCCAAACCCCCAAAATATGTACCTCATAACCAATAACAAGAACACTACCCTGCAATTCCTTTGAGAGACGACCCGAGGTTTGAATAATTCGGTTTATTAGTTTAATTAGGACTTTGTACTTGTGACAACCAAATTTTTTCATGAAAGGATTATTTGTTGGTTTAGAAACTATACTTGCAATGATAATCTATTTGTGAAATTCTATACCACAAAAATTCAATCATCAAAATGGCGCCGTTACCGGGGAATTGCAATGGTGTTATGTTATTGGTTATTGTATATATGTGAATATTGTGCATAGCTTGATTTTTTGATTGCTTGTTAGTTTTTGCTAGTTTTAGGAATTTGTTTCATTATTTCTTATTAGCTTTTGTTTCTTATTTTCTCTTTTCATTTTGAATTCTCACTATGGCTATGTGTTTGGTTCTAACTATATTGTAGGCGATGGGAGCTACAATGAAGATATGCATCAAGGATGGGATAATCAAAGGTGAGAGGAGCCATATGCATATGATCAATCCCATTGGCAATGACCTCCACCAATCAACTATGAACACGAGCCATTCTATGATGCATACCAATCAACTGGCTATGGTGAGTCTCCTTGTGACTTTCAAGAACCACCACCATATGCCTGTGAGCCATATCCTCAACATAGCCCTCAACCATACTCACAAGCCCTCTACCACCAAACACCTCCAATTGTCCTTAATCCTTACCCACCATACCAACCACATTTTGAGCCATATGAGCCACACATAAAACCACCCGAACTCCAATGCAATTTCTTCTAAGAACCGCCACCTCTACACCCTTACCAAGAAGAACCACCTTCCTATTATGAACCCTTTCTCCAAAATAATAACCCTCCCATCCACCCCAATCTCTAATGGATGAAACCCTTGGTGTCTTTCTTCGAGGGCAAGATGAGATGAAAAGGGATGTGCAACAATGCTTGAGTACTCAAAGCACTCCTATAGTCACATGTGGAAAATCAATTGAAGAGCATAGTATGAAGGAGAGATTGGAAACTCCAGTGGAGAAGGAGGAATGCAACTTTGTGTTAAAACAATTAGAGAAGCCTATGATCATTGAAGAAGAAGAAGAAGGGGTTGAAGACTTAGGAGATGCGAAACCTCCATTGGAACCTAAAGTTGAAGAGAGCCACTCCAAGAAGATTGAATTGGATGTTAAGAAGGAATGTGCACAACCTCCAAAATAATGTTTGAATGAAGACTTGGAGGGAATGAAGAAAGAATTGAGTTCCCTTGGTGATGAAAATCATGGATCCAACCTTCTTGGTGGTGAATCCTTTGAACTTGAAGAACTTTCTCCCGATGAGATAGAGAGCAATATGGAGGTAGATTTATCTCATGCTCCCATTTATGACTTAATTGATGGAGAAGACTTAGATGAAATTGATGAACAAAAGATTGAGAATGAAGAAGTTTGCGAAGAGGTGGAGGTAATCAAGGAAGAACATAAGGGAGTAGAGCTTGCAAGGACATTGGAAATACCTCTCCCCAAGCCACCACCATCCATTCTTTCATTCAAGTGGGTAAATTTCTTATACTTAAGCTTTATGATTCCCCTTGAATACGCTTTGCTTGAGACGAATGGTCAACTTAGACATGTTTGTGGCTTTAAGAGTAAATGGGAGATGGCTAGAGGTTGGTGACATCATTCAAGGTTTGGTGTAAAACTAGATTGCATGAGTCTAGGGTGATGTTTGGTCGCTTCATTGAGAATTCATCTTGTCTACCACCCGAGTGGAATAATGATGATCAATTTGAAGATGGGTGTAGAAACAAGATGTGGGATCCCAACATACATGAGAATTAAATTTGGGAGCCCTTAGCTTGTGTAGAACTCCATCAAGGCTTGGTGTCATCATCTTTGAAGAATAGAGCTTATTGGAGATTCAAGCATTGGTGGATGTTCCAAGATGGTTACAAGCACAAGCCACCTTGAGAGAAGCTCCCCATAAGTCCAACTTAAGGACAATAAATAAAAGTGCTAGGTGGGAGACACCCCACCATGGCAATATATTTCCTTTTTCTCTTTTGTAAATATTGGTAGGAATTAGATTGATTTCATATTTTGTTGAATTTAATAAGTAGTATGGTAAGTTAAATAAGGTTTTATGGTATTTTGGTAGCTGTTTGGAGGTTTGGAATGCTTGGTTTGGTGCAAGAGATTGAAAAATTTTGAAAAACAGAGCACCATCCACGCGTACGCATATGTGGCACGTACGCGTGAGCCAAGCTTTTCGGCCAATCCACGTGCACGCGCCACATACACGTACGCGTGGATGTAGAAGTTTCGTTCCTCCATACATTAACCCGAGAGTTGTGCCTGCATCGCACAAACATTGTGCCTCTGGCACAAACCAACCTACGCATACGTGTGCCACACGCGTATGCGTCACTTCTCTTTGGCACCACCCGTGCGTATGCGTGGCTCACGCATACGCGTCGAACCCATTTCACCCAACCCACACCTACGCGTACGTCACGCGCACGCGTGGATTGCCTTGCTTCACCCATATTCTTTTCTTCTCTTCTTTCTATTTCTTTTCTTCTTCTTTCTTCTCTTCTATTCTTTCCCATCTTCAACCATCATCTAACACTACCAAACACCATCTATAACCATTTCTTTTAGGTAGTTAATTAGTTAGTTGAATTTTCTTTTAATTTTCTTCTTTTCATTATAAGTGTTGGATTATAAATCTTGTTTACTGTTAATTGCTGCTGATTACCCATGAGATGCTATCCTAGCATCATTATGTTTATAATCATTGTTAGATTCTTTAATTGAGGTTATATATGGGTACTTGGTTTCGATTTCTTCATGCTTGATTTTGTGAACACCAAGTGAATGACATTGCATTCGAGCTTCTAAATCTTTTGAATTGCATGATTTGGCTACCATGTGATTTGAATATTTTCTTTGGTTAGGTAATCTCTTGATGGATGTGGTGCATTTATTTTAATCCATTGTGTTTCTTGATTATATGCATCCATATGTGTTGGCTTGTATGCTTTCATGCTTCTTTATTGCTTGTTTGGTTGTTTCAACCCACGAGTTAAAAGCACATCAAGCCCACTAGAATAAGTGAAGTACATGCTTCTTTTGTGACATAGCTTTTATGCTAGTGTGTGTGCATTCTTTACCGTGCGCAATTTAGGACCCACAAACCTACTGTTCATTAATGTCACAACTAATCCAATCACTCAATTCTAGTGATTTACCTCATTCCAATGATTTACGCTTCCTTGCTTATGTATTTCTCATCTTACGGTGTTATTTTCTATTTTTCATGATTGATGCACCACAAGCAAAAATAGAAGCAGAAAAAGAACACGCAGCAACCGGTCAATCTACCAGCTGAATGTAGCAACTCGGCGAGTCACCGTACACCCCTTGCTCATCTTTGAGTGCACCGAGGATGGTGCAAACTTTTAAGTGTAGGGAGGTCGTCCAACCAGTCGGTATTTTTGGGTGACAAGTTTCTAATCCAAACACTTTTGCATTTCATTTTTTAGGACCTTTAGGATTTCTTTTGTTGCATACATATGTATATATATAATAAGCTTAGTCAAAATCATGATATTTTCCAAGAAACACATTCTTAATAGGGCATTGACATCCTAATTGATTTGAGTGAAAACTTTTCATAAAACTTGCTTGAATCATATAGATTGTGGAATATGATTTTTGAGCTAAGAACACACAACCTTGGGAGTCTTGAGCCTAATTGCGTGGTTACATCTTATAACAACTTATTTTCCTTCTTGTATGCATTGTTCTCTTCCTGTGATTGTGATCCTTGATTTGTTTGATTCTCTATGTCCATTATTTTGTGTATTCATGTATTTATATGATTGAGGCCATCATTTTATTTAGCTCACTTACCCATTGTTAGCCAATTTTGAGCCTACGATTAACCTACTTTGTTCTTTAATTTAGCACATTACAAGCCTTAAAGCGGAAAACCATAAATGTCCTTATTTGAATTTTTGATTAGCTTAGGATAGTGAGTGTGTGTCATTAAAGTGTGGAAAACTTGGGACATTGGTTGGGTAAAAGGGTGTTTTTGTTTTGTATTTCTGTATTTGGGAGTTGGATACATTCTCATGCGTTAATTAAATGTAAAACCATATGCATTTATACGTTTGTATACACTTTATTGTGAAAAACAAAAGAAAAGAAAAAGAAAATGATAAAGAAAAAATATATATATGTGAATAAAAAGAAAAAAATAGTTGAAAGAAAAGAAAAAAAAAAGAAAAGAAAGAAATAAAAAGGGTACAAAATGCCCTAAAGCAAAGCTCAATAAAGACTAATGCATATGTGTTGTGAAATGAAAAGAAAATGCATGAATATGTGAAAAGTGAAGAATGGGTAGTTAGGTTAGCTTTAAAATTATATAGGTTGTCATAGGTTAGGTGGGAAGCTTATGTTAATCAAAGATTCAAATTCTAGTCCACTTAACCATATACAATCCTACCTTGACCCTAGCCCCATTACAACCTATGAGAAGACCTCATGATGAATGAATGCATGCATTGAATAATTGTTGATTGTTAGATGAAAAACAAATATTGGAAAGCATGAGTAGGGGAGGATTGAGTAAATTGACACTAAACACTTGAGCGACTAGAGTGCAAACACTTCCGGTGAGGGTTCGATGCTCAATTACATATTTTCACATGGAATCATCACTTTTCTTACAAGTTTGTAATATTCTTAATGACTTAACTCAATTGTGGTTTGGCTTGGTTATTAATACCTTTGGCCCTTATGCTTATACATGTATTTTTGGGGATTGATTTAATTTGACCAAGTAGTTGCATTCATATAGATAGTTGCATTTAGATAGGATGCATTTAGTTAGTTGTTACATTGAATAAATGTTGATACCCTTTACTTTCTCTTGATTCTAGCATGAGGACATGCTATGGTTTAAGTGTGGGGAGGTTGATAAACCCCATTTTTAGGGTTTATCTTGTACTTAATTTAGGGGATCTTATCACCTTTTACCCACATTTATTCAATAAAATGGCATTGTTTCATGATTGTCTCCTAATTCATACTTAAGTGTGAAAACATGCTTTTTAGACCTTTAATGTGTCAATATTAATTCACCTTTGATTCCACTAGATGCCTTGATATGTTTGTCAGTGAATTCAGGATGGAAAGGTTAGGAATGGATCAAAGGGATGAAGAGGAAAAGCATGCAAGTGGAGAACTCATGAAGAAACAAGGATTTGGGATGCTGAGATCAACGCGAACATTTTTAGGACTTTCTGAGGCTGATAAGTGCTATATCTAACGGCCATCATTCCATGAGAAAAGGAGAGGAGCAATTAGGGTTAGTTTAGCATCATGTACGTCATTTTCTAGAGAGAAAAGCTCCCTCTGCTCTCTAGAACCTAGGGTTTTTAGCTTAATTTCTTTGTAATTTCTCTTTTTAATTCTTGTTTTCATCTAGTTTCTTCTACCTTTATTTGTTCTATTGCCTTAATTTTCTCATGCTATCTTGTTAATTTCTCATTTTTGTTACTTTTTATGTTTATGAGCACTCTTATTATTTTGATTTCCATTTAATGCAATTTATGTTTTATGTTCCTTTATTGTTTCATTGAGTTGTTGCTTTTACTTTCCTTGCTTGGTAGTTGTAGATTTTATTAATTCTTGTTATTTTACGATGCTTTCCTCTTATGCCTACCAAGTGTTTGATAAAATACTTGGTTGAATTTTTGCCTAGTTTTTCACACTCTTGGTTGAGAAATTGTGTGATTGGGTGAAGTTGAGTGGTGGATGTCCATTCCACATTGTGTGAGGATTGTTAATTGATTTGGTTTCCACTAACTCTATGCCTTCCATTAATAGAGTTGGCTAGGACTTGTAGATTGAGATCAATTATGCCCTTTTGACTAATCCTCGATGTTAGGATTGACTAATTGGGATTAATTTTACACAATTATGATGTTTGTGGTCCACAGCTAGGATATGAATCCTTAATTCTCCAATTCTTGCCAAGAGCCCTTTTTAGTATTTGAATTTCCATTTTCATTGCTTTTACTTGCTTTCCATTTAATTACTTGCCATTTTAATTCCATGCCTCTTATAACCAAAAACCCCAAAATACCCAATAGCCAATAATAGAATATTTTATTGCAACTCCTAAGGAAGACGACTCGTGATTTAAAAACTCCCGATTATTTTGTATTGATTGTGACATCTTTAGATTAAAATTTGATTGATGGTCGATTGTTGGGTTTGGGACTATACTTGCAACAGAATCTACTTTGTGAAACTCCAAACCTACTTTTGGCCATCTATCAGTATATTGCATGAAAGGTAAGTGGTAACACCAATCTTAGTGTGACAGTTTCATTTTAGAATGATGCAAGTACCCAGTGAAGATTTGGAAATCAAATTGTAACATAGCAATACCAAACTTATACTATGCAGTCACATGCTAAATTATTTGAAAGTAAACTAAGCAAAAAAAGAAAATTGTTACCAACGGTTGGGTTGTCTCCCAAGAAGCGCTCTTTTAATTTCATTAGCTTGACATGTTCACTACAAAAAAAATATGTTTTAACGACAAACTTTTAGTGGCAATAGCATAATGGCTACTAATTCTTTAATTTAACTTATGTTTTTGCCACAATGATATATTTACCATTATTACTATGTGTTATAGTGGCTATTATTACAATTGTGAGAAAATTATCTTTTTTGTTTTTAATTTTAATATTTCTAAATTATTAGTGGCCATTACCACTATTGCCGCTAAACTTTTATTGTCACTTTTTTTATCTTTATCTCCTAATTCAAATTGAGAAACAGAAAGAGAGAAAAATTGAAAAAGAAAGAAATATCGCCACTGGGTTGATTCGCGTAATCCCTCCATCACCGATCATTACTGCCATAACCATTGCCTTTGCCAACAGCCGATGTTTATCCTCTTACTCCTTGGACCTCATTTCCGTCCGATCTACGTTAGATCTGCATCGCTGTCATTATTTGTTCGTCTCAGATCTATGTCGCCAAAGTCTTTCAGCCACCGTTGTTGTTCTTTTCGCAACACCACACCTCCGCTGCATGCACCGCCACTGTTCTTGCGCATTGATGCACAAGATTGTCGTCATTGGTAGGTCTTCTCCTTTTGTTTTTTTTATTTTGGTTTGAATATTCAGAAGCTTGTGATTATCTCACTGTGTTATTACTTTTGCTCTGTTTACTTGGATGATCCTAATGAATCTGACTGATCAAGCTGAAATCAATGTATTTTTTCAGTAATAAATCTAATTTGGATTTTGGTTTAAGTGTTTGAAATTCTTTCTTCAGAGTTTCAATAAGATTATGTTTGCATTATTACTTAGAACATAAAAATATTTGAGAGTCTATTTGCAGTGGTGATTGTTAGCAAGGAGTAAGATGCTGATACTGCATTGTCTAATTTTGTTGGTTTTAGAATATCATCATTGCTAGTTTCATTGTCTTTAAATTACTCAACCAACTATCTTAGGAGAAAATATGTTCATGGATTTAAATTATGAACTTCATTCTCAATTAGAAGAAGATTATGAACTGCATTTTCAATTTCCATGTTTCAGTTTGAAGCTAAAACCTGTTTAAGCAAACATGAGTGCATATAACAAAAAAAAAATAATGTCATAATTTTATGATGTGTTATACATTTTTCTCACTCTAACTGTTCTATTTTAATAATGGAATTGGGAAGCATACTCCACCTCCTTGAGGATAAGACCATTCTCATCAATGGAGCCACCGGCTTCCTTGCTAAAAGTACATATGTTATTCTTTCTTTCAATGTATAATTCATTCATATTACTAAATGTATTTATGTATTTGGTTTTGTAACATAAAAACAGTTAAGGTAGAGAAGATACTGGTGGAGAAGATACAAATTTTGCAAAATGAGGTACTATTTATACTTACTTAGTCTGTTACACTTGCTTGCTTTTTCAAATAATACTATTAATTGTTGCAGATCATAGGCAAAGAGTTGTTTAGATTGCTAAAGGAAAACTTAGGTCCAAACTTCATTTCCTTTATAGCACAAAAATTGACACTCATTCTAGGGGATATTTCTCGCCAAGATTTGGGTTTAGACTCTCATTCTATTCTCAAGCAACAAATTTATGACTAAACACATGCTATTATTAATTTAGCTATAATTACCAACTTTGATGAAAGGTACATAGTACATACATATATATATTCTGATGATTTTTTTTATTTTCTTTTAATATAAAATTAATAAATTAATATTATATTGCAGGTATGATATATCGTTGGGCCTAAATACCTTTTGAGTTAAGCACATCATAAACTTGTCCAAAAAATGCACTAAACTTGATGTGCTTATATATATATATATATATATATATATATATAAACTTGTTTATATATATATATATGTGTGTGATTAGCTACTAATCTTGCTATTAATATGAGACAAGGAGTGATGTCATGCTCCAAGATTTGTATCAAGTATTTTATTTTTTTCGCTTGAAAAGGGGCATTGACTGTTGTGGATATCCAAGAAACCAAGAGTGGTGCCATGCTCCAAGATTTTGTTTATTGTTAGTAGTAGTATTTTAGTAGGTTGCAAATCTTTGCCATGCCATAATTAGCTACAGTAGTGTAGTATTTCTAGGAAATTTACTTTGGGTCAAAGTAACAAAATATTTAAGTACTGTGTTTAAAAATTTAATTAGAATTTTTGAACTTATTACAATAAGCTTGAATATAATATCTTCTAGTGTTCTTGTCACAAGGGCCACCACCGCCTTCTTCTTTTTTGCCGTCATGCGCCGTGTCAAACGTGCCAAAGAATTGGTACTCCTCTGTTTCTCTTGAGACTTAATTCTAATTGTATATGCAGCCAGTGTTTGTATTGTATTGTTCACGTTCTATTGTTTTAAAATTGTAAAGAGGACTATATTGATGTGTTACTATCCAAACTTGTATATATTAAATTTAATTTAGCATGTACAAAACACCAAAATGCATGCTAGATTTTATCATAGGCACATCAATGTCTTTGTAGTATTTATAATTTTTTTGAAATTTGTTTTAAGACTCTAAAAATGTTTAATTAACTGAAACTTGTGACTAATGTAGTTGAGTTAGGAGTGTTAATAACTGTTTGTTGTTACACTTAGTCAAAGTTTCAAACCAAAAGCATAGCTATAATCTGGTCAAAAGTTTAGGTCCTTTCACAATAAATTTGGATAGAATTTATGTACATGGAATATTTTTGTAGAATTTAACTTTACTGAGTCTTTTCTCTTTCTTTTTTCTTTCCTTTTACATTAAGGAAGAAAAAGAGGAGTCATTAAGCAAAGGAGTCCCCCAACATCTTTTAAACTATGCATAGGTTTTTCTTTTGTTTACTTTGCCTTTCAATCTCTATTCTTATTATTCTGTATTTTGTTATTAGTAATGATAATATACTTAATTTCATATTGTTCATTAAACATACACACACATTGTTATTATTGGATTTAGTGTGATTAGGATCAGATGTAATATCCCATCTAATAGTAATTAAGATATGAATCAAACCATTTTTTATTCTAATATAATGTGTGGTTATGAACCTTATTTAAACGGCTTAGATCAGAACCATGTGAAAAACTCTAAAACTTGAATAATTATTGTCACGAGTTGCTCATTTTTATTTATATTGACTTTTTTCCTATTTATTCTTTCAACAGAGAGCTAATGCATTCTGTCTTATCATTTTTTATTATTTTTTTAAATTTTAGGATGCAGTATCTAGTTTAATAAACGAGTTAGCAAAACATCTTCTGAACCTGAATATTTCATGCTTTAGTATGGCTCTTGGTAAGGGAGTGTAATGTTAATACTGTCCATATGCTGAACAATTATTATTTAGTTTTAGCAACGTAGCTGTTTCTTTATGTGTGCAGTGATTTGGAGCTTTTTCTGGTCAAAAGAAAGATTAAGGGACCCTCGTGGCTACAGGTTTTAAACTTTTCAAAGCAAGAGCAAAGACCAACTTTAAAGCTGGCAGAATCATGCCATTGGTGTCAAGGCGAAAAACATTGCCAAGCTATCAATTCCTTGAAAAGTAGCCAAAGGTTTATAGTTTTGGATTATTTAGTATATTCATGATTCATATTTTTTCTTCCTCATTTACTTTTAAATTCTTAGTTCAATGATTAAAAACGAAAGCTAGGCTACTTTTAAAGGTGCAACTTTAGATCATTGCTAAGACTTGTATTACTACATTGATATAACATAGTTATCGACTTGTAGCATTTTTTGTTTAGATTTGTAACATGATTTATTACTTTTCAAGAGAAATTTATGTATCAATATTTTGAGTTTAATGAAATATCTCATTTTGTTGTAATTAATTTCAGTATATTTATATTATGCATAACAATAATAATTATTGGCAAAAATAATTGAGATTCTAGAAAAAAGATAGTTCATTGCTTCTTAGAAAATGAGTATAATATAACAAAAAAAAGTCTTAAGATATTAGCGGCAATAGTAATGGCCGGCAAAAGTGAATAACATTATAATTTTGAAATTATTTTTAGTGGCCATATAAATTGCCGGTAAAATTGGTTTTGGTGACAATAGTAATGGCCGCTAAAAATGAATTACATTACAATTTTAGAATTACTGTTGTTGGCCATATAAATTACCAAGAAAATGGCCGCTAAAAGTTATATACTTTTTGCGGCCATTAAAAAGGTCTTTACCAGCAAATATTATATTTGTTTCTAAAGCCTTTTAGTGATAAAGCATTAGGCGGCTAATGTCTAATTGCCGGTAAATGTATTAACGGCTATTTTTATTGTTGCTAAAAGCTAAATAAATGGCCGCTAAAAGTAATTTTTCTTGTAGTATGTTGTTCTTGAATTTTTTCCTCTTCTTCTAATTGGTTAAGAGAAATGACTTCAAGGAGGAAGAGGAAAAAATTGATATCCCCTATTTGATCTCCTCCCAACAAGCTTTCTTTTGTTATTAGCTTGATTCAACTTGCTTGTTGGGGTAGGGGTTAGATTGCTAGTGGTTGACCTTCTCTTTTTCATGGATGTTATCTTTTGTTCCTTAGTCATAATCCTTTTTTTCAGTGCTTTCTCTGATTTCCTTTACTTCTTTAATTTCAAGACTTGAGTGTTGCGTAATGGTTGGAATGTACCCTTCATCAAGAACCTCTTGGATTGATGGTTCAATGAAGTCATCCTCTATGCAACTCTCTGCTTCATTGGAGTGTAGACTTCCTTGATTGTCTTCTTCCTTTTCTTTTGTAAGGTCTTGCATTTCTTCTTTTGGGAGTGAGTTTGTATGTTCTTTTGTCACCTCTAGTAGCTTCTGTGGATATGGAATCCTAGGCTTATATGCCTCCACAACCTCCTTCTTCATTGGAATTTTACTTGGTATAGGGTCCTCTTTTTCTTGTTCTTCTAATTCCTCCTTTACACCCACAAATTAGTCTTCAGCCTCCTTGCTAAGCACTACTCCATCCATGGCCTTGCATTATTTTCTTGGGATGTTCTCAATGTCACTTGAAAATATATTAATTGGTTTTGGTAAGTGTTTAGCAATTTGGTATAAATGCAATTCAATCTTCCTTATGGTGATTTATTGTCTTTCTCTAGATTCTCTGGACCTTTGAAAGTATTGTTCTACTTTTAGCTTGAGAGAAAAAGGTTGGGGAGGATTTTATGGACATGTGAGTATTGTGGTGAAGTTGTTTTGAGGGGTATGGAATGAGTTTTGTGCGTAGAAAAATGAATTTTGTGAATTTTGTGGGTGGCAAAATAAATTGTATAGATTTTGGAAGAAATTTTGTACTGAGACATACTCAAGTGATGAAGAAATTTAATATGAAAAATCAGGAGGTGAGGGCAGAAAATTTTGTATAAATGAATTCAAGGCATGCTCAAGTTATGATGGTCGTTGATGAGTGGAGTATGGAATATTGAAATCTTTTTAGTTTTGACTTTCCCAACCACAACTTGAAAAGTGTTAAATTCATCAAAATATGGATTATTTTGTGGCCTTGGAAAGTATTCAATTTTTTTTGATTGTTCAAATTCCATTATTGCTTGTTGATATTCTCAATCACAATCAAGATAGTAACTTAAATCATTTTGTGGTGGTGGCCAATATTCCAAATAATTTGCTTGATCAAAAGTTGATGTAAACTCCATTTGAAATACTCTATATCAAACACAATCATCAAAAAAAATTATAATTCCTTATGTCATAAATAAGACATTCTTAGTGAGGCAATATCACAAACACTTTACTAGCAAGAGAAAATAGAGAATTAAAAGCATTAAATGACTAAAACAAAAAGAGAAAAAATGTCTAATCTAGGTAATCAACCAACCGATAGTTTGTTAATCATAATTAATCCCCGGCAATGGCTCCAAAAACTTGATATGAAATTTGATGATCAATATCCCGTAAAACTACCGACAAGTGCACCGGGTGGTGTTTGAAACGCTGGTTTGGGAGTTTCAAGACATGGGCGTCACTTTGTTGCTCCTTTTTTATGGCCCAAACGGCATGGCACTATAGACTATCATATATCTATGGAAAGCCCTGAATGTATACTTTTTAATGTTGCTATAAGCGCGTAATATGGATCTCTATAGCTCAAGTTATTTGCCTTAGAAAATGACGAGGTCAGCTGGCGTCTCTGTAGGGACATGCTCTACTCACCTTGTGTTTTTTGTGGGTGAATCCAACCTCAAATCCAGTGTCCACTGGTCCTTGAATTCCTACACTTCGTACAATTGAACCAGCAAGTGCACTGGATTATCCAAGAAATACCTGAGCGAGTCAGGGTCGATCCCACGAGGATTGTCATTTGAAGCAAGCTATGGTTATCTTGTAGATCTTAGTCAGGCGGATAGAAGAGTTGTTGGATTTGTTTAAATGCATAAAAGAGAATGCAGAGATCTAAACTAGGTTAACCTGTTTGCAATGATAAGAAGGTGGTTAAGGCTTGGAGATGCATTGTTCTTTTGGATTAATCCGGTTTTACTGCCATCTCTATGAATGATTTCTTCTATGGTAGGCTGTATGTGATCAACGCCTATTGAGAGGTCGCCAATGCTCCTCCAGATCTGAAACCCAGGGTTAGTGAGGATCCATTCTAATTGAGGGTGAAGCTCCTGCAGTGCATTCTACTTAGTGATCATACTCTAAACACCACAGACAAGGTCGAATCTTCCAGATCAGAGAGTGCTGCGCCTTTGGATTCTAGCCTCAACCACAAAGACTATAATCTCCCCATACCTCAGCTAAACTGGTGTCTCGAGAAGTCTCCAACGAAGTCATAGATTAGCCGTCTAAAAGATGTATAATCAAGCTAGTGGTTCAATGCTTTCCAGTTATGTATTCACTCAAACCCAAGAAGAACACGGGTGGTTGTCAGGCACGTGGTCTTAGAATGAAGAACGAAGATACATCTTAGAATAGAGAATCAAACATGATTTGAGAAAGAACAGTAGTACTTTATTAATCCATAAAACTCAACACAGGTCCTCCCCTCAACCTAGGAGGTTTAGAAACTCATACTGATAGGAAATACAATGATAAACAAAAATATGGTGTAAAATTCCTGGATCATAATGTAAAATATCCCTTAAATACTAAACTAATGACTAAGAATTACATAAGAAGGGTAAAACAGTCTTTTAGTGCTAAAATCCATTTCTTGGGCCCACTTGGTTAGTGTTTGGGCTAAGCTTTGATGAGATCCATGAGGTAGAAGGGCTCTAGGGTGTTAAACCCTGGCAAGTGGCACCACTTTGGGCTTTTGGACGCTGGTCTCCCCTTGGTGGGCGCTGGACACCTAGACTGGGTTGGATGGCTGGCGTTGAACACCAGTTTTGGGCTTTCTATTATGAAGCATAGTATATACTATTATATATTTCTGGAAAGCTCTGGATGTTAGCTTTCCATGTATGTTAAAAAAGCTCTAGTTCGATATCTGTAGCTCCAGAAACCCTCTTTCAACTGCAAGGAGGTCAGATCTGGACAGCATCTACAGTGCTTTCTCTGCCTCTTAATCAAACTTTTGCTCCAACTCCTCAATTTCAGCCAGAAAATACATAAAATTGCATAAAAACACACAAACTCAAAGTAGAATCCAAAAATGTGAAATTTACACTAAAACCTATGAAAATATAATAAAACTTAAACAAAACATACTAAAAACTAGCAGTGTGCATGGTTCAGTTTTTCTATGAATTGAACTGAAACTGCACTAAACCATTTTAAATGGTTTAGAAACTGAACCAAACTGCTTTGTCACATATAAAATTGGTTCTAAACCAGTTTATAATACAGTGCATCAGTTTAAACTAGTTCATAAAAATAAAACTGGTTTTAATTAAAAAAACCAGTTTAAACTGGTTTATAGGCTAAAACTAGTTTTCACACTCCCCTCTCTCTCCCCACTCTCTCTCTCTCTCTCTCTCTCTCTCTCTCTCTCTCCCTTCATCCCTCCCTCTCTCTCTCCCTCCTCTCTCTCTCTTTCTCTCTCTCTCTCTCCTTTCCCTCTTTCGCTCTCTCTCTCTTCTTCCCTCCCTCTCTCCCCCTCCTTTCTCTCTCTCTCTTCTCTCTCTCCTTCTCTCCCTCTCTCTATCTCCTTCTCTCCCTCTCTATCCTTTCTCTTTTTTTCTCTCTCTTCTTCTCTCCCTCTCTCCCCCTTCTTTATCTCTCTCCCTCCTCTCTATTTTCCTTTTCCCTCTCTCCCCCTTTCCCTCTTTCTCCCCTCCCCTCTCTTTGTCTTCCTCCCTTTTTCCCCTCTTTATCCCTTTCTCTTATTCTCTCTCTCTTTCTCTCTCCTATCCCTCTTCCTCTCTCTCTCCTTTCCTCTTCCCCCCTCTCTCTCTCTCTTTCTCTCTCTCCATCCTCTCTCCCTCTCTCTCTCCGTCCTCTCTCCCTCCTCTCTCTCTCTTTCTCTCTCTCCCTTTCTCTCATTCCCCTCTTCCTCTCTTTCTCTTCTTTGCTCTCTCTCTCTCCCTCCTCTCTCTTCCTCTTCTCTCTCGCTCCCCTTCTTTCTCCCCCTCACTCTTTTTGTCTTCCTCTCTCTCTCTACATTTTCCTTTTCTCTCTCTCCCCTTCTCTCTCCCTCTCTCTCTCTCTCTCCCTGCCCCTCTTTCTTCCCCTCCCCTTTCTTTCTCTCTCCCTTTTCTCCCTCTTTATCCCATTCACTCATTTCTCTCTCTCTCCCGTATCCCTTTCTCTCTCTGTCTCTCTCTCCCTCTCTCTCCCCTCTCTCTCTTTCTCTTTCTCCCTCTCTCCTCTCTGTCTCTCAATTTCTCTCTCTCTCTCTCTTTCTCTCTCTCCTCCTCCTCCTGTCACTCCTCTTTTCCTATCTTTCCTCCTTCTCTCTTTTTTCCTCTTTTATCTCTCTTCCTTCTCTTTCTTATTTTGGAGAAAAGAGGGAGAAAAAGAGAAGAGGGATATAAAGTGAGAAAATACTGAGAGAGAAAGAGAAAAGAGAGAAAAAAAGAGAGAAAGAGAATAAGGAGAGAGAGAAAGGAGAAGAAAGAGAGAGAAAAGGAGAGAGAAAGAAGGGAAGGAGAGCGATAGAAAAGGAAAGAGAAAGAAGGGAAGGAGAGAGAAAGAAAAAAGAGAAAAAATGAGAGAGAGAGAGAGAGAGAAAGAGAAAGAGAAAGGGGAGGGGGAAAGAGGACGGAGAGGAGAGAAACAAAAGGAGAAAGAGGAAAAAGAGGAAGAGAGAGAGAGAGAAGGGGGAAGGGAGAGAGAGAGAGGAGGAGGAGAAAGAGGAGAGAGAGAGAGGGGGAGGAAGAAAGAGGGGAGGAGGAGGAGAGAGAGGAGGGAGAGGAGAGAGAGAAAAAGAGGGAGAGAGGGGAAGAGAGAGAAGAAGGAAGGGGGAGGGAGAGAGAGGGAGAGGGAGATGGGGGAGAGAGAGAAAGAGATAGGAGGGGGAGAGAGAGAGGGAATGGAGGGATAGGGGAGAGAGAGAGAGAGGAAATAGGGGAGGGGAGAGAGGAGAGAGATAGGAAGAAAGAGGGGAAGGAAGGGAGAGAGAGAGAGAAAGAGAGGTGGGGAAGGAAAAGAGAGGGGGGAAAAGGAGAGAGAGAGAGAGAGAGAGAGAGAGAGGGAGAGAAATAAGAAAGAGAAAAGAGAGAGAGAAGGGAGATTGGAGGGGAGAAAAAGGAGAAGAAAAGAGAGAGAGAGGAAGAAAAAGGAGAGGGAGAGAGAGAGAGGAGGGAGAGGAGAGAGAGAAAAAAAGGGAGAGAGAAAGGGGAAGAGAGGGGAGGAGAGAGAAAAAGGAAGGGGGAAGGATAAGAAGAGGGGGGAGAGAGAGAGATAGAGAGAGAGAGAGAGAGAGGAAAGAGGGGAGGGGGAGAAAGAGAGGAGGGAGAGGAGAGAGAGAGGAAGAGAAAGGGAAAGGAAGGGAAAGGGAGAGGGAGAGGGGGAAAAGAGAGAGAGAGAGTGATGGGAAGGGAGATGGAGAGAGAGAGAGAGAGAGGAAGAAGGGAAAGAGGAGGAGGAGAGAGAGAGAGAAAGGGGAGAGAGAGTGAAGGGAGAAAGAGAAAAAAAGATTATGTAAAATTAATTTTGGAGTTTAAATAAAACCAGTTTTAATTTGGTTTAAAACTAAACTGAACCATAAAAACTGGTTTTTAATAAACTGGTTTTTCATACAAACTATGGTTTCATTTCAGTTTTTTATTTAAAAAAACTGGTTTATTTAAAACAGTTTCAGTTAAGTTTCAATTCAGATCAGTGAAACCAGTTTTTTTGCACACTCCTACTAAAAACTGTATGAAAATGATGCAAAAAAGCATATAAAATATCCGCTCATCACAACACCAAACTTAAACTGTTGCTTGTCCCCAAAAAACTAAAAACAAAGTAGGATAAATAAAAGAAGAGCAAGATACAATAAATCTCAAAAGTTTTCGATGATGCTCAGTTTTAATTAGATGAGTATGACTTAGTAGCTTTTTTGCTTCTAAATAGTTTTGGCATCTCACTATCCATTGAAAATTAGAAGTGTTGGCATCTTTAGAAACTTAGAATCCAGATGATATTATTGACTCTCCTAGTTCAGTTCTTTTTTTATTCTTGAACACAGCTTTTTTGAGTCTTGGTCGTGGCCTTACGCACTTTGTTTTCCAGTATTACCACCGGATACATAAATTCCACAGACACTTTAACTGGGTGAACCCTTTTGGATTATGATTCAGCTTTGCTAGAATTCCAAGATAGAGGTGTCCAGAGTTCTTAAGCACACTCTTTTTGCTTTGGATCACGACTTTAAATGCTCAGTCGCAAGCTTTTTACTTGACACCTTCACACCACAAGCACATGGATAGGGACATCTTGGTTGAGCAGCTTAAGCCAGGGTTTTGTTTCCTTTAGGCCCTCCTAACCATTGATGCTCAAAGCCTTGGATCCTTTTACCCTTGCCTTTTGGTTTAAAGGGTTAATGGTTTTTTATGCTTTGCATTTTTTTTTGCATGCATGTACATATATCTTTTTTTGCTTTTGCAACATGCTTTCTCTTTTTCTTTTTGCTGCTTTTTCTTGCTTGAAGAATCAAGTTTAGGATTTTTCAGATTACCAATAATACTTCTCTTTTTTCATCATTTTTTCAAGAGCCACATTCATAATTCCAATTTCAAACATGCATTGTTCATTCATACATTAAAAAAACAAAAGTAGTGCCACCACATCAAAATAATTGACTTTTTTTATTATAAAACTTAAAATTCATGTATCTCTCAATTCTTTTCAAATAAACTTTTTTTTAAGTTAGGTGAGAGATATATGGATTATTTTATAACTTTAAGACATAAATGCAAATGATCATGCAATACGAACAAGAGAACATATAGTAAAACATAATAGAAGACAAAAAAATAACATAGAGAGGGGATTAAGAGAACGAATCCACCTTAATGGTGGCGGCTGGTACTCCTCCTTGAGGATCCAATGTAGTGTTTGATCTCTTCAATGTCACGCCCTTGTCCCTGTTGTTCTTCCCTCATAACTTTTTGTTCTTCCTTCATGGCTTTTTGATTTTCTCTTATTTGATGGAGGCTGGTGGAATGTTCCTGATGTTCCATCCTCAAATAATCCATGTTAATGCTTAGTTTTCCAAGAGAAGTGTGCCATTGATACCAATATCTTTGAGGAGGAAAATACATCCATTGAGGCATCTCAGGGATCTCATGTTGAGGTGGCTCTACATGCTCATATTGTGGTTCATGTGCCGGCTCTCTAGTATGCTCCATCCTACTTTTAGTAATGGGCTTGTCCTCCTCAATAGGAATATCACCTTCTATGACAATTCCAATTGAATTGCATAGGTGACATGTAAGATGAAGGAAAGCTAACCTTGCCTTGGTGGAGAGTTTGTCCGCCACTTTGTACAATTCTTGAGGTATCACCTTATGTACTTTCACCTCCTCTCCGAGCATGATGCAATGGATGATGATGGCTCAGTCTATGGTCACTTTGGACTGGTTGCTAGTAGGGATGATAGAGCATTGGATGAATTCCAACCATCGTCTAGCTATGGGCTTGAGGTTAGGCCTTCTCAGTTGGATAGGTGGTGGACGAAATTGTGATCCTCAAAGTTGGTCTCTTTGTACTTGTATGAAATTTAAATATTGGCTCTATCAAGAATACCCCAAAGAGATCATGGTATGATGAATTGGGATCTTAACAATCCCTGGTAATGGCAACAACAGCTTAGTGTTGTTGTTGGACCAAAAGAGTTACAGGCGCTGTTAGAGAATCTCACAACTCCGTTCAACTAACCAGCAAGTGCACTGGGTCGTCCAAGTAATACCTTACGTGAGTAAGGGTCGATCCCACGGAGATTGTTGGTATGAAGCAAGCTATGGTCACCTTGTAAATCTCAGTTAGGCAGATTAAATTGGTTTGTGATAAGTTCGAAAATTAATAATAAACAAAAAATAAAATAGGATAGAAATACTTATGTGAATCAATAGTGGGAATTTAAGATAGGCGTATGGAGATGCTGTGCTCCTCTTGAATCTCTACCTTCTTATTACATTCATCCAATTTCTTCTTACTCCTTTCCATGGCAAGCTGTATGTAGGGCATCACCGTTGTCAATGGCTACATCCCATCCTCTCAGTGAAAATGGTCCTATGCTCTGTCACAGCACGGCTAATCATCTGTCGGTTCTCAATCAGGTTGGAATAGAATCCCTTGATTCTTTTGCATCTATCACTAATGCCCAGCCTTCTGGAGTTTGAAGCTCGTCACAGTCATTCAATCCCGGAATCCTACTCAGAATACCACAGACAAGGTTAGACTTTCTGGATTCCCGGAATCCTACTCGGAATGCCACAGACAAGGTTAGACTTTCCGGATTCCCATGAATGCCGCCATCTATCTAGCTTATACCACGAAGATTCTGTTGGGGAATCTAAGAGATATGTGCCCGGCCTAAGGTAGAACGGAAGTGGTTGTCAGTCACGCACGTTCATAGGTGAGAATGATGATGAGTGTCACGGATCATCACATTCATCAAGTTGAAGTGTAACAAATATCTTAGAATATGAATAAAAGAGAATTGAATAGAAAATAATAGTAATTGTATTGAAACTTGAGGTACAGCAGAGCTCCACGCCCTTAATCTATGGTGTGTAGAAAATCCACCGTTGAAAATACATAAGTAAAAGGTTCAGGCATGGCCGAATGGCCAGCCCCCATGGTCTAAGGACTAGGCGTCCAGAGATGTATATTACACTAGTAAAAAGTCCTATTTATAATAAACTAGCTACTAGGGTTTACATGAGTAAGTAATTGATGCATAAATCCACTTCCGGGGCCCACTTGGTGTATGTTTGGGCTGAGCTTGGACTATCCACAAGCTGAGGCTTTTATTGGAGTTGAACGCCCAGTTTACATGAGTAAGTAATTGATGCATAAATCCACTTCCGGGGCCCACTTGGTGTATGTTTGGGCTGAGCTTGGACTATCCACAAGCTGAGGCTTTTATTGGAGTTGAGCGCCAAGTTGTAACGTGTTTTGGGCGTTCAACTCCGGGTCGTGACGTGTTTCTGGCGTTTTACTCCAGACAGCAACATGGACCTGGCGTTGAGCACCAGTTTACGTCATCAATTCCCGAATAAAGTATGGAGTATTATATATTGCTGGAATGCTCTGGATGTCTACTTTCTAACGCCGTTGAGAGCGCGTCATTTGGAGTTTTGTAGCTCCAGAAAATCTATTTCGAGTGCAGGGAGGTTAGATTCCAACAGCATCAGCAGTCCTTTGTTAGCCTCCTTCTCAGAGTTTTGCTCAGGTCCCTCAATTTCAGCCAGAAATTACCTAAAATCATAGAAAAAGACACAAACACATAGCAAAGTCCAGAAATGTGAATTTAACATAAAAACTAATGAAAACATCCCTAAAAGTAGCTTGAACTTACTAAAAACTACCTAAAAACAATGCCAAAAAGCGTATAAATTATCCGCTCATCACAACACCAAACTTAACTTGTTGCTTGTCCCAAAGCAACTGAAAATCAATTAGGATAAAAAGAATAGAATATACTATAAATCTCAAAATATCAATGAATATTAATTCTAATTAGATGAGCGGGACTTGTAGCTTTTTGCTTCTGAACAATTTTGGCATCTCTCTTTTTCCTTTGAAGTTTAGAATGATTGGCTTCTATAGGAACTTAGAATTTCAGATAGTGTTATTGATTCTCCTATTTAAGTATGTTGATTCTTGAATACAGCTACTTTTATGAGTCTTGGTCGTGGCCCTAAGCACTTTGTTTTCCAGTATTACCACCGGATACATAAATGCCACAGACACATGACTGGGTGAACCTTTTCAGATTTGTGACTCAGCTTTGCTAGAGTCCCCAGTTAGAGGTGTCCAGAGCTCTTAAGCACACTCTTTTTGCTTTGGATCACGACTTTAACCACTCAATCTCAAGCTTTTCACTTGGACCTTCATGACACAAGCACATGGTTAGGGACAGTTTGATTTAGCCACTTAGGTCTGGATTTTATTTCCTTGGGCCCTCGTATCCATTGATGCTCAAAGCCTTGGATCCTTTTTACCCTTGCCTTTTGGTTTTAAGGGCTATTGGCTTTTTCTGCTTGCTTTTTCTTTTTCTTTCTATTTTTTTTCGCCAGTTTTTTTTCGCAAGCCTTTGCTTTTTCACTGCTTTTTCTTGCTTCAAGAATCAATTTTATGATTTTTCAGATCATCAATAACATTTCTCTTTGTTTATCATTCTTTCAAGAGCCAACAATTCTAACATTCATAAACAACAAGATAAAAAATGTGCACTGTTTAAGCATTCATTCAGAAAACAAAAAGTATTGTCACCACATCAATATAATTAAATTAAATTCAAGGACAATTTTTGAAATTTATGTACTTCTTGTTCTTTTGAATTAAAAACATTTTTTTTTATTTAAGAGAGGTGAAGGATTTATAGAAATTATTCATAGCTTTAAGATATAGTTACTACATACTAATGATCATGAAGTAGAAACACAAAATATAGATAGACATGAAGGATAAAAACTGAAAAAGCAGAGAAATAAGAACAAGGAATGAGTCCACCTTAGTGAGGGTGGCGCCCTCTTGAAGAACCAATGGTGCTTTTTGAGCTCCTTTATGTCTCTTCCTTGCTTCTGTTGCATGATCCTTAGTGATTTTGGTGTTCCTACCCTTAGTTGCTTCCAATAATTATGTGGAGGAACATGTATCCCCTGAGGTATCTCAGGGATTTCTTGATGAGGGAATTTCTCATGCTCTCTTGATGTGCAGTTAAATGCTCTTCTACTGAGTTATGGACCCTTGAGATGAATATCTCCATCTCCCATGACTTGGAGGTGGAAGCTTTTTGTCTTCCCTTTTCTCTTTTTTTTCTTTTTTTTTGAGGTTTCTCTGAATTGTTGATTTTTAGTTTCTCTTGACTTCCTCTTTAGAGTCTTTTCAGGTTCAGGATCAGCTTCAACAAGAGTGCCTTTTTCCTTGTTCCTGCTCATATGAAAGAGAAGAGGAAAAGAAAAGGAAGAGGAATCCTCTATGTCACAGTAAGGAGGATCCTTATTATTAGTAGAAGAAGAAAGGGGATAATGGAAGGAGAAGGATGAATAGTCTGTACAAAGAGTAAGGATAGGGGAGGTGATAAGAGATGAAGAGAAGTGTTAGTAAATAAATAAATAAATAGAAGAAGATGAGAGAGGGATTTTTGAAAATATTTTTGAAAAGGAGTTAGTAATTTCGAAAATTAAAGATGAATTAAAATTAAAATTAAAATTTGAAACAATTAGTTAATTAAAAAGAATTTTTGAAAAAGAGGGAGGTATTTTCAAAAATTAGAAAGGGAAAAGTAGTTAGGTGGTTTTGAGAAAGATAAGAAACAAACAAAAAGTTAATTAGTTAGTTGAAAAAGATATTAGAATCAAATTTGAAAAGATAAGAAGATAAGAAGTTAGATAAGATATTTTAAAATCAAATTTTTGAAAAAGATAAGATTTTGAAAAAGATATGATATAAAAGATACGATAAAAAGATATGATAAAAAGATATGATTTTTGAAAAGATAAGATTAAAAAGATATTTTTTTTAAAAGATATGATTTTAAAAGATATGGTTTTAAAAGGATATGATTGAAATTAGTTTTGAAAAAGATTTAATTTTTAAAATTAAAATTAATTACTTAACTAACAAGAAACTAAAAAGATAAGATTCTAGAATTTTAAAGAATGAACCTTTCTTAACAAGAAAGTAACAAACTTCAAATTTTTGAATCAATCACATAAATTGTTAGCTAATTTTCGAAAATATGATGTAAAAGATAAAAAAAAGATTTTGAAAATAATTTGAAAAAGATTTTTGAAATTTTTGAAAAAAGGAAAAAATGGAAAAGATATGATTTTTGAAAAAGATTTTGAAAAGATAAGATTTTTAAAATTGAAAATTTGACTTGACTTGTAAGAAACAACTAATTTTTAAAAATTTTTGACCAAGTCAACCCAAAATTTCAAAAATTTGGAGGGAAATAAGGAAAAGATATTTTTTGATTTTTTTGAATTTTTAATGATGAGAGAAAAATAAAAACGTCATTTTTGTGTTTTTCTCTTTTCTTTATGGATCAAAACAAAGAATGCATGCAAGAACACTATGAATGTCAAGATGAACACCAAGAACACTTTGAAGATCATGATGAACATCAAGAACATAATTTTGAAAAATTTTTTATGCAAAGAAAACATGCAAGATACCAAACTTAGAAATCTTTAATGCATGGACTCTAACAAACGAAAAATGCATATGAAAAACAACAAACAATGCAAAACAAGAAATCATCAAGATCAAACAAAAGGATTTACCAAGAATATCTTGAAGATCATGAAGAACACTATGAATGCATGAATTTTCAAAAAATGCAAGAAAAAAAAATTTTTAAAGCATGCAATTGACACCAAACTTAAAAATTGACTCAAGACTCAAACAAGAAACATAAAATATTTTTGGTTTTTTTATGATTTTATGATTTTTTTGTATTTTTATTATTTTTTTTCGAAAATATACTTTGGAAAAACGAAAATAATAATAAAAAGAATATTTTTGAAAGATTTTTGAAAACTTTTTGAAAAGAAAATTACCTAATCTGAGCAACAAGATGAACCGTCAGTTGTCCATACTCGAACAATCCCCGTCAATGGCGCCAAAAACTTGGTGGACGAAATTGTGATCCTCAAAGTTGGTCTCTTTGTACTTGTATGAAATTTAAATATTGGCTCTATAAAGAATACCCCAAAGAGATCATGGTATGATGAATTGGGATCTTAATAATCCCTGGTAATGACACCAACAGCTTTGTGTTGTTGTTGGACCAAAAGAGTTACAGGCACTGTTAGAGAATCTCACAACTCCGTTCAACTAACCAGCAAGTGCACTGGGTTGTCCAAGTAATACCTTATGTGAGTAAAGGTCGATCCCACGGAGATTGTTGGTATGAAGTAAGCTATGGTCACCTTGTAAATCTCAGTTAGGCAGATTAAATTGGTTTATGATAAGTTCAAAAATTAATAATAAACAGAAAATAAAATAGGATAGAAATACTTATGTGAATCAAGAGTGGGAATTTCAGATAGGCGTATGGAGATGCTGTGCTCATCTTGAATCTCTACTTTCTTATTACATTCATCCAATTTCTTCTTACTCCTTTCCATGGCAAGCTGTATGTAGGGCATCACCGTTGTTAATGGCTACATCCCATCCTCTCAGTGAAAATGGTCCTATGCTCTGTCACAACACGGCTAATCATCTGTCGGTTCTCAATCAGGTTGGAATAGAATCCTTTGATTCTTTTGCGTCTGTCACTAACGCCCAGCCTTCAGGAGTTTGAAGCTCGTCACAGTCATTCAATCCCAGAATCCTACTCAGAATACCACAGACAAGGTTAGACTTTCCGGATTCCCAGAATCCTACTCGGTTAGACTTTCTGGATTCCCATGAATGCCGCCATCTATCTAGCTTATACCACGAAGATTCTGTTGGGGAATCTAAGTGATATGCGCCCGGCTTAAGGTAGAACGGAAGTGGTTGTCAGTCACACGTGTTCATAGGTGAGAATGATGATGAGTGTCACGGATCATCACATTCATCAAGTTGAAGTGCAACGAATATCTTAGAATAGGAATAAAAGAGAATTGAATAGAAAATAATAGTAATTGTATTGAAACTTGAGGTACAGCAGAGCTCCACACCCTTAATCTATGGTGTGTAGAAACTCCACCATTGAAAATACATAAGTAAAAGGTTCAGGCATGGCCGATTGGCCAGCCCCCATGTTCTAAGGACTAGGCGTCCAGAGATGTCTAATACACTAGTAAAAAGTCCTATTTATAATAAACTAGCTACTAGGGTTTACATGAGTAAGTAATTGATGCATAAATCCACTTCCGGGGCCCACTTGGTGTATGTTTGGGCTGAGCTTGGTCTATCCACGAGCTGAGGCTTTTATTGGAGTTGAACGCCAAGTTGTAACGTGTTTTGGGCGTTCAACTCCGGGTCGTGACGTGTTTCTGGCGTTTTACTCTAGACAGCAACATGGAACTGGCGTTGAGCGCCAGTTTATGTCGTCAATTCCCAAATAAAGTATGGACTATTATATATTGCTGGAAAGCTCTAGATGTCTACTTTCCAAAGCCGTTAAGAGCGCGCCATTTGGAGTTCTGTAGCTCCAGAAAATCCATTTCGAGTGCAGGGAGGTCAGATTCCAACAGCATCAGCAGTCCTTTGTTAGCCTCCTTCTCAGAGTTTTGCTCAGGTCCCTCAATTTCAGCCAAAAATTACCTGAAATCACAGAAAAACACACAAACACATAGTAAAGTCCAGAAATGTGAATTTAACATAAAAACTAATGAAAACATCCCTAAAAGTAGCTTGAACTTACTAAAAACTACCTAAAAACAATGCCAAAAAGCGTATAAATTATCCGCTCATCAATAGGCTTGCCTTGATTTTCTTTTTTCCCCAGTGCTCCTTCCACACAGATGTCTGAGAGCACTTGATCCAGTCTTTGATCAAAGTTGACCCTTCTAGTGTAAGGATGTGGGTCTCCTTGCATCAAAGGCAAGTTGAATGCCAACCTCACACTTTCTAGACTGAAGTCCAAGATTCTTCCTCGGACCATGGTGCTCCAATTCTTAGGATTTGGGTTCACACTAATGTCATGGTTTTTCGTGACCCATGCATTAGCATAGAACTCTTGCACCATTTAGATCCCAACCTCTTGGATGGGATTGGTTAGGACTTCCCAACCTCTTCTCTAGATCTCTCTTCGGATTTTTAGATACTCATTCTTCTTAAGCCTGAAAGGGACCTCAGGGATCATCTTCTTCTCTGCCACTACTTCATAGAAGTGGTCTTGGTGGGCTATAGTGATGAATCTATCCATCTCCCAAGATTCGGAGGTGGTGGCTATGGCATTTCCTTTCCTCTTTCTAGAGCATTCTCCAACCTTGGGTGCCAAAAGTGGTAATGGAAAGTAAAAAGCAATGCTTTTCCTACACCAAACTTAAAAGCATTGCTTGTCCTCGAGCAAAATTACATAAAAGAGAAGAATGGAGTAGAAAAAGAAGAAAAAATATGGAGATGGAAGGAGAGAGTGATTTTGGCCAAGGAGGCTTTTATTTGTATGAATGGTTTGTGTATAAAGGGTTAGAATGAAGGGTATTTATAGGGGTGGGCTAGGGTTTATAGGGAAGAGTGTATGGAGAAGTGTGAAAAGAAGAGAGAAGAAGTAGTCTAGGTGGAGATTCTATGGGACCCACTGGTCCTGAGAGACTAGGGAATTCAGATTCCTTGCCCTCTGCATTGGCGTTTGAACGCCCAGGGCCTGCTCCCTAGTTGGCGTTCAACGCCAGCAGCACTCCATCCAAAGTGTTCTATTTTCACTATTGAAAATTTCTGTCTCTGTTCTGACTGTTGTATATGATTGTGAACATAAAGAAATAACTTAAAGAAAAAGAAATTAAAAGAAATAAAAATAACTAATTAGGGTTGGTTTGCCTCCCAATAAGCGCTTCTTTAATGTCATTAGCTTGATGATTAGCTCCTTCTGGAGGTGAGTATGGGCTCAGAATTTGACCCCTTACAATGAACATTCTACCCATCTTCTCATGAATGAGCTCCACATGCTCTAGAAAAAGGACACGACTCACTTTATGTGGTATGATTGGTTTCTTGGTGAAGACAACTCTTATGCCAGGTGAGAGGCCTTCAGTGGGGACTTTCTTGTCCCTCTAGCCTTTAGGTACTTTCTTCCTAGTACCTTTGTTCTCAGTGCTTGTTAATGGCTGCCCAATACTAAACTTATAAATGATGTTTGGGGGCTTAATATAGCTTTGCACTGAAAGAGATATTTGGAACACTAAGTGTTGCACATTTATTTTTCTTTTTTTCAGAGGGAGAGTTGAGATGAGGCATCTTGAACAAGATGTGATCCTCCCCTAGTAGTAGAGTCAGTTCTCCCTTAGCTACATCAATGATAGCATTGGCAATGGTTAGGAAAGGTCTTCCAAGGATGACAGAGACATCCTCTTCTTCCCCAGTATCCAAGACTATCAAGTTTACAGGGATGTAATGGTCTTCAACCTTCACCAAGACATCCTTTACTAAGCCATATGGCTTCTTCTTTGACTTGTACGCCATCTCTATTGAGATGTTTGTTGCTTGTACCTCAAAGATTCCCAGCTTCTCCATTACAGAGAGTGGCATGAGGTTTATACTTGACCCTAGCTCACACAGAACCTTCTCAAATGTCATGGTGCCTATAGTGCAAGGAATTAGGAACTGTCCAGGATCCGGAAGCTTCTGAGGTAGCTTCTGCAAAACCAAAGCATTTAGCTCCTTGGTAAGCAGTGGAGGTTCTTCCTCCAAAGGTTTTGTTCCAAATAACTTGGCATTCAGCTTCATGAGAGCTCATAGGACCGAGCAACTTGCTCTTCCCTAATGTCCTTATCCACATTAGAGGATGAGTATTCATCAGAACTTATGCACTGCAAGAGTTCTTGCAAAGGATCCTATATAGTCTCTGGTGCACGAAATTGTGATCATCAACAATGGCGCCAATAGACTTGGAGCTCTCAAACGTGAATCACACTTTGTCACAACTTCGTACAACTAACCACCAAGTGCACTGGGTCATCCAAGTAATACCTTACGTGAGTAAGGGTCGATCCCACGGAGATTGTTGGTATGAAGCAAGCTATGGTCATCTTGTAAATCTCAGTCAGGCGGATTCAAATGGTTATAATGGTTTTTGAATATAAAGATAAATAAAACGTAGAATAAAGATAGAGATACTTATGTAAATCATTGGTGGGAATTTTACATAAGTGTATGGAGATGCTTTGTTCCCGTTGAATCTCTGCTTTCCTACTACCTTCATCCAATTCTTCTTACTCCTTTCTATGGCAAGCTGTATGTAGGGCGTCATCGTTGTTAATGGCTACTTCCCATCCTCTTAGTGAAAATTGTCTAAATGCTCTGTCACAGCACGGCTAATCATCTGTCGGTTCTCGATCATGTCCGAATAGAATCCAGTGATTCTTTTGCGTTTGTCACTACGCCCAACAATCACAAGTTTAAAGCTCGTCACAGTCTTTCAATCCCTGAATCCTACTCAGAATACCACAGACAAGGTTTAGACTTTCCGGATTCTCAAGAATGCTGCCAATGGATTCTAGCTTATACCACGAAGATTCTGATTAAGGAATCCAAGAGATACACGCTCGATCAAAGGTAGAACGAAAGTGGTTGTCAGTCACACGTTCATAGGTGAGAATGATGATGAGTGTCATGGATCATCACATTCATCATGTTGAAGTGCAATGAATATCTTAGAATAAGAATAAGCGGAATTGAATAGAAGAATAATAGTAATTGCATTAATTTTCGAGGTACAGCAGAGCTCCACACCTTAATCTATGGTGTGTAGAAACTCCACCGTTGAAAATACATAAGTGATGGTCCAGGCATGGCCAAATGGCTAGCCTTCCCATGGGACATATGAATACAAAATATGGGAAAAGACCTCTAGTACAATAGTAAAAAGTTCTATTTATACAAAACTAGTTACTAGGGTTTACATAAATAAGTCTAAGTGCAGAAATCCACTTCCGGGCCCCACTTTGGTGTGTGATTGGGCTGAGCTTGAGCTTTACACATGCAGAGGCTTCTCTTGGGGTTAAACGCCAAGTTGTAACATCTGTTTGGCATTTAACTCTGGTTTGTGACGTGTTTCTGGCGTTTTACTCTAGAATGCAGCATGGAACTGGCGTTGAACGCCAGTTTGCGTCGTCTAAACTCATATAAAGTATGAACTATTATATATTGGTGGAAATCTCTGGATGTCTACTTTTCAACGCAGTTGAGAGCGCGCCATTTGGAGTTTTGTAGCTCCAGAAAATCTATTTCAAGTGCACGGAGGTCAGAATCCAACAGCATCAGTAGTCCTTTGTCAGCCTCCTATCAGATTTTTGCTCAGGTCCCTCAATTTCAGCCAGAAAATACATGAAATCACAGAAAAACACACAAACTCATTGTAAAGTCCAGAAATGTGAATTTTGCATAAAAATTAATAAAAACATCCCTAAAAGTAGCTAGATCCTACTAAAAACTACCTAAAAATAATGCCAAAAAGCGTATAAATTATCCGCTCATCAGTCTCTACATGATCCTTGGTTTCCTTTAGTTCTTGGATGTGGATAACTTCAGTAGGTAAGGAACAATAGTGTGCCATTACTCACATTCAACGCCAGCTTTGGTGGCTCTTTGGGTGTTGAACACCCATTATGTGTGCCTTTACTGGCGTTAAACACTAGTTCCCTTACCTTTTTGGGCGTTGAACACCCAGCAGGGGTGTCCTTGCTGGTGTTCAACGCCTAGTGAGGGCTTCCTCATTGGCGTTCAACACCAGCTCTGGTGCCAGGATGGGCGTTGAACGCCCAGTGAGGGCTTCCTCACTAGCGTTTAGCACCAGGCTCTTAGCCATTTTGGGCATTGAATGCCCAGTGAGATCTTCCTCACTGGCGTTTAATGCCTTCTCAGTCTCTTTAGTTTCAGTCTCAGCCTCTGTGGTGATGGCCTTACACTATTCTCTTGGGTTCACTTCAATCTTACTAGGAAGAGTATCAGGATGAGTCTCAGGGATTCTCTTGCTCTCCTGACCAACTTGTACCTCCAAATTTCTGATGGAGGCTCTTGTTTCAGTAATGAAACTATGAGTGGTCTTAGAGAGGTTAGAGACTATAGTAACTAAGTTAGAAAGGCTCTGCTTAGGAGTCTCCATATTCCCTTGAGAAGATGGGAATGGTGGTTTGTTGTTGAACTTATTCTGGTTCCTTCCACCTTGATTATTGTTGAAGCCTTGCCAAGGCTTCTATTGATCTGTCCATGAAAGGTTAGGATGATTCCTCCATGAGGGATTGTAGGTGTTTCCATAGGGTTCTCCCATGTAATTTACCTCTTCCATGGTGGGTTGGTCAGGATCATAAGCTTATACTTTAGAAGAAGCTTCTTGAGTGCTGCCAGCTGCAGCAAGCATTCAAGTCAAATGCTGAGAGATAATATTGACCTACTGGGTCAAGATCTTGTTCTGAGCCAATATGGAATTCAGAGTGTCAACTTTAAGAACTTCTTTCTTTTGAAGTATCCCATTACTTACAGGGTTTCTTTCAAAAGTGTACATAAACTAGTTGTTTGCAACCATGTCAATGAGTTCTGTTGCCTCTTCAGGCATTTTCTTCTAGTGGAGTGATCCACCAGTAGAGTTCTCTAGTGACATCGTGGATAACATAGAAAGGCCATCATAGAAGATGTCTAATATGGTCTAGTCTGAGATCATGTTGGGAGGACATCTTTTGATAAGTTGCTTGTACCTCTCTAAAGCTTCATAGAGGGATTCACCCTCTTTTTGTCTGTACGTTTGAACTTCCACCCTAAGTCTGCTAAACTTTTGAGGTGGGAAAAACTTGGTCAAGAATGCATTTACTACCTTCTCCCATGTGTCAAGACTCTCTTTAGGTTGAGAATCTAGCCACAATCTAGCTCTGTCTCTTATAGCAAAAGGAAAGAGCATAAGTTTATAGACCTCAGGACTCACTCCATTGGTCTTGACTATATCACATATTTGAAAGAAGTTAGATAAGAATTTGTTTAGATCTTCCTGTGGAAGTCCATGGTACTGGCAGTTCTGTTGAGCTAAGGTCACCAGTTGAGGTTTCAACTCAAAGTTGTTAACTCCAATGGCATGTATAGAGATACTTCTACTATAGAAGTCATAGGTAGGCTTAGTGTAAGCACCAAGAACCTTTCTTGCTTCTCCTTCATGATTAGGTTCAGCTGCCATGTTGTCTGCTTCCTGTACAAATTTTCTTCTGGGGTGTTGTGCCTTAACTTGTTGTAAGCTCCTCCTTTGGATCGAGATTAAAGAGAGGCTCTTTATCCATGTTCCTAGTCATAAACAAGAAACCACCGATACACCAAGAAAGGAAGCTTCTATGCCAGAGGACAGAGAACTCCAAGTGAGATGTGAAGAAGAAGAGAAAGAAGAATGAAGATAGAAGAAGGAGAGAAGAATTCGAATAAAGAGATGAGGAATTTTAAAAATTAGAAGTAAAAAGAGAAACAAGAGTTAAAATACTTTTATTTTTCATTTCTTTATTAATTAAATTCGAAAATTAAGGTCAATTAAAAAAAGAATTAACAATTAATTGATAATTTTTTGAAAAAGAAGAAAAAGGAAATAAGTAATTAATTAAGAAAAGATTTGAAAACAAGACAAGATAGAATATTAGAAAAGATTTGAATTTAAAATTTGAAAATAGAAAAGATAAGATAAGAAATTGAAAAGATTTGAAAAAGATTCGATTTTAAAATCTGCAATTAGAAAAGATGAGATGAGAATTTGAAAAGATTTGAAAAAGGTAATATTTGAAATTTAATTTTTGAAAAAGATTTGATTTTGAAATTTGAATTTTAAATTTTGAATTTTAAAATTTGAATTTGAAATAAGATAAGATAAGATTTTGAAATTTTGAATTTTAAATTTTGAATTTTGAAACAAGATAAGATAAAGATTTGAAAAGATATGATTTTTGAAATTTAATTTTGAAAATATTTGGATTTTAAAATTTTAAACTAAGATAAGATAAAATAATGATTTTGAAATTAAAATTTGAAAAATATGTTAGAATTTTTGAAAGTAGTTTTTAAAATAAAGATAGAAAATATATTTTTTTTTATTTTTCAATTTAATGAAGAAAGAGAAAAACAACGAAAAGACACCAAACTTAAAACTTTTAGATCTAAGACACTAAATTTTTTAAAATTGCAAAGAAAAACACAAAGAGACACCAAACTAAAAAAATTTTAAGATCAAAACAAAAAGAAAATCAAGAACATTTTGAAGATCAAGAAGAACACCAAGAACAAAACTCAAAGAATTCAATGAAAACAAGAACATGTAAAGGACATCAAACTTCAAAATTTTGAAAACCAAAGACACAATTTTCAAAAATTAAACAAAAGACACAAATTTTGAAAATTTTTTAGAAAAAGACTCAAAGAAATTCGAAAATTCAACCAAGAACACAAACAAAAGACTTAAACCAAAAATAAAGATTAAATAAAGAAAAGAAAAGGTTTTTGAAAATTTTTTTTGAAGTTTTTTTCCGAAAAAAAAAAGAAGAAGAAAATAAAAGACAAACAAAATTAAAAACAATACCTAATTTAAGCAACAAGATAATCCGTCAGTTGTCTAAACTCAAACAATCCTCGGCAACGGCACCAAAAACTTGGTGCACAAATTCCCACACTTTGTACAACTAAACCAGCAAGTGCACTAGGTCATCCAAAGAATACCTGAGTGAGTCATGGTCGATCCTACGAGGATTGTAGTTTGAAACAAGCTATGGTTATCTTGTAGATCTTAGTCAGATGGATAGAAGAGTTGTTGGATTTGTTTAAATGCATAAAAGAGAATAAAGAGATCTAAACTAGGTTGACCTGTTTGCAACAATAAGAAGGTGGTTAAGGCTTGGAGATACTTTGTTCTTCTGGATTAATCCGGTCTTACTATCTTCTTCAACTGTGAATGATTTATTCTCTGGTAGGCTATATGTGATCAATACCGGTTGAGAGGTCGCCAATGCTCTTCCAGATCTGAATCCCAGGGTTAGTGTGGATCCATTCTGATTGAGGGTGAAGCTCCTATAGTTCATTCTCCTTAGTGATCCAACTCAAAATGCCAGGGATAAGGTCAAATCTGGATCAGAGAATGCTGCACCTTTGGGTTCTAGCCTCTACCACAAAGACTCTACTCTCCCCATACCTCAGCTGAACTGGTGTCTCGGGAAGTCCCCAACGAAGTCGTGGATTAGCCATCTAAGAGATGTATAATCAACTTAGTGGTTCAATGCTTTCTAGTTATTTATTCATATGAACCCAAGAAGAACATGGGTGGTTGTCAGGCACTCGGTCTTAGAATGAAGAACGAAGATACATCTTATAATAGAGAATCGAACACGAATTGAGAAAGAACAGTAGTACTTTATTAATCCATAAAACTCAACAGAGCTCCTTCCCTCAACCTAGGAGGTTTAGAAACTCATACTGATAGAAAATACAATGGTAAACAAAAATATGGTGTAAAAGTCCTAGATGATAATATAAAATATCCCTTAAATACTAAACTAATGACTAAGGATTACATGAGAAGGGTAAAACAATCTTTTAATACTAAAATCACTTTTTGGGCCCACTTGGTGAGTGTTTGGGCTGAGCTTTGATGAGATCCACGAGCTAGGAGGGCTTTAGGGCATTGAATGCTGGCTAGGGGCACCTCTTTGGGCGTTTGGTCGCTGGTCTCCCTTTGGTGGGCGCTGGACGCTTGGACTAGGGTGGATGGCTAGCATTGAATGCCAGTTTTGGGACTTCTACTCTGAAACAAAGTATGGACTATTATATATTTCTGAAAAGCCATGAATGTTAGCTTTCCATTGCTGTTAAGAATGTATCAATTATATGTTTGTAGCTCCAGAAAAGCTCTTTCGAGTGTAAGGAGGTCAGATCAAGACATCATTTGTAGCACTTTCTCTGCCTCTGAATCAGACTTTTGCTCCAGCTCCTCAATTTCAGCCAGAAAATACCTAAAATTGCATAAAAACACAAAAAGTCGGAATCCAAAAATGTAAATTTTACACTAAAACTTAAGAAAATATAATAAAACTTAAACAAAACATACTAAAAACTATATGAACATGATGCCAAAAAGTGTATAAAATATCTTCTCATCATTCATTATGAAGTGTGATATATGGTTAGAAAGCTTTGGAAGTCTATTTTCCAAGGAAACTAGAATCACTTTATTTGGAGCTTTATAGTGCAAGTTATTCATGTTGGAGTATGTAGAGGTCAGGTTGCCAATTGATGTGGCATTTTAAGCATGGCAACAGGCATTTGAAACGCCATTCTTGATGCTTAACTTGCTAGCCCTGGAGAGTGATGTGTGTGGCATTTTGAACGCCACTAATGGCGTTGGAAACGCTAGCTTTTAGCCTCATATTGGGGCATGGAGTTGGTGTCCTTGGAGGATGGTAATGTGGCATTTTAGACACCACATTTGAAGTATGAAATGCCAAGGTTTAAGGCTTTGGTTCATGGGTCATAGGCCATGCTTTTAAAAGTGTTGCCTAAGGTTTCAAAGCGTGCCCAAACTTCAAAGTATGTCAAAAATCTCCTTTTTTCTTCTGTTAAGCTTAATTTGCGCTTTTTGCTTCTTTTTCTGTTGTTTTCTACAAAATTAATCAAATCAAATAGATCAAAACAATATACAACTTAAGCACCAAAATACTCAATAGTTAAGCATAACGAATAAATTTTTAATATGAAAAAGCATAGAAAAACACAACATGATGCACATGCATCACTATTGTCTCGAACTTTTATACAGAGCAAGCGGACAACACCACTGCCTCTTATTGGGTCACATATATCTCAATATCAATCAATTCATTCATATTTCATATTTTAAAATCAATACTCATCATCCTTCATTCAAATTCAATCATCAACATTCCTTATTATCACACTCATCGTCATCACGCCTCCTATTCCGTTCATGAATAATTCATACTCAAACATAATTCATTCTTTTCTAAATAAATCAAACTCAAAATGTAGTCTTTTTTTAATAACTCAAAATTAAATCATATAATCCTTAAATCCAAATTTTTTTAGATAACTACTTCAAACGAATCCTCCAATTTTTATAAAAATTTTGGCAGAATCTCCTCTAAAACTCAGACTTTGCCACCCTTGTGGGTTTGCTGCACGAAATTGTGATCATCAATGGCACCATCAACATGGTACGCTCAATTGCAATCTCAACTCTTTATCACAACTTCGCACAACTAACCAGCAAGTGCACTGGGTCGTCCAAGTAATAAACCTTACGCGAGTAAGGGTCGATCCCACGGAGATTGTTGGTAAGAAGCAAGCTATGGTCATCTTGTAAATCTCAGTCAGGCGGATTCAAATGGTTATGGAGGATTAATGATTAAAAGATAAATAAAACATAAAGTAAAGATAGAGATACTTATGTAATTCATTAGTGAGAATTTCAGATAAGCGTATCGAGATGCTTTGTCCCTTCCGTCTCTCTGCTTTCTTACTGTCTTTATCCAGTCCTTCTTACTCCTTTCCATGGAAAGCTATATGTTGGGCATCACCATTGTCAATGGCAAGCTGTATGAGGGGTAGGGTTCGGTCATGTGAGGGTGGGTTGGGAGGGAAAGTTGTTTGAATTTGAATGGTGAGGTAGGTGGGGTTTTATGAAGGGTGGATGTGAGTGGTGAAGAGAATAGTGGGATTTGATAGGTGAGGGGTTTTTGGGGAAGAGGTGTTGAGGTGATTGGTGAATGGGTGAAGAAGATAGAGAGTGGTGGGGTATGTGGGGATCCTGTGGGGTCCACAGATCCTGAGGTGTCAAGGAAAATTCATCCCTGCATCAAGTGGCGAGCAAAAATGCTCTTTATGCCAATTTTGGCGTTAAACGCCGGGCTGGTGCCCATTCTGGCGTTTAACGCCAGCTTCTTGCCCCTTCCTGGCATTTAATGCCAGTCTGGTGCCCCTTTCTGGCGTTAAATGCCTAGAATGGTGCCAGACTGGGCGTTAAACGCCCATTTGCTGCCCTTACTGGCGTTTAAACACCAGCAAGTTTTCCTCCAGGGTGTGCTGTTTTTCTTTCTATTTTTCATTCTGTTTTTGCTTTTTCAATTGATTTTGTGACTTCCCATGATCATCAACCTATAGAAAACATAAAATAACAATAGAAAATAGATAAATATAACATTGGGTTACCTCCCAACAAGCGCTTCTTTAATGTCAGTAGCTTGACAGTGGGCTCTCATGGAGCCTCACAGATACTCAGAGCAATGTTGGAACCTCTCAACACCAAACTTAGAGTTTGAATGTGGGGGTTCAACACCAAACTTAGAAGTTGGTTGAGGCCTCCCAACACCAAACTTAGAGTTTGACTGTGGGGGCTCTGTTTGACTCTGTTTTGAGAGAAGCTCTTCATGCTTCCTCTCCATGGTTATAGATAGATATCCTTGAGCCTTAAACACAAAGGATCCTTCATTCACTTGAATGATCAATTCTCCTCTGTCAACATCAATCACAGCCTTTGTTGTGGCTAGGAAGGGTCTGCCAAGGATGATGGATTCATCCATGCACTTCCCAGTCTCTAGGACTATGAAATCAGCAAGGATGTAATGGTCTTCAATTTTTACCAGAACATCCTCTACAAGTCCATAAGCTTGTTTTCTTGAATTGTCTGCCATCTCTAGTGAGATTCTTGCAGCTTGTACCTCAAAGATCCCTAGCTTCTCCATTATAGATATAGGCATGAGGTTTATGCTTGACCCTAGGTCACACAGAGCTTTCTTGAAGGTCATGGTGCCTACTGTACAAGGTATTGAGAACTTCCCAGGGTCTTGTCTCTTTTGAGGTAATCTCTGCCTATTTAAGTCATCTAGTTCTTTGGTGAGCAAAGGGGGTTCATCCTCCCAAGTCTCATTACCAAATAACTTGTCATTTATCTTCATGATTGCTCCAAAGTACTCAGCAACTTGCTCTTCAGTGACATCTTCATCCTCTTCAGAGGAAGAATACTCATCAGAGCTCATGAATGGCAGAGGTAAATCCAATAGAATCTCTATGGTCTCAGTGTGAGCCTCAGATTCCCATGGTTCCTCATTAGGGAACTCATTGGAGGCCAGTGGACGTCCATTGAGGTCTTCTTCAGTAGCCCTCACTGCCTCTTTCTCCTCTCCAAGTTTGGCCATGTTGATGGCCTTCCACTCTCTTTTTGGATTCTCTTCTGTATTGCTTGGAAGAGTGCTAGGAGGAAGTTTAATGACTTTCTTGCTCAGCTGACCCACTTGTGCCTCCAAATTTCTAATGGAGGACCTTGTTTCAGTCATGAAACTTTGAGTGGTTTTGATTAGATCAGAGACCATGGTTGCTAAGTCAGAGTGGCTCTGCTTAGAATTCTCTATCTGTTGCTGAGAAGATGATGGAAAAGGCTTGCCATTGCTAAACCTGTTTCTTCCACCATTATTGTTGTTGAAACCTTGTTGAGGTCTCTGTTGATCCTTCCATGAGAGATTTGGATGATTTCTCCATGAAGGATTATAGGTGTTTCCATAGGGTTCTCCCATGTAATTCACCTCTTCCATTGATGGGTTCTCAGGATCATAAGCTTCTTCTTCAGTTGAAGCATCCTTAGTACTGCCTGGTGCAGCTTGCATTCCAGACAGACTTTGAGAAATCATATTGACTTGCTGAGTCAATATTTTGTTCTGAGCCAATATGGCATTTAGAGTATCAATCTCAAGAAATCCTTTCTTCTGATTCGTCCCATTATTCACAGGATTCCTTTCAGAAGTGTATATGAATTGGTTATTTGCAACCATTTCAATGAGTTCTTGAGCTTCTGCAGGCGTCTTCTTCAGATGAAGAGATCCTCCAGCAGAGCTATCCAATGACATCTTGGACAGTTCAGGCAGACCGTCATAGAAGATACCTATGATGCTCCACTCAGAAAGCATGTCAGAAGGACACTTTCTGATCAATTGTTTATATCTTTCCCAAGCTTCATACAGGGATTCACCTTCCTTCTATCTGAAGGTTTGGACTTCCACTCTAAGCTTACTCAAATTTTGAGGTAGAAAGAACTTTGCCAAGAAGGCATTGACTAGCTTTTCCCAAGAGTTTAGGCTTTCTTTAGGTTGTAAGTCCAACCATATCCTAGCTCTGTCTCTTACAGCAAAAGGGAATAGCATAAGTCTGTAGACCTCAGAGTCAACCCCATCGGTCTTGACAATGTCACAGATTTGCAAGAATTCAGCTAAAAACTAATGAGGATCTTCCAATGGAAGTCCATGGAACTTGCAATTCTGTTGCATTAGAGAAACTAATTGAGGCTTAAGCTCAAAGTTGTTTGCTCCAATGGCAGGGATAGAGATGCTTCTCCCATAGAAGTCGAGAGTAGGTGCAGTAAAGTCACCCAACACCTTCCTTGCATTGTTGGCATTTTTGTTGTTTTTGGCTGCCATGTCTTCTTCTTTGAAGATATCTGTTAGGTCCTCTATAGAGAATTGTGCTTTAGCTTCTCTTAGCTTTTGCTTCAAGGTCCTTTCAGGTTCAGGGTCAGCCTCAACAAGAATGCTTTTGTCTTTACTCCTGTTCATATGAAAGAGAAGAGAACAAGAAAATATGGAATCCTCTATGTCACAGTATAGAGATTCCTTGAGGTGTCAGAGGAAAAGAAAAGTAGAAGGAAGAGGTAGAAGAATTCGAACTTAGAAAGATAGAGTTCAAATTGTACATGTTAGTCCATAAATAGAAGGATGTGAGAAGATGGGAAGAAATTTTTGAAAATAAATTTAAAAAGATTTTAAAAACATATTGAAAAATTGAAGAATGATTTTCGAAAAATATGATTGGGAAAGAGATAAAGTGATTTTTGAAAAAGATTTTGAAATTAGAAATCAAAAAGATGTGATTGAAAACTTATTTTGAAAAAGATGTGATTAAAAAGATATGATTGAAAATATATAGTTTTAAAAAGATATGATTGAGAAGATATGATTGAAAAATAATTTAAAAAGATTTGATTTTTAAAATCAATGACTTGGCTAACAAGAAAAGATATGATTCAAACATACTTGAAATGTTGAATCAAATCATTAATTGTTAGCAAGTATTTTTGAGAATGAAGAGAAATTGATTTTGAAAATATATGATTGAAAAGATATGATTTGAAAAAGATTTGATTTTGAAAAATTATGGTAACTTGAAAAAAATTTGAGTTAAAAACAAAATCTTCCCTCTTGTGCCATCCTGGCGTTAAACGCCCAGAATGGTGTCCATTCTGGTGTTTAACGCCCAAAATGCTACCCTTTTGGGCGTTAAACGCCCAGCCAGGTGCCCTGGCTGGCGTTTAAATGCCAGTTTTCCTTCTTCACTGGGCGTTTTGAACGCCCAGCTTTTTCTGTGTAATTCCTCTGCTGTATGTTCTGAATCTTCAATTCTCTACATTATTGACTTGAAAAGACACAAATTAAATTTTTTTTTGGATTTTTAATGATGAGGAATAATCAAAATGCAACTAAAATCAAATAAACAATGCATGCAAGACACCAAACTTAGGAGTTTGTATACTATTGACGCTAACAAATTGAGAATGCATATGAGAAACAACAAAACACACAAAACAAGAGAATTTAAAGATCAGAGCAAGTAAATCATCAAGAACAACTTGAAGATCAATGAAGACACATGATTGAATTCGCAAAAAATGCAAGAAGAACAGAAACATGCAATTGACACCAAACATAAAATGAGACACTAGACTCAACAAGAAACATAAAATATTTTTGGTTTTTATGATTTTTTAATTTTTTTGGTTTTTTTTCGAAAATTATGTGGAAAAAGAAAATGAAGAGATTCAAACTTTTTAATAAGAATTCCAGGAATCATGCAATGTTAGTCTAAAGCTTTAGTCTAAAAAGATTAGACATGGCTAGCCAAGCTTTAGCAGGACATTGCATTCAAGAGCTAAATTGATGAGAATCAATCAGCTTTGGTGATGATTAGAACATCACCTTGAAACTCTAGAATTCATTCTTAAAAATTCTGAAGAAAAATACCTAATCCAAGCAACAAGATGAACCATCAATTGTCCAAACTCAAACAATCCCCGGCAACGGCGGAAAAAGCTTGGTGCACGAAATTGTGATCATCAATGGTGACTACAATGGTACGCTCAATTGCAATCTCAACTCTTTATCACAACTTCGCACAACTAACCAACAAGTGCACTAGGTCGTCCAAGTAATAAACCTTACGCGAGTAAGGGTCGATCCCACGGAGATTGTTGGTAAGAAGCAAGCTATGGTCATCTTGTAAATCTCAGTCAGGCGGATTCAAATGGTTATGGAGGATTAATGATTAAAAGATAAATAAAACATAAAGTAAAGATAGAGATACTTATGTAATTCATTTGTGAGAATTTCAGATAAGCGTATGGAGATGCTTTGTCCCTTCCGTCTCTCTGCTTTCCTACTGTCTTCATCCAATCCTTCTTACTCCTTTCCATGGCAAGCTATATGTTGGGCATCATCGTTGTCAATGGCTACAGTCCCGTCCTCTTAGTGAAAATGTTCAACGCGCTCTGTCACAGCACGGCTATTCATCTGTCAGTTCTCAATCAGGTTGGAATAGAATCCAGTGATTCTTTTGCGTCTGTCACTAACGCCCAGCCTTCAGGAGTTTGAAGCTCGTCATAGTCATTCAATTCTCGAATCCTATTCAGAATACCACAGACAAGGTTTAGACCTTCCAGATTCTCTTGAATGCATCCATCAATTCTAGCTTATACCACAAATATTCTGATTAAGGAATCCAAGAGATAAACATTCAAGCCTTGTTTGCTTGTAGAACGGAAGTGGTTGTCAGGCACGCGTTCATAAGTAAGAATGATGATGAGCGTCACATAATCATCACATTCATCATGTTCTTGGGTGTGAATGAATATCTTAGAACAAGAATGAGCTGAATTGAATAGAAGAACAATAGTAATTACATTAACACTCGAGGTACAACAGAGCTCCACACCTTAATCTATGGTGTGTAGAAACTCCACCGTTGAAAATACATAAGAACCAGGTCTAGGCATGGCCGAATGGCCAGCCTCCCATAATCAAAGAACTAGACATCCAAAGATGATCCTCAGATCTAAAGTGATCAAAAGATTCCAGGATGTAAAATACAATAGTAAAAGGTCCTATTTGTAGATAACTAGTAGCTTAGGGTTTACAAAAATGAGTAAATGACATAAAAATCCACTTCCGGGCCCACTTGGTGTGTGCTTGGGCTGAGCATTGAAGCTTTCATGTGTAGAGACTTTTCTTGGAGTTAAACGCCAGCTTTTGTGCCAGTTTGGGCGTTTAACTCCCATTCTTGTGCCAGTTCCGGCGTTTAACGCCGGGCAGTCTTGAGCTAATTTGGAACGCCAGTTTGGGCCATCAAATATCGAGAAAAGTATAAACTATTATATATTGCTGGAAAGCCCAGGATGTCTACTTTCCAACGCAATCAAGAGCGCGCCAATTGGGCTTCTGTAGCTCCAGAAAATCCACTTCGAGTGTAGGGAGGTCAGAATCCAACAGCATATGCAGTCCTTTTCAGCCTCTGAATTAGATTTTTGCTCAGGTCCCTCAATTTCAGCCAGAAAATACCTGAAATCACAGAAAAATACACAAACTCATAGTAAAGTCCAGAAAAGTGAATTTTAACTAAAAACTAATAAAAATATAATAAAAACTAACTAAAACATACTAAACACAATGCCAAAAAGCATATAAATTATCCGCTCATCAGGGTTCCATCAAAACCACATTTCCTAAACCATTTTCAACAACAATCAATTATCAAATATCAAATACTTTCAAATTTTTAAACCAATTCCGATATGAAATCAAGTTTAATATCAAACCACTTTTAATTTCAATCGTTTTCAGTATAAATTCATTTTTCCAATATCAATTCAAATCCAAAACAAAGAAGGTCACTTTTCATAATACTTAATCGAGTTGACTTTCCAAATTCATTGTTATCAATAACCACATACCCCTCACGCAAACAATCACATCCTTAAGACTTGCATAATCATAAAAATATTTTTTTTTCACATCAAATCTATTTATAACAATTATGTAAAGGAAATTAAGTTTTAAGAAAAATCCCTACCTCAATTCGTCGAAACTCTTAAAACCAAAAATGTCAAAGCCCTTTTTCTCTCAGTTCATAGCAGTGACAACACTTTCAACTGCTTCTATAGCAGCAGCCATCAAACACCACATGCAATCACAGTAACTCAACCTGTACCAAGCAAGAACCAATAACCAAGTAGCGGCAGCTCCATCAGTTAATTCTGATGAGCTCCAGCAATGACGGCTGATGCATCCAAATCTTTGGTGTTTTCCTCCTCTATTTCAATTGATTTACTAAGAATTCTTGATTAATAAGCAATGATTTTAAGGATAAAATAAAACATTACTTTGATTAGTTGAATTTCATTGATTACAGGAAAATTTGGAGGGAAAGAAGCAAGAAGCAAAGAAGGAAAGAGGATAGAAAGCAACTAGCAGGAAGCTCTCTTTGACAAGCAAAATGCTCTCTATGATGAATAGAAATCTCTCTAAAAACATAGAGCACGGGACATGCAACGTGGGTTTCACTACATAACATGTTGAAGAATAAAAGGGACTTGTGCGTATGCATGCTACAACAAGTAAATATTTTGCCTTTCGTGCGTACGCATGGTGTGTGCATATGCACGAACCTTGGTTCACGTGGAACATGGGTTTCACCGTATACAACGCAAAGGGTAAAACAATTGAAGGAGATTAAGGCCATGTACGATGCAGCATGCTTCATGTCGTATGTGGGCTTTATAGAGAGAAATTCAACCTAAGATGGGACCTTAGGTGGCACACAAGGATCCTAATGTGGGATGTGGAAATTAAGTTCACTTTCTAGGGCTTTAAACAAAGCCATCCTATCTCCAATTCTTCAACCTTTGGATGATCAATCAACAGCCCACCAATGATTGCATTAATTGAGGATTGCAAAAAATTAAGGAAGAGATCTTTTCAGAAAAAAAAAACAATTATAAAAGAGATTTGATTTTACTTTAGCTTTGATTATATTTTAAGTTTGAAAGTTAAATTTGTTCTCGGGTTAGTATATAGAGGAAGAGGGCACTGACCTCTTCTCTTCTTTGGAAGTTTTTACTTTTGATAATTAAGGATTTCTTTGAAGAACATGAGTAACAAATTTTCCTTTGTTAAGGTGAGGAGCTCTGTTAATTCCATGGATTAATATATTAGTTTTCTAATTTTGATTTATGCATTGATTTCTTCTTAAGAAAAGTTTTTCGTTCTTCATCTTAAAGGGTTTGAATGTGTTGGAAATAATTCTTCTTTGACTTGAATTCTCTTAACCTCTTGGGAAAGTTGATTAATTGAATTAAGCTTGAAAACTAATTCTCACAACTCTTACGTTTTGAAACTAGACTTGATAAGTGACATCGACTCAACTAGGGAAGATTCTTATAAATTGTGTGGTTTATGAATCAGTGAACGTTCATAACTTTTTCTTTAAATAATTCACTAAGGGAATAGCGATTAATTAGGTTAAAGAGAAATTGAATTACCAAGTGATTGGGGCTTGATTAGAAATGAATTGCCATAAAAGTATCTTTGCATGATAAAGGCAGAAAAGTGAAAAGTATTGATCCGGAAGTTTTAACATCTCTAAAACCATAACTCTTTTAATCATACTACCTTTTAGCACTTACTGTTTGCTTTTATTTAATTGTTGTTTATGTTTAATGTTTCAAAACCCTAATTTGATTGTCTAACTAGAATAATCGGTTGACTATTATTTGCTTAATCCTTTAATCCTCATGGGATCGACACTCACTCACTGTGAGTTATTATTTGGTACGACCCGGAGCACCTGCCAGTGTTTTCTGGCTTGAAAAATCCACATCAAGTTTTTGGCACTTTTGCCGAGGATTAATTGTGGTTAACAAACTACCAATCAATTGATTACCTAGATTAGACCTTTTTATCTTTTGTTTATTTACTGTTCCAATTTAATTTTCTTGTTATTTTCTTTGTATATGCTCCTCAATCTCAGAGGACTCTTGCATCTTTCACTACTCCTAATCTAGGGAGTTGTGGAATTAGCATTGTGACACCTACCGTCAATGCCAATAACTTTGAATTAAAGACCCAGCTTGTCAGTCTAGTACAACAATACTGTCAATTCAGTGGGAGCCTACAAGAAGACCCAAATTTGTTTACTCTAATTTCTTACAAATTTGTGACATTGTCAAGACAAACGGCGTCCCGACTAAAGTTTATTGCTTGTTGCTCTTCCCTTTTGCGGTAATGGATCGGGCTAAGTAGTGGATGGATAGTCAGCACATGGAGAGCATAGCCACATAGGAGGATTTGGTCACTAAGTTTCTAAACAAGTTCTTTCTGCCTCAGAGGTTGACTAAGCTCAAAACTGACATTCAGATCTTCAAATAACATGAGGGAAAGTCCCTCTATGAAGCTTGAGAGAGGTACAAAGAGATGCTCAGGAAGTGTTCTCCAGATATGTTTGCAGACTGGGTCTAACTCCAGATATTCTATGATGGGATCACCTCTTCCTCTCAGGTTTCTTTAGATAATTTGGCTGGAGAATCTTTGAATATGAAGAAGACTATAGATGAAGCATTAGAGTTGATTGAAATGGTAGCCAACAATCAATACCTCTATTCCTCTGAAAGATCAAAGAGGAAAAGAGTCATGGAGTTAGATACTTTGGATACCATTTGGGCTCAGAATAATATTGTTTCCCAACAAATTAATGTAATTACTGAACACCTAGGGGGGATGCAAGTCTTGGCACTGAGCTCTCAAGAACATTCCTATAGTGTGAGAAATGGACTGTCTCAAAGTGAAGGCATGGAATATGGTCAATCTTCTCAAGAGCAAGTAAGTTACATGGGCAATCCTTTAAGGCTACCTCAAAATGATCCCTTCTCTAAGTCTTATAATCCTAGGTGGAGGAATCACCCTAACTTTAGGTGGAAAAATCAAAGTCAAAGGCCTAATGACTTCAACAACAACCATCAACAAAGCCACTTTAACCCTTAGCAAAACACTTTTAATCTTCTTCATCAAAACCCAAACAACCACCCTCTGAACCATTCTCACCAAGAACCACCTCCCGCACAACCCACTCAACAAGACTCTTAGAGGCTTTCTAATCTTGAATTAGCCTTGGAGGAGCTATCCCAAGCCACTACCTCATTCATGGAGGAAACAAGAACTAACTTCAAGAATCAAGGTGCTTCAATGAGAAATTTGGAGGTGTAAGTAGGCCAAATTCCTCAACAATTAGGAAAACTTACTCAAATATTCCCAAGTGACACTATCCCAAACCCCAAAGTATAATTTAAAGCCATTAATTTAAGAATTGGAAGGGTGCTGGGAGAGGAAGAATATGAAACTCACATTGCCAAGAATAGAAAAAAAAGCTCCAGAAGGTGATAAGTTGCAAAAGGAACACGTAACACCTTCTACTCAATAGCAACAAATTCATGCCTCCAAGGATGCACCAAAGGAGAAGATCCAAGTGCATGAATATAAGCCAAAAATTTTATACCCTCAAACATTGCAAAAAGAGGCCAAGGATCAACAATTTTCTAAGTTCTTGGAAGTCTTCAAGAACCTGAAAAATAAATATCTACTTTGCTGAAGCTCTTGAACAAATGCCATTTTTTACAAAGGAGTGTAGTACCATAATTCAAAAGAACCTTCCTCAGAAATTAAAAGATATAGGAAGCTTTGTGATTCCTTGTACCATTGGACAGGTAACTGTTGAAAGAGCTTTGTGTGATCTTGGAGCTTGCATCAATCTCATGCCATTATCCTTGATGCGCAAACTCCAAATTGAAGAGGTAAAACCAATGAGAATTTCTTTACAACTTTCTAACCGCTCTGTTAAATTTCCTTTAGGTGTTGTTCAAAATTTACTGGTGAAAGTGCGGACGTTCATGTTCCTTGCGAATTTTGTCATCTTGGATGTGGAAGAGGATGTAAATGCCTCTATTATATTATGGAGACCTTTCCTTGGTACAGGGAGAGCCTTAATTGATGTTCAAAAAGGTGAAATAACATTGAAGGTGAATGATGAACAAATTGTGCTCACTGTATTTAAATCTCTACAGCATTCTAATGATTATACGGATTGCATGAAAATTAACATCATTGATCCATTGGTGCAAGAGGCATTAGAAAAGGAATAACTTTATAAATTTCTTGGGTTAAGTTGAAGAGTGCCCACCACCCAAGGATGCAATATAAACTCCTTCAAAGGAAAAGGAGCCACCAATGCTTGAATTAAAGCCGCTGCCTCCTTCTCTAAAATATGCTTTCCTTGGAGAAGTAGAGACATATCCTGTGATAACTAATTCCTCCTTAAACGCTTGTGAGGAAGAGGCATTAATCAAGGTGCTAAGGGAACACAATACAATACTTGGATGGACTATTGGTGACCTTAGGGGAATAAGTCCTGCATTATGTATGCACAAAATCTTGCTTGAAGAAGATGCTAAACCAGTGGTGCAAGCACAAAAAAGGCTTAATCCTACAATGAAGGAGATGGTTCAAAAGGAAATGATGAAGCTATGGGAAGCCAGCATTATTTACCCAATCTCTGATAGCCCTTGGGTGAGTCTGGTATAAGTTCTTCCTAAGAAAGGAGGTGTGACAGTGGTGACCAATGACAAGAATGAACTAATCCCTACAAGAACCATAACTCGTTGGAGGATATGCATATAGGTGGCTCAACTCTACCACAAGAAAGGATCACTTCTCTCTTCCTTTTATTGATCAGATGCTAGAGAGGTTTGCCGAACATGCTATTTATTGCTTCTTTGATGGATACTCCGGTTACAACCAAATTGCTATGGATCTTCATGATCAAGAGAAAACGGCATTTACATGTCCCTTTGAAGTCTTTGCTTACCGTCGTATGCCTTTCGTTTTGTGCAATGCTCCTGCGACTTTCCAAAGGTGCATGCTTTCCATCTTTTCTGATATGAAAGGTGCTTGCAACATCTAGCCATAGTCTTCAAAAGGTGCCAAGAAACTAACTTTGTTTAGAATTGGGAAAAATGCCACTTTATGGTCACTGAAGGAATAATTGTTGGACATTACATCTCAAGCAAAGGCATAGAAGTTGACAAGACTAAAGTAGAAGTAATTGAGAAATTACCACCTCCTGTAAATGTGATGATGCCTAAAAGCATGGGTTTGGATTTTCACACTAAAAGTAGAATTTGTCCGTTGCAAGTATAGTCCAAACCCAACAATTGAACATCAATCAAATGTTAAATTCAAATTAAAGTAACCGAGAGTATTTAAACCTTGGGTCCTTCTCCCTAGGAGTTGCAATGAAATGTACATTTATTGTCTATGAGAGAGCATGGGGGGATTGGGAATGCAAGAAAGAGCAAGTAATGTAAATAGCAAGAAAGTAAATGAGCATGCAAGGAATTAAAAGAAAGCAAGTAAAAGCATTGGAAATGGAAATTAAGTGCTAAAAAAGGACTCTTGGCAAGAAGTGAGTAATCTAGGTTTCTTATCCTAGTTGTGGACTACAAACATGGCAATTGTGTAGAATTAATCCAAACTAGTTAATTGGTGCACGAAATTGTGATCTCTACTTTTCACAACTCAAATAATCCCCGGTGATGAATCCAAAAACTTGGTGTTCAATACCATGGCATAAACACAACTTCGCACAACTAACCAGCAAGTGTACTAGGTCGTCCAAGTAATAAACCTTACGCGAGTAAGGGTCGATCCCACAGAGATTGTTAGTATGAAGCAAGCTATGGTCACCTTGTAAATCTTAGTCAGGCAAACTCAAATGGTTATGAATGATGAATAAAACATAAAGGTAAAGATAAAGATACTTATGTAATTCATTGGTGGGAATTTCAGATAAGCGTATGAAGATGCTTGGTCCCTTCCGTCTCTCTGCTTTCCTACTGTCTTCATCCAATCCTTCTTACTCCTTTCCATGGCAAGCTGTATGTAGGGTTTCACCATTGTCAGTGGCTACCTCCCATCCTCTCAGTGAAAATGTTCAACGCACCCTGTCACGGCACGGCTATTCAGCTGTCGGTTCTCAATCATGTCGGAATAGAATCTAGTGATTCTTTTGCGTCTGTCACTAACGCCCCACAATCACGAGTTTGAAGCTCGTCACAGTCATTCAATCATTGAATCCTACTCAGAATACCACAGACAAGGTTTAGACCTTCCGGATTCTCTTGAATGCCGCCATCAATTCTAGCTTATACCACGAAGATTCCGATTAAGGGATCCAAGAGATATCCACTCAATCTAAGGTAGAACGGAGGTGGTTGTCAGGCACACGTTCATAGGTTAGAATGATGATGAGTGTCACGGATCATCACATTCATCAAGTTGAAGAACAAGTGATATCTTAGAACAAGAATAAGCCGAATTGAATAGAAGAACAATAGTAATTGCATTAATACTCGAGGTACAGCAGAGCTCCACACCTTAATCTATGGTGTGTAGAAACTCCACCATTGAAAATACATAAGAACAAGGTCTAGGCATGGCCGTGAGGCCAGCCTCCCAATGATTTAACATCTAAAGTGATCAAAAGATTCCAATACAATAGTAAAAGGTCCTACTTATAGAGAACATGTAGCCTAGGGTTTACAGAGATGAGTAAATGACATAAAAATCCACTTCCGGGCCCACTTGGTGTGTGCTTGGGCTGAGTATTGAAGCATTTTCGTGTAGAGACTTCTCTTGGAGTTAAACGCCAGCTTTTGTGCCAGTTTGGGCGTTTAACTCCCATTCTTGTGCCAGTTCCGGCGTTTAACGCTGGGCAGTTTTGAGCTGATTTGGAACGCCGGTTTGGGCCATCAAATCTCGGGCAAAGTATGGACTATTATACATTTCTGGAAAGCGCAGGATGTCTACTTTCCAACGCCGTTGAGAGCGCGCCAATTGGGCTTCTGTAGCTCCTGAAAATCTACTTCGAGTGCAGGTAGGTCAGAATCCAACAGCATCTGCAGTCCTTTTTAGTCTCTGAATCAGATTTTTGCTCAGGTCCCTCAATTTCAGCCAGAAAATTCCTGAAATCACAGAAAATCACACAAAATCATAGTAAAGTCCAGAAAAGTGAATTTTAACTAAAAACTAATAAAAATATACTAAAAACTAACTAGAACATACTAAAAACATACTAAAAACAATGCCAAAAAGCGTACAAATTATCCGCTCATCACAACACCAAACTTAAATTGTTGCTTGTCCTCAAGCAACTGAAAATCAAATAAGATAAAAAGAAGAGAATATACAATGAATTCCGAAAACATCTATGAAGATCAGTATTAATTAGATGAGCGGGGCTTTTAGCTTTTTGCCTCTGAACAGTTTTGACATCTCACTCTATCCTTTGAAATTCAGAATGATTGGCTTCTTTAGGAACTCAGAATCCAGATAGTGTCATTGATTCTCCTAGTTAAGTATGATGATTCTTGAACACAGCTACTTATTGAGTCTTGGCCGTGGCCCAAAGCACTCTGTCTTCCAGTATTACCACCGGATACATACGTGCCACAGACACATAATTGGGTGAACTTTTTCAGATTGTGACTCAGCTTTGCTAGAGTCCCCAATTAGAGGTGTCCAGGGTTCTTAAGAACACTCTTTTTGCCTTGGATCACAACTTTATTTCTTTCTTTTTTTTTTCGTTTTCTTTTCTCCCTTTTTTCGTTTTTCTCCTTCTCTTTTTTTTTTGAATTCACTGCTTTTTTTGCTTCAAGAATCATTTTTATGATTTTTCAGATCCTCAGTAACATGTCTCCTTTTTCATCATTCTTTCAAGAGCCAACATTCATGAACAACAAATTCAAAAGACATATGCACTGTTTAAGCATACATTCAGAGAACAAAAGTATTGCCACCACATAAAAATAATTAATCTGTTATAAAATTCAAAATTCATGCAATTCTTCTCTTTTTCAATTAAGAACATTTTTCATTCAAGAAAGGTGATGGATTCATAGGACATTCATAACTTTAAGGCATAGACACTAAGACACTAATGATCACAAGACACAAACATAGATAAACATAAGCATGATTTTTCGAAAAACAGAAAATAAAGAACAAGGAAATTAAAGAACGGGTCCACCTTAGTGATGGCGGCTTGTTCTTCCTCTTGAAGATCCTATGGAGTGCTTGAGCTCCTCAATGTCTCTTGCTTGCCTTTGTTGCTCCTCTCTCATGATTCTTTGATATTCTCTAATTTCATGGAGGAGGATGGAGTGTTCTTGGTGCTCCACCCTTAGTTGTCCCATGTTGGAACTCAATTCTCCTAGGGATGTGTTCAGTTGCTCCCAATAGTTTTGTGGAGGAAAGTGCATCCCTTGAGGCATCTCAGGGATTTGATGATGAGAAGGGTCTCTTGTTTGCTCCATCCTCTTTTTAGTGATGGGTTTGTCCTCATCAATGGGGATGTCTCCCTCTATGTCAACTCCAACTGAATAACAGAGGTGACAAATGAGATGAGGAAAGGCTAACCTTGCCAAGGTAGAGGACTTGTCCGCCACCTTATAAAGTTCTTGGGATATAACCTCATGAACTTCTATTTCTTCTCCAATCATGATGCTATGAATCATGATAGCCCAGTCTATAGTAACTTCGGGCCGGTTTCTAGTCGGAATGATTGAGCGTTGGATAAACTCCAACCATCCTCTAGCTACGGGCTTAAGGTCATGCCTCCTCAGTTGAACCGGCTTCCCTCTTGAATCACTCTTCCATTGGGCACCCTCTTCACAAATGACTGTGAGGACTTGGTCCAACCTTTGATCAAAATTGACCCTTCTAGTGTAAGGATGTTCATCTCCTTGCATCATGGGCAAGTTGAATGCCAACCTTACATTTTCCGGACTAAAATCCAAGTATTTCCCCCGAACCATAGTAAGCCAATTCTTTGGGTCCGGGTTCACACTTTGATCATGGTTCTTGGTGATCCATGCATTGGCATAGAACTCTTGAACCATTAAGATTCCGACTTGTTGAATGGGGTTGGTAAGAACTTCCCAACCTCTTCTTCGGATCTCATGTCGGATCTCCGGATATTCACTCTTTTTGAGTTTGAAAGGGACCTTGGGGATCACCTTCTTCAAGGCCACAACTTCATAGAAGTGGTCTTGATGCACCCTTGAGATGAATCGCTCCATCTCCCATGACTCGGAGGTGGAAGCTTTTGCCTTCCCTTTCCTCTTTCTAGAGGTTTCTCCGGCCTTGGATGCCATAAATGGTTATGGAAAAACAAAAAGCAATGCTTTTACCACACCAAACTTAAAAGGTTTGCTCGTCCTCGAGCAAAAGAAGAAAGAAGAGAGTAGAAGAGGAAGAAATGAAGGAGATGGAGATGGCTTTGTGGTTCGGCCAAAGGGGGAGAAGTAGTGTTTAGGTTGTGTGAAAATGAAGGAGTGAAGATGGGTTTATATAGGAGTTGAGAGAGGGGTAGGGTTCGGCTATGGGAGGGTGGGTTTGGGAGGGAAAGTGTTCTGAATTTGAATGGTGAGGTAGGTGGGGTTTTATGAATGATGAATGTGAGTGGTGAAGAGAAAGATGGGATTTGATAGGTGAAGGGTTTTTGGGGAAGAGGTGTTGAGGTGATTGGTGAATGGGTGAAGAAGAGAGAGAGTGGTGGGGTAGGTGGGGATCCTGTGGGGTCCACAGATCCTGAGGTGTCAAGGAAAAGTCATCCCTGCACCAAGTGGCGAGCAAAATTGCTCTTCATGCCAATTCTGGCGTAAAACGCCAGGCTGGTGCCCATTTCTGGCGTTTAACGCCAACTTCATGCCCTTTTCTGGCGTTTAACGCCAGTCTGGTGCCCCTTTCTGGCGTTAAACGCCCAGAATGGTGCCAGACTGGGCGTTAAACGCCCATCTGCTAGCCTTACTGGCGTTTAAACGCCAGCAAGATCTTCCTCCAGGGTGTGCTATTTTTCTTTCTATTTTTCATTCTATTTTTGCTTTTTCAATTGATTTTGTGACTTCTTATGATCATCAACCTACAGAAAACATAAAATAACAAAGGAAAATAGATAAAATATAACATTGGGTTGCCTCCCAACAAGCGCTTCTTTAATGTCAGTAGCTTGACAGTGGGCTCTCATGGAACCTCAGAGATGCTCAGAGCAATGTTGGAACCTCCCAACACCAAACTTAGAGTTTGAATGTGGGGGTTCAACACCAAACTTAGAATTTGGTTGTGGCCTCCCAACACCAAACTTAGAGTTTGACTATGGGGGCTCTGTTTGACTCTGTTTTGAGAGAGGCTCTTCATGCTTCCTCTCCATGGTGACAGAGGGATATCCTTGAGTCTTAAACACAAAGGATTCTTCATTCACTTGAATGATCAACTCTCCTCTATCAACAGCAATCACAGCCTTTGCTGTGGCTAGGAAGGGTCTGCCAAGGATGATGGATTCATCCATGCACTTCCCAGTCTCTAGGACTATGAAATCAGCAGGGATGTAATGGTCTTCAACTTTTACCAGAACATCCTCTACAAGTCCATAAGCTTGTTTTCTTGAATTGTCTGCCATCTCTAGTGAGATTTTTGCAGCTTGCACCTCAAAGATCCCTAGCCTCTCCATTACAGAGAGAGGCATGAGGTTTACACTTGACCCTAGGTCACACAAGGCCATCTTGAAGGTCATGGTGCCTATGGCACATGGTATTGAGAACTTCCCAGGATCTTGTCTCTTTTGAGGTAGTTTCTGCCTAGACAAGTCATCCAGTTCTTTGGTGAGCAAAGGGGGTTCATCCTCCCAAATCTCTTTACCAAATAACTTGTCATTTAGCTTCATGATTGCTCCAAGGTATTTAGCAACTTGCTCTTCAGTGACATATTCATCCTCTTCAGAGGAAGAATACTCATCAGAGCTCATGAATGGCAGAAGTAAATCCAATGGGACCTCTATGGTCTCAGTGGGAGCCTCAGATTCCCATGGTTCCTCATTGGGGAACTCATTGGAGGCCAGTGGACGTCCATTGAGGTCTTCCTCAATGGCGTTCACTGCCTCTCCCTCCTCTCCAAATTCGGCCATGTTGATGGCCTTGCACTCTCTTTTTGGATTTTATTCTGTATTGCTTGGAAGAGTACTAAGAGGGAGTTCAGTAATTTTCTTGCTCAACTGACCCACTTGTGCCTCCAAATTTCTAATAGAGGACCTTGTTTCAGTCATGAAACTTTGAGTGGTTTTGATTAGATCAGAGACCATGGTTGCTAAGTCAGAGTGGTTCTGCTTAGAATTCTCTGTCTGTTGCTGAGAATATGATGGAAAAGGCTTGCCATTGCTAAACATGTTTCTTCCACCATTATTATTGTTGAAACCTTGTTGAGGTCTCTGTTGATCCTTCCATGAAAGATTTGGATGATTTCTCCATGAAGGATTATAGGTGTTTCCATAGGGTTCTCCCATGTAATTCACCTCTTCCATTGAAGGGTTCTCAGGATCATAAGCTTCTTCTTCAGATGAAGCTTCCTTAGTACTGTCTGGTGCATTTTGCATTCCAGACAGACTTTGAGAAACCAAATTGACTTGCTGAGTCAATATTTTGTTCTGAGCCAATATGGCATTCAGAGTGTCAATCTCAAGAACTCCTTTCTTCTGATTTGTCCCATTGTTCACAGGATTCCTTTCAGAAGTGTACATGAATTGGTTATTTGCAACCATTTCAATTAGTTCTTGAGCTTCTGTAGGCGTCTTCTTCAGATGAAGAGATCCTCCAGCAGAGCTATCCAAAGACAGTTTGGACAGTTCAGACAGACCATCATAGAAAATACCTATGATGCTCCATTCAGAAAGCATGTCAGAGGGACACTTTCTGATTAATTGTTTATATCTTTCCCAAGCTTCATAGAGGGATTCTCCTTCCTTCTGCCTGAAGGTTTGGACTTCCACTCTAAGCTTACTCAATTTTTGAGGTGGAAAGAACTTTGCCAAGAAGGCATTGACTAGCTTTTCCCAAGAGTTCAGGCTTTCTTTAGGTTGTGAGTCCAACCATATCCTAGCTCTGTCTCTTATAGCAAAAGGGAATAGCATAAGTCTGTAAACCTCAGGGTCAACCCCATTGGTCTTGACAGTGTCACAGATTTGCAAGAATTCAGCTAAAAACTGATGAGGATCTTCCGATGGAAGTCCATGAAACTTGCAATTCTGTTGCATTAGAGAAACTAATTGAGGCTTAAGCTCAAAGTTTTTTGCTCCAATGGCAGGGATAGAGATGCTTCTCCCATAGAAGTCGGGAGTAGGTGCAGTAAAGTCACCCAGCACCTTCCTTGCGTTGTTGGTATTGTTGTTGTTTTCGGCTGCCATGGGTTCTTCTTCTTTGAAGATTTCTGTTAGGTCCTCTACAGAGAATTGTGCCTTAGCTTCTCTTAGCTTTCGCTTTAAGGTCCTTTCAGGTTCAGGATCAGCCACAACAAGAATGCTTTTGTCTTTGCTCCTGCTCATATGAAAGAGAAGAGAACAAGAAAATATGGAATCCTCTATGTCACAGTATAGAGATTCCTTGAGGTGTCAGAGGAAAAGAAAAATGGAAGGAAGAGTTAGAAAATTCGAACTTATCAAGAAAGATGGAGTTCGAATTATGCATTAAGGAATAGTGTTAGTCCATAAATAGAAGGATGTGAGAAGAGGGAAAGAAATTTTTGAAAATTAAGTAAAAGATTTTAAAAACATTTTGAAAAACTTTAATTGATTTTCGAAAACCAAGATTAAGAAAAAAGTAAAGTGATTTTTGAAAAAGATTTTGAAAAAAAAATTTGATTGAAAACTATTTTGAAAAAGATGTGGTTAAGAAGATATGATTGGTTTTAAAAAGATGTGATTGAGAAGATATGATTTGAAAAACATTTTAAAAATATTTGATTTTAAAAATTAATAACTTGGCTAACAAGAAAAGATATGATTCAAACATTAACCCTTTCTCAACAGAAAAGGCAACACACTTGAAATGTTGAATCAAATCATTAATTGATAGCAAGTATTTTTGAAAATGGAAAGAAATTGATTTTGAAAAAGATTTGATTGAAAAGATTTGATTTGAAAAAGATTTGATTTTGAAAAGATTTTGAAAACTAAAAAAAATTTGATTTGAAAACAAAATCTTCCTTCTTGTGCCATCCTGGCGTTAAACGCCCAGAATGGTGCACATTCTGGCGTTTAACGCCCAAACCACTACCCTTTTGGGCGTTAAACGCCCATCCAGGCACCCTGGCTGGCGTTTAAACGCCAGTTTGTCTTCCTTACTGGGCATTTTAAACGCCCAGCTTTTTCTGTATAATTCCTCTGCTGTATGTTCTAAATCTTCAATTCTCTGTAATATTGACTTGAAAAGACACAAATTAAAAATATTTTTGGATTTTTAATAATAAGGAATAATCAATATGCAACTAAAATCAAATAACAATGCATGCAAGACACCAAACTTAGCAGTTTGTATACTACTGACACTAACAAAATGAGAATACATATGAGACACATAAACACTCAAGTCAAGAGAATTTAAAAATCAGAGCAATGAAACCATCAATAATAACTTGAAGATTAATGAAGACACATGCATGAATGCAAAAAGAACAGAAACATGCAATTGACACCAAAATTAACATGAGACTCTAGACTCAAACAAGAAATATTTTTTAATTTTATGATTTTGTAAATTTTTTTTTGGATTTTTCGAAAATTAAGTGGAAAAAGAAAATAAAGGTATCAAAATTCTTAATGAGAATTCCATGAATCATGCAATGTTAGTCTAAAGCTTCAGTCTAAAGAAATTAGACATGGCTGAACAAGCTTCAGTAGGGCATTGCATTCAAGAGCTAAATTGATGAAAATCAATCGGCTTTGGTGATGATAAGAACATCACCTTGAAACACTAGAATTCATTCTTAAGAACTCTGAAGAAAAATACCTAATCTAAGCAACAAGATGAACCGTCAGTTGTCCATACTCGAACAATCCCCGGCAACGGCGCCAAAAACTTGGTGCACGAAATTGTGATCTCTTCTTTTCACAACTCAAATAATCCCCGGTGATGAATCCAAAAACTTGGTGTTCAATCCCATGGCATAAACACAACTTCGCACAACTAACCAGCAAGTGTACTGGGTCGTCCAAGTAATAAACCTTACGCGAGTAAGGGTCGATCCCACAGAGATTGTTGGTATGAAGCAAGCTATGGTCACCTTGTAAATCTTAGTCAAGCAAACTCAAATGGTTATGAATGATGAATAAAACATAAAGGTAAAGATAGAGATACTTATGTAATTCATTGGTGGGAATTTCAGATAAGCGTATGAAGATGCTTGGTCCCTTCCGTCTCTCTGCTTTCCTACTGTCTTCATCCAATCCTTCTTACTCCTTTCCATGGCAAGCTGTATGTAGGGTTTCACCGTTGTCAGTGGCTACCTCCCATCCTCTCAGTGAAAATGTTCAACGCACCCTATCACGGCACGGCTATTTAGCTGGTGGTTCTCGATCATGTCGGAATAGAATCCAGTGATTCTTTTGCGTCTGTCACTAACGCCTCACAATCGCGAGTTTGAAGCTCGTCATAGTCATTCAATCATAGAATCCTACTCAGAATACCACAGACAAGGTTTAGACCTTCCGGATTCTCTTGAATGCCGCCATCAATTCTAGCTTATACCACGAAGATTCCGATTAAGGGATCCAAGAGATATCCACTCAATCTAAGGTAGAACGGAGGTGGTTGTCAGGCACACGTTCATAGGTGAGAATGATGATGAGTGTCACGGATCATCACATTCATCAAGTTGAAGAACAAGTGATATCTTAGAACAAGAATAAGCCGAATTGAATAGAAGAACAATAGTAATTGCATTAATACTCGAGGTACAGCAGAGCTCCACACCTTAATCTATGGTGTGTAGAAACTCCACCGTTGAAAATACATAAGAACAAGGTTTAGGCATGGCCGTGAGGCCAGCCTCCCAATGATCTAAGATCTAAAGTGATCAAAAGATTCCAATACAATAGTAAAAGGTCCTACTTATAGAGAACTAGTAGCCTAGGGTTTACAGAGATGAGTAAATGACATAAAAATCCACTTCCGGGCCCACTTGGTGTGTGCTTGGGCTGAGCATTGAATCATTTTCGTGTAGAGACTTCTCTTGGAGTTAAACGCCAGCTTTTGTGCCAGTTTGGGCGTTTAACTCCCATTCTTGTGCTAGTTCCGGCGTTTAACGCCGGGCAGTTTTGAGCTCATTTGGAACGCCGGTTTGGGCCATCAAATCTCGAGCAAAGTATGGACTATTATACATTGCTGAAAATCCCAGGATATCTACTTTCCAACGCCGTTGAGAGCGCGCCAATTGGGCTTCTGTAGCTCCAGAAAATCCACTTCGAGTGCAGGGAGGTCAGAATCCAACAGCATCTGTAGTCCTTTTTAGTCTCTGAATCAGATTTTTGCTCAGGTCCCTCAATTTCAGCCAGAAAATACCTGAAATCACAGAAAAACACACAAACTCATAGTAAAGTCCAGAAAAGTGAATTTTAACTAAAAACTAATAAAAATATACTAAAAACTAACTAGAACATACTAAAAACATACTAAAAACAATGCCAAAAAGCGTACAAATTATCCGCTCATCATTAATCCTCCTTGAGAATTAGTCAAAGAGTCTTGATCTCAATCCACAAGTCCTAGTCAACTCACAAATTACTTAGTGAAAGACTAGCGTCAATGGAAACCAAACCAATTAACTATTCTCACACAATGCGGAATGGACATCCACAACTTAAATCCACCCAAACATCCAATTTCTCAATCAAGAGTGTGAAAACTTAACATGCAAGAAATTAAAAGTCAAAAGCAATAAAAGTCAAAGTAAGTAAAATTAAAGTGCAAGAAACCTCTTGGCAAGTAATTGAGAACTAAGGCTACCTATCCTAGTTATTAACCACAAACATATGATGATTTTGAAGAGTTAATCCTACTTAGTCAACCTTACATCGAAGATAAGTCAAATGGGCATAGTTAATTTCAATCCCTAAGTCCTATGTCAACATTAGGGGTCATATAGAGTCAAGGGAAACCAAAATAACTAACTACTCTAATATATCAAACAAGAATGGACATCAATGACTCAAGGGACACCAAAGTCAACAATTTCAAGCGAAGAGTGGAGAAAAACTATGTAAAAATCAACCGAAGCATTTTATCAAACACTTGGTGTGCATGAGAATAAAATAGTATTAAATTGTAGTAAAATAAATTCTAAAGCTACCAAAGCAAGAAAATAGCAATAACAACTAAAGAAAGCAATAAATGACATGAAAACATAAATTGCATTAATTAGAAGCAAAATTGACAAGAGTGTGCATAAACATGAAAATGACAAGATAAAGGAAATAACATGAGAAATGAAGAAGAACAAAGATGAAATAATAATAAATGACAAGAAAAAGTAAATGAAAATAATAATTAAAAGTAGAAATTACAAGAAATGAAACTAAAGAACCCTAATTCTAGAGAGAGGATGTATCTTCTCTCTCTAGAAAACTACATTAAAACATGATAAAAGCTAAACCTAATTGCCCCCTTCATTCCTCATCACTTTGGCCTTAAATTGCTTCAGAAAATGAGTTGGACTGGGTTTTGGAGGCCCAGAATTCGCCCCCAGCGATTTGCATTAATGACCTCACGCATATGCACGCATGCGTACGCACGACCTACTTTGCATACGCACAGTTGCGTAGAATTCTCATCGTGCATACGCACGACACTTGGTGCGTATGCATCCTTGCACGAAGTCACCGTTGTGCGTACGCACGGATCACTGTGCGTACACACCTTTGCACCAGCTTCCAAACTTCATTTTCTTCATGATTTCTCCCATTTGCATGCTTTTCTCTTCACTCCTTCCATCCCATACTTGCCTTGGAAACCTAAAATCACTCAACAAATACATCAAGGCACTAAATGGGATTAAAATGAATTAATTTTAGCTATTTTAAGGCCTAAAAAGTATGTTTTCACAATTAAGCACAATTTAGGAAGAAATCTCAAAAGCATGCTATTTAGATGAATAAATGTGGGTGTATGTAATGAAATCCACTCAAATCAAACCAAAATATATCGTAAAATATAGACTCATCAATTCCTCCACACTTAAACCAAGCATGTTCTCATGCTAAACCCAACCAAAGGAGATGAATGAAGGGGTAAACGATTTATTCAATGCAACTACTTATGTGCATGTAAGTATGTATATACTATACATACCTATATATACTATAGTATCCTATTGAATTGGTGAAAACAAACAATCAAACTCCCAAGCAATTATATAGACATATAGGGCTAAGCAAAGAAGTAGCTCAATGCAATCAAAATCCAAAGAATTAATTTAACTCATAAAAAAAGAAGCAACTTACAAGAATGCATGATAAGAAGTGTGGAAACATATAGTTAAGTGATCGAACCCTCACTAGGTGTGTATACACTCTAATCACTCGGTGTCTAGGGGTCAATTCACTCAAGTCTCCTCTAATCATGCTTTCAAGGTTTCTCTTTTCATCTAACAATCAACAAACAAGTAATGCTTGAATGCAATTATCATGAGGACTTATTGGGGTTGTAATGGGGTTAGGGTAAGCCTGGGATAGATATGACCAAGTAGACTGAAATGATTGAATCCTTGATTAGTTTAAGTTCTCACTCAACCTATATCAACCAAATTAAACACAAAATGCAACCTAAATGATTGAATCTTTGATTAGTTTAAGTTCTCACTCAACCTATATTAACCAAATTAAACATAAAATGCAACCTAACTTCTCGTCATACTTTTTATACACATTCATGTATGCTTTTCTCACAAAACATCACATATGCAATTCTTTATACATTACTTTTCTCTTTAGGGTGACTTATGTACCCTTTTTATGATGAAGATTTTTTTTTAGAATTGCATATGGTTACGTAGTTCATACACGAATGTTCCCATTTTCCAAAATTTTCAGTAAATACCCAAGTTGAACATTTTCTTTTACTGTGAAAGTTTCCCAAAAGATTCCCCCACACTTAAATGTAACACACTCCTTCAACCTAAGCTAATCAAGGATGCAATTCAAGGTAATTCATGATTTTTTGCTTAGGGTTGTAATGTGGTGATATTACATACAATGGGGGTAAATAAGGCTCAAAAATGGTTAACAATGGTAGATGCAAAGGGTAGGTCTATATGGGTTAGAAGCTATACAAAAATGGCTTCAATCATGTTCAATGCAATTCAAAACATCAATCATAGGAAATAACGAATCAAGCAAAACCAAGGTTGCAGTCATAGAAGAGATATAACACACAATAAACAAAATTAGTGGTTAAAAATGTGTAACCACTCAATATAAGCCAAAAAACTTCAAAGGTATTTGTTCTTTACTCTTCTATGTTCCAAGAAAGATCATTCAAGCAAGTTTAAAACCAATTTTCCAAATCAATTCAATATAATGCCATAAAAACAAAATTCTTGGAAAATTCTTGTTGTTTTTCACCAAAATTTATTCCTATATGTATGTATGGTGTGATGGATGCAATTTTTTTTTTCAAAATTTCCTAGTTCTTTTCCTAATTTTCAACAAGCAAAAATTAACATGAACAATTAGGACAAATTGAACTAGGTGCTATACTATTCACATCATCCATTCATAACCAAAATTTATACTATATATCGTGCAAAGATGCATAATGCAGTAACTATAGATGAACTAAGATGTATATATATATATATATTAGAAAAAAGGGCAATGCAACAATAAAAAACACTCCAAATATCCACAAGAACATAATAAAAGAAAACAAAAATAAAGTAAAATACAAAGTGTTCAGAAAGAAAGTTTACACCCCAAAAATGGTAAATTCTCCCCCACACTTAACTGTTGCACGGTCCTCCGTGGATGAACATGATTATGGGAGAATGCCTCTCATGAGCTTCCACCTTCGGTTGGTAGATGCGGGGGTTCAGGTTGTGTGGAAACTGCCAATGTCCAACGCATTCTTGGCGTCTCCATCGTCGGTGTCCTCCTCCTCTCCCGGCTCCTTGCCTTCATGTCTCATCCTCGAAAAGAATGAATAAAGTATAATTAGAACTTATAGGCAAGTAGCACAAAAAGGTAAATGGGAGAGTAAATAAGCATCTAATTGAGGAAGTTTGCATAGTGGTGTGGAATACACACAACTACCGGTTAAAGTGGCATCCACACAATAAAAAAGTAAGCATGAGCTCCTCAATTAAATGGCCTAAGATGCAAGCAATAGATGAGCCTCAATTAAGGACAAGCAAACTTAGGTAACTACCAACAAGAGTGAATTGAATGTGGGAATTATTGGATATTAAAGTTGTGCAAGTGAAAGAGCAAATTTGATATAAAATAGCACAACAAACAATAACCAATGCAATGATGAGGAGAAAGTACTTATTCATCCTTAAGAACAATCAAATAATCACATAGGAAGGTGCTTGCTTCAAAAAGTGACAAGTCTTGATAAGAATCAAGTCAAGTCAACTCAAACAAATGCAAAGCATTCACAAGGAGCAAATATCTTGTGATGTGATTATATTGACTTAAAAACTATGATGAACAAGCAATTCCATTCAATTCCCTAAATTCAATATGTACTTGTTAAAGATTGCACCAAATAAGAGACAAAAAGTCAATTTCTAAATCAATTTGGTGCTATTAACTTAAAGCATTAAATAAGTACATTATTGAAATTCCAATTCCAAAATAACATCATAATCATTAAAAAGTGCACAATTCTTAATTAGAATGCCAAACAAGGATATAGTCTAATACATATGATCACGACAACATATGAATTAAACAAGAAGTTCATTCACGCATTTAAGCAAACACATGGTATTTGTTGCACATATTCATCCAATCCAAGCAAAAATTCAAGCATGAACAATCCATAAGTCAAATATTGAACACTTGCAATGCAACAAACAAACATATACTTAAGCAAACTTAAACTAAATAACCAAAATTAATTAAAGAAGGTAAAAATTAAGCAAGCAACTAAGCATAAAGAGAAAACTAAAATAAGAAAACTTAAGAGATAACGAGTAGAAGAGAAATGGACAGGTAACAGTGGCGCTTGTGTTAGCCACTGTGAGGCTCATGGTGACGGAGCTTCACTGGAGAAGACAGGAAAGAGAGTAGAGAGAAAGAAGGTGGAAGAAATGGGAAGAAAGAAGGAGAGGAGAGAAGAGAGAGAGAGAGAGAGAGAGAGAGAGAGAGAGAGAGAGAGAGAGACGATGGTGGGGGTTATTCTGGCGGCTCCGGTGGTGGTCGGACGGCGACGGGGTGGTCACCGAAAGAAGGGATGGGCTGGGTTGAGGGGTAGTAGAAGAAGAAGGAAGGAAAGAAGAAAAGGGGTGGGGATGGCGCAACAGGGCAGCTTTCAAATTACTGCCCAGAACGCGACCCGTGCGTACGCATAAAGACGTGTGCGTACGCACACTAGCAAAATGTTGGGGCATGCAAACGCTACAGGCAGAATGGGTATCAAGACGTGTACGTTCGTACGGATCTGTGCGCATGCATAGAACACTTTTTTTTTGGAGGAAGGATCATGTGTGCGCACGCACACAGGTCCGTGCGCGCGCATAGAAGCAGAGGGGCTGGGGTTCACACACACAAGCCATGCCAATGCCCCCACCAGAGGGGCTGCGCATTGATGTGCGGACACAGACGTCTGTGCAGCCGCACAAAAAGTGCAAGAAGGGAGATGCGTGTGTACGCACACAGTAGTGCGCACGCAGAGGTCACAAAATGGAGGGAGGTGCGCACGCACAAAGCGTGCTGGCGCTGCAAACAAAGGGCATATTCATTGGTGTGCATGCGCACAGGTCGGTACGCACGCACAGGTCACAGAAAATTGAAGTTCTGTGCGCACGCACAAATGCCTTGTTTCCCAAAAAAATTTTCTTCAAAATCTAATGTACCAAGCCTTAGTTCAATCAAAACTCAACACCAAAACATGCAAGAACCCATAAATTCATGATCCAAACCAATGTTAACTTACAAATATCAAAATTAAACTAATTCTAAGCTAACTAACGAAACAAACATGCAATAAGCCAAAATATATACAAAAAGAGAAGAGTAGGAACAATGTTACCAAATACTTTTATTTAATATCTTTAAGTTAGATAGTTGGGAGAGCCCCTTGCTATGGTGGCTTGTGCTTGACTTCCCCACCAAGTGCTAGAATGTTCAATATCCTCCGGGATCCCAATCCTAACCATCAACAAAAACAAAAGATAACCAAAAAGAAACTATTTACAATATTCACATATATACAATAGCAAAAAATATACACCATTGCAACTCCCCAGCAATGGTGCCAAATTTGATGATGCCTAAAAGCATGGATTTGGATTTTCACACTAAAAGTAGAATTTGTCCGTTGCAAGTATAGTTCAAATCCAACAATTGAACATCAATCAAATGTTAAATTCAAATTAAAGTAACCGAGAGTATTTAAACCTCGGGTCATTCTCCCTATGAGTTGCAATAAAATATACATTTATTGGCTATGAGAGAGCATGGGGGGATTGGGAATGCAAGAAAGAGCAAGTAATGTAAATAGCAAGAAAGTAAATGAGCATGCAAGGAATTAAAAGAAAGCAAGTAAAAGCATTGAAAATGGAAATTAAGTGCTAAAAAATGACTCTTGGCAAGAAGTGGGTAATCTAGGTTTCCTATCCTAGTCGTGGACCACAAACATGGCAATTGTGTGGAATCAATCCAAACTAGTCAATCCTCCTTGAGAATTAGTCAAATAGTGTAATTGATCTCAATCCATAAGTCCTAGTCAACTCACTAATTACTTAGTAAAAGACTAGTTGTCAATGGAAACTAAACCAATTAACTATTCTCACACAATGCGGAATGGACATCCACAAATCAAATCCACCCAAACATCCAATTTCTCAACCAAGAGTGTAAAAACTTAACATGCAAGAAATTAAAAGTCAAAAGCACTAAAAGTCAAAGCAAGTAAAATTAAAGTGCAATAAAAATCTTGGCAAGTAATTGAGAAATAAGGCTACATATCTTAGTCATTAACCACAAACATATGATGATTAGGAAGAGTTAATCCTACTTAGTCAACCTTACATCGAAGATAAGTCAAATAGGCATAGTTAATTTCAATCCCTAAGTCCTATGTCAACACTAGGTGTCACATAAAGTCAAGGGAAACCAAATTAACTAACTACTCTAATATATCAAACAAGAATGGACATCAATGACTCAAGGAACACCAAAGTCAACAATCTTAAGTCAAGAGTGGAGAAAAACTATGTAAAAACTAAGCCAAGCATTTTATCAAACACTTGGTATGCATGAGAATAAAATAATATTAAATTGCAATAAAATAAATTCTAAAGCTACCGAAGCGAGAAAATAGCAATAACAACTAAAGAAAGCAATAAATGACATGAAAACTAAATTGCATTAATTAGAAGCAACATTAACAATAGTGTGCATAAACATTAAATGACAAAATAACTGAAATAATAAGAGAAATGAAGAAGAACAAAGTTGCAGTAACAATAAATAACAAGAAAAAGTAAATGAAAACAAGAATTAAAAGTAGAAATTACAAGAAATTAAACTAATGAACCCTAATTCTAGAGAGACGGGGGAGCCTCTCTCTCTAGAAAACTACATTAAAACATGATAAAAGCTAAACCTAATTGCCCCCCCTTCGTTCCTCTTCACCTTGGCCTTAAATAGCTTCAGAAAATGAGTTGGATTGGGTTTTGGAGGCCCAGAATATGCCCCCAGCGATTTGCATTAATGACCTAACTCATATGCACGTGTGCGTACGCACGACCTACTGTGCGTACTCACAGTTGCGCAGAATTCCCATCGTGTGTACGCACGACACTTGGTGCGTACGCATCCTTGCACGAAGTCACCGTTGTGCGTACGCATGCATCACTGTGCGTATGCACCTTTGCAGCAGGTTCCAAACTTCATTTTCTTCATGATTTCTCCCTTTTGCATGCTTTTCTCTTCACTTCTTCCATCCCATACTTGCCTTGGAAACCTGAAATCACTCAACAAATACATCAAGGCACTAAATGGGATTAAAGTGAATTAATTTTAGCTATTTTAAGGCCTAAAAAGCATGTTTTCATAATTAAGCACAATTTAGGAAGAAATCTCAAAAGAATGCTATTTAGATGAATAAATGTGAGTTTATGTGATGAAATCCACTCAAATCAAACCAAAATATATCGTAAAATATGGACACATCAAAATGCCAAGGGCATAAGGGGTTTCTTGGGTCATGCAGGCTTCTATAAAAAATTCATCAAAGATTTTTTCTAAAATAGCAAAGCCATTGAGCAATCTTCTAGTTGCTGATAGACCTTTTTACTTTAATGATGAATTCTTACATGCCTATGAAACTCTTAAAGCCAAGCTTGTCCTTGCACCCATTATTTCTCTTCCTAATTGGACATCACCATTTTGAATTGATGTGTGATACAAGTGATGTTGCAATTGGAGCTATTTTAGGGCAAAGGCAAGAAAAGATTTTGCATGTTATATACTATGCAAGCAGGGTACTCAATGATACTCAAAGAAATTATACAACTACTAAGAGGGAGTTACTTGCTGCGCTATTTACATTTGATAAGTTTAGAACCTATTTAGTTGGTTCAAAGGATATGTTTATACTAATTACTTTGCTCTTAGGTATATTTTGATTAAGTAGGATTCTAAACCAAGGTTGATTAGCTGGGTACTCCTCTTACAAGAGTTTGATATTGAAATCCGAGATAGGAAGGTCTCTGAGAATCAAGTAGCGGACCTTTGTTTAAAATTTAATAAATTGACATATGATTACATTTTAAGTTTGGTGTTGCCCTGTAACAATTTATTTTTAATCTTTCTGGATGATTGCACCAAATCAAAAATGAAAGTGTCACACTAAGATTCTAAGTTTGGCATGCCACTTATTTTCTATGCAATTCATTCAGCAACACCACTTGTCTGCATAATCATAATGCCTTGTAGTGTCATCTTTCTTTTAGTTAGACAATTTTAGTTTCCTCTTTGTTTTAGTCATTTCCTTGTTAAGTACTTGTGGTGTTTATGTATTAAACAAAATGCTTGAAAACAAAACACTTAGAAGTCAAGGCTAGGCTCAAGTGCAAATGCACTCCCTCAAAGCTCAAGGCTCTGAGCATCAATGATTAGAGAATAAAGAAAAGAAACAAATAAGCTTAAAGACATCCTCACGCGATTGCGTCCCTCTCATTTTTCACCCTAACCACGCGACCGCGTGCCCCACGCGGCCGCGTGGATCCGAAAATATAACCCCCAGCCACGCGAACCCTATCATTCGCGCAGCCCCCAACCCTCATCCCCTTCTCTGCCTCCTCTCCCTCCAGCCACCACCCACCACCTCCCAGCCACCACCGCGCCGGACGCCGCCGCGGCCACCTTTTTCCCTGTTCCATCCCTTCCGCTTACCAGGTTCCGCAATACGCAGCCCTTTTCACCTGTTCGTCATTTTTTCTGTATTCTTCTTCCCGTTTATGTTCATGATTAGGATAGATAGTCTTAGTGGATTTTTAGGTAGCTTAGGCTGTGGTTAGTGGATCTAGGTCTGTTTACTTGCACTGTTCTTACTTCTGTTTTATCCTATGCGCATCTTTGTGCTGCTATAATCCTAATTCATATGCTACATTTCTTGTATGTTGCTGCTGTTACATTGAGCTTTTATATTTATTTTACATCTATGTACATGCAGCTTCATTTTTAAACTGCTGTGATTGCTGTTTATTTTCTGGGACAATCCTATTTTAGCCGGAATGCTGCCTAAATTTTTTAAAATTGTTTTCATTCTTGTTTTGGTTTGGCATTTCTCAACTCTGATTTACTCTACTTTACCCAAACCAATTCATGAATGCTATGGCCAGCTTTCTTATCCTTTTTGTTTCCTCGTTCATAAACTGCATTTATGATTCACTGATTCCAATTTTTGCCTTCTTTATTTTTTATTCGAATCAGCATCACCCTGTTTTCTTTATTCAATTATGAGTACTTCTATTCTTACCTGTGAATCGTTGTTATATGGAATTTTTCTATGCCACTTACTTTACTAACTCCTTATTTTAATTTACTAACTCCTTTTTTTTATACTAGCCCTTTTGTTCTCTTGTCTGATTATTTTCCCTTTCTCTAACTTTCTCACCTTGGCATATTGACTGTTTCTTCCATTTAACATATATCCCATCACATTTCATTTACTCATTTTCCTTATTCTCCCTTGCCGCTTTGAGTTTCCTTTGTTTATATTGTCTTTTGCTTCCATATTTTATCCATTCCCTGGTTTTCTGTTTTTCAGGATGTCTGTCTCACAGAGAAAAGGGAAAGGCAAGGCTACTGGTAAGCACAAGCGAGGAGATTCCTCCCAGTCCATTATTGACCTCATGCACGATTCCTCCAGGCGGGAGAAGAACTTCACACCGCAGGAAAATGCTGACCAGCTGCTCCCTTCGACTGATCCTATAAAATTTGCAAACCGGTACTGTGAGCTGAAGTACCCGGTATTTGCAAACTCCAGGAATCTATACCTGGAGAGAACTCTGAGGATTCCAGAAGCCCTCCAGCAGTACACCACTGAGCAAATCAAGCAGAGAGGCTGGTTCTTTCTGGAAAGAGCACTAACAGAGGTCAATACATCTTGGGTACGAGAATTATATTGCAACTACTACCTTACTATCCTAGATGCAGTAAACCTGAGAGGAAAGCAAATTCTGGTCACTGAGGAGGCCATAGAGGACATTCTCCAGCTCCCAGCCAAATCCAACCAGCTTGATGGTTATGCAAAGGCTGAGGAGGACATGGGCCAGATGAGGTTTGATTGGGATGCTGTAAAGGCCCGGATAGCTCTCGACCCTACTGTTCCTTGGGAGATGGGTCAGGACACCACTATGCCTCGCAGGATCAAGAGAGTGTACTTAAATGATAAGGCTCGGCTTTGGCATCAGATCTTGAGCAACTTTGTGATGCCAAGTACTCATGAGACAGAGATCCCGGCTGCCATGATCACCCTCCTATGGTGTGTGCTGGAGGGTAAGGACCTGTACATGCCACATTTTATCCGGCTTTATATGGCCAGGGTCCACGTCCGAGGCACCCTCCCCTTTCCTTACCTGGTTACACAGCTAGGCCGTCAAGCTGACGTGCCATGGGAGGATGCCGATGAGAGACCACCAGCGGCGGACTGCAGGAAGATCATTCCTCACAGCAGGAACTTCCTCGCTTTGGGCTACATACCACCACCTATCACTACTACTGATGAGACAGCCCCTCCGTCTGCTGGACCCTCTTCATCCACTTCTGCACCTGCTGCCACCACTGCACCTCCACCCGCCTCTGAGCCGGTATACCGCCTCGTGCACCGCCTATTCCGCCAGCTCGATCAGATGTAGTGCCGTAACCGGCGCCGGTATGAGAGACTGGAGCGTCACAGCAGGTGACGTTATTCGCATCTGAAGTTGATGATCAGACAGGGCACCGACATCCCCTCCGAGCCCGACACACCATCAGAGCCATCAGAGGAGGAGGAGGATGAGCACGAGGAGGAGCCTCACCCCCAGGCGGAGACTCATCAGCAGGCAGGTGCAGAACAGCCTGCACCACACCAGGAGGTCCCACATCAGCTTGAGGCTACAGACCCAGAGATCCCGATCCAGTCCGTCCCTCCTCTACAGTAGCCAGACTCTCAGCCCACCACCACCACAGAGACCCCAGCTACCATCCCTACCAATGATGACACTCCTTCACACCCGGCTTGATTGAGCATCAGGGACGATGCTTCATTTTAAGTGTGGGGAGGTTGCCATCTCTGGCGTTTATCTTGGTGAACCACTACATACTTTTCTTTTATTTTGGATACTTTTCTGTATTTTTTCTTTTTTCTTTTATTTGTTATTTTTTTAGTACTTATACATTTCTACTTGTGTATTGTTACTCTATTTTCTGCATTTTGCATTTTTAGTTCATATTTTAAGTTATTTAGTTCATTAGTTTAGTTGCAATTCTAACTTATTAGTGGATCAATTAGTATAGTTTACCCTTTTGACATAAGATAGCTTAATTATAGCTTAGTTTAAATTGACAAAAATAATAAAGAGTAAGCTAGGAACTTGAACATAATAAATTTAGATCCATAAAACCTTGTATATATAGCATTACATGATGTACTTAAACTGACAACATTTTATCAAGGAGAAACATTAAAATTTCAAAGGCTACCCTAGATTACTTTTTAAGAGAATAATGAGAATTTTTAAACGTGCATGACATACATAAGTGATAAATGATTTTTCAGCTAGAGAACACATAGCCTGTGAGTTTTGAGCTTAACTGTATGGTTACATTCAAACCATCATTTTTATTCCTGTGTGTTCCAACCTTCTTTCTTATTCTGGTGTTCTTTACTTTGTTTTAGTCTATATGTCCGATTGTAGAATATAGGTACATCCCAAAATAATGATTGAGGCCATTATTTGATTTTAGCTCACTTACCCCAGATTAGCCTACTTTTTACATCACCTTTGTTAGCCCCCTTGAGCCTTTTAAAACCTCTTTATTCTATTTAGCCAAATTACTAGCCTTAAGCAGAAAAACAAAAGAAAATCCCAAGTGAATCCTTGGTTAGATTAAGATAGAAAATTATTAATAGAGTAAAATGTGGGAAACCTTATGGGAACATAGTTGATAAAAATAAAAGGTAGAAAAATTAGAAAGAATAAAGCAACTCAAAAATTTTGGGAAGCATGCTCATGAAAATTCAAATTAATTAAAATTACCATGTGTATTAAAAAAAAGGGTTATCTTTCAAGCATGTAAATAAGGGGATACAAAAAGAACTCCCCAATGCAAAATAAAAATAAATGCACATGGGATAAAAACAAGAACTGAAACATGAGCATGTCACATCAAAAGTGAGAAAATAGGGAGAATAGGTAAAGAAGCATTATTTTACTAAATATGTATGTTAGGTGAGATCTTAGTCTAATTAAGGATTCACTTATTAGCTCACTTAGCCTTATACATATATCCTTACCTTTACCTTGACCCCATTACAACCTTGATTAAAGACCTCATGAGTTTTGGTATGACTATGTTTTATAATTGTTGATTGGTTACACGAAAAATAAAGTTATAGAAGGGAAGAATAAAAAGATGAATAGAGTGATTAACCCAATAAACACTGAGTGATTAGAGAGTAAACACACAATCCAGTAAGGGTTCAATAGCTCATTAACATTTATCTCTATTCAAATTAATAATTGTCTTACAAGTTTTAATGTTTTCTTTCTTATCTCACTTGCGTTATTATTTGAGGGTTAGCTATATATGTATATATAACTCCTTGAGAATGCGAAATAATTTAACTACATGTAGGATTTATATATGAGTGGATAAATTAGAATTGCATGACTCATTAGGTAGATGCATTTAGAATAGGTTGCATTTCATAACATTCCATCACTTTAACCTTAATTATTTACCTTGGATTTAGCATGAGGACATGCTAGTGTTTAAGTGTGGGGAGGTTGATAAACCCATATTTCATGAGTTCTTTTGTGCTTAATTTGAGTGATTTATTCAATCCTTCACCTATTTATTCACATTAATTGCATGATTTTACTTTCCCTTCCTTATTATGTTATATTGTGAAAAACATGTTTCCTAAGCTTTAAAATTAATTGTTTTAATTATCCTTATTTCCATTCGATGCCATGATTAGTGTGTTGAGTAGTCTCAGGTTTTAAGGCTGAATGACTTAAAGGATGAAAAAGGAAACATACAAAAATGGAAGGAGAAGGCAAAATGGAGCTTTAAGGAAACTGGTATCCACGCGATCGCATGGACGACGCGATCGCGTGCCAGAAGCGAAGAAGCAGCGACGCGGCCGCATGACTGACGCGACCGCGCGCCTCAAGTAGAACACCCACGACGCGGACACGTGACCGACGCGACCGCATGGCAAGGAAAAGCTCCAGACAACGCGATCGCGTGACCCACGCGGACGCGTGACCCACGCGGACGCGTGACAGAGGCCACGTATCAAAATTCACAGAATACGCCCCCAGCGATTCCTGAAGCCATTTTTGGCCCAGATCCAAGCACAGACAGCATAGATTAGAGGTTATAAAGTGGAGGAATGCATCTATTAAGGGAGAGCTCACCAATTTCTAGTTTTCATGATTTAGATTTAGTTTAGAGAGAGATTTTCTCCCTCTCTTTAGGATTTAGGATTTCTTCTTGTTTTGAGAGTAACTCTGGATCCAGGTTTAATATTCTTTTATTTTCAGTTTACTTTTATTTATTTATTTGCTTTTAATATTTGAATTGATTTATGAATTATTCCATGTTACAGATCTCTATTTTGAATTAATGATATTTGAAGTATTTTCAGTTAAGATTGTTCTCTTTGATTTAAGTTACTATTGCCTTCCATCTAAGGTCACCTCTATTATTCTAGCAATTTTACTTTTTTCCCTTTTGGTTTTGGTTAAGAAATCAGTAACTCAACAGTTATTAAACTCAACATATTTGATAATCGTTATCTTGCAAATTGAGTTGAACTTAAGTAATCCCAACCTTTTCTTAGAAAATAAATAGGATTCAAAGTTCAATTTAATTAGTCCCTTGACTTTCCTTTACTTTAGTAAAGGTTGACCAAGTGGAGTTTAGATTCATCTTTCCTTATAGTTGAGAGAGATAACTACGTTGGACCTCCAATTTCTCATACCTTGCCCAAAAGTTTGCTTTACAGTATTTATTCATTTTTAATTGCCATTTAAATTATTTGTCATATAACATATTCCCATCTTACTTCCAAAACCCCAATTTACAAACTCATAACCAATAATAAGAACATACCTTCCTCGAAGTTCCTTGAGAAGACGACCCGAGGTTTAATACTCGGTTATCAATTTTAAAAGGGGTTTGTTACTTGTGACAACCAAAACGTTTGTACGAAGGGATTTCTGTCGGTTTAGAGACTATATCTACAACGCGACTGTTTTTATGAAATTCTTTACTGGCAAAAATCCTAACGTCAAAGCTCTCTCTTCTCTCTAGAATTAGGATTAGTTTAGTTCTTAGATCTAGATCTATTTCTTCTTCTTCTCTCTTCCAATTTTCGTTCCTCTCCTCTATTATAGTTGTAGAATTCTTCTTCTAATGTAATTCCTTTGCTTGTAGTTTGTGAATTCTCTTTTGTAGATCTACATTTCTCCTTCAATGCAATTGGTAAGTTCTTTGTTGTTTCATGATTTATTTGGTTTTCTATTGTGGACCTCCTTCCTTTGTAGTTAGATCTCTCCTTAATTCTTGCAAATTCATGTGTTTACTTGTATTGCACTCTATGTGTTTGATGAAATGTCTCTTATAGCTATTAGTTAGATGTTATTCCTCTTGGCCTAGGTAGAGTAATTAGTGACACTTGAGTTATCTAATTCATTTGTTGATTGGTAATTGGAGAGATTGCTAATTGGTTTGGAGTGCACTAAAGCTAGTCTTTCCTTGAGAGTTGGCTAGGACTTGTGGCTCAAGTCAATTCATCCACTCGACTTTCCTTTATTTAGTAAGGGTTAACTAAGTGGTAGCAATGAACAATTCTCATCACAATTGAGAAGGATAACTAGGATAGGACTTCTAATTTTCATACCTTGCCAAGAGCCTTTTTATAGTTGTTAGTTTATTTTCATTGCCATTTACTTTTCATGCTTCTTATCCAAAACCCCAAAACACATTTCTAACCAATAACAAGACACTTTATTGTAATTCCTAGAGAGAACGACCCGAGGTCCAATACTTCGGTTTATAAATTTTAGGGGTTTGTACTAGTAACAAACAACTTTTTGTATGAAAGGATTATTGTTTGGTTTAGAAACTATACTTTACAACGAGATTTCATTAGTGAAATTCTAAACCATCAAAAATCTAATCATCAAAATGGCGCCGTTGCCGGGGAATTGCAATGGTGTTATGTTATTGGTTATTGTATATATGTGAATATTTTGAATAGCTTGCTTTTTGGATTGCTTGTTAGTTTTTGTTAGTCTTAGTATTTTGTTTCATTATTTCTTATTAGTTTTTGTTTCTTATTTTCTCTTGCTACCATGAATTCTCATTTTGGCTATGAGTGTTGTTCATACCCTGGGTCAAGCTGTCCGACCCGGGATGCTTAGCGACAAGCTGACCGACCTCTTCAGGCCAAATGCCCGACCTCTTCTCAAAGAGCTCGGCCAAAATGCCCGACCTCTTCTCAAAGAGCTCGGCCAAAATGCCCGACCTCTTCTCAAAGAGCTCGGCCAAATGCCCGACCTCTTCTCAAAGAGCTCGGCCAACTCGCCAAAGGAGCCTAAAGCAGGCCCAAACGAAGGAACACAGCCCAACCTAAAGGCAGCTAAAGCCCAGAAAGATAATGGCGGTTCCCTTGAAGATAAGATGACCTCACTTAAAGATAAGGTAAAGATAAGATAAGATAACTAACTTATCTTATCCACAAGAGGCCACATCTCACCATTATAAATACACTGGAGCACCCAGGTATAACTCATATTCTAATTCTACTCAATATCTGCTTGGACCCATGCTAACTTAAGCATCGGAGTGTCATTGCAGGTACAACCACCAACCACTCCACATATCAAGCTCGGGTCCCTGACCCCCACCTCGGGCCTCACCAAGACGTCCGAGCTACTCGTTTCAGGATAACCCCCGGAACAAGTGTGATTACAACTATGTTGTAGGTGATGAGAACTTTAATGAGAATGTGTATCAAGGATGGAGCAATCAAAGGTGGGAGGAGCCATATGCATATGATCAATCTTCTTGGCAACAACCTCCACCAATGCACTATGAAGAAGAGCCATTCTATGATGCATATCAATCCAATGGATATGGTGAATCACCTTGTGACTTTCAAGAACCACCACCATATGCCTATGAACCATATCCTCAACATAACTCTCAACCATACTCACAAGCCCCTTCTTACCAACCACCTTCATATGACCCTAATCCATATCCATCCTACCAACAACCATATGAGCCATATAAACCACATATAGAGCCACCACAATTCCAACATCAACATTTTCAAGAGCCACCCCCTCCATATTATTACCAAGATGAACCACCTCCAATAAATGAAATTTTTCAACCACAAGATGAATACTACTTTCCACCACAACCTCCCATGGAAGAATACTCATATCCATTGATCCAAGAGCCACATGATCCTAATCATATTATCCAAGAGGAACAAGAGTCAAGGGATCATCTCAAGGAAGCATTGGATTAATTTCAAGCAACCATGGAGTGTGTTGTGCAACAAGTGGAAAGAATGGAAAACATTGAACTAACACAACTCTACCAAGAAGAACCACCTTCCTATTATGAACCCTTTCCACAAAATGATGAATCCTTCCACCCACCCCAATCTCTAATGGATGAAACCCTTGGTGTTCTTGTTCAAGGGCAAGAAGAGATGAAAAGGGATGTGCAAAATTTCATAGCCGCCTTGGATGCGGTAACAAATCAATTAGCATCCCAATGCTTGAACACTCAAGGAACTCCCATGGCTACATGTGGAGAATCGAATGAAGAACATAGCATGAAGGAGAGATTGGAAACTCCGGTGGGAAATGAGGGAAGTTGCTTTGTATTGGAACAATTGGAGGAAGCTTTAATTGTTGAAGACACTGAAGAAGTGGTAGAAGACTTAGGAGATGCGGAGCCTCTATAGGAACATAGAGTTATAGAAAATCCCTCCAAGATGATTGAAATTGATGCTAGGGAGGAAAGTGCACACCTTCCAAGGCATATTCCATATGAAGACTTGGATGGGATAGAGAAAGAATTGAGTTCCCTTGGTGATGAAGATCAAGCATCAAGTCTTAGTGGTGAAGAATCCTTTGAGCATGAAGAACCTTCTCTGGTTGGATTTGAAAGTGTTGAGGAGGTAAATTTTTCCCACCCTCCCTATTATGATTTGAGTAAGGAAAAAGGTTTAGATAAAATTGTTAAACAAAGGATTGAGATTAAGAGATCATGTGAAGAGGTGGAAGTCCCTAGAAATAGAAGAACGAGGGTTGGTTATGCTTTGTCAAGATCTTTGGAAGCATCTTTGCCTAGGTTACCATCTACACCTTCATTTGAGTGGGTGAAATTCATTTCTATTAGCTTTATTATCCCACTTGAATATGGTTGGCTTGAAATGGATGGTCAACTTAGGATGCTTTGTGGGATGAAGCGTAAGCGAAAGATGTTTCGTGGTTGGCGTTGCAAATCAAGGCTCATTTGGTTGATACTTCAAGAGTTGAATACAAAGGTAGGAATAGTGCTCAAATAGATGGGTCTAGGAGGATTGTTGGGTACTATATAGAGAATTCACCTTACTTACCACCCGGATGGACTAATAATGATAATCAACTTCAAGACGGGTGTGAAAATAAAATGTGGGATCCCAGATTAGAAAAAGAGGTTCAACATTGGGAGCCCCAAGCTTGTGAAGAACTCCATCAACACTTGGCTCAATCCATAAGAAATCTCGGGGCACAATGGAGAACCAAGCATTGGTGGGAATTCCAAGATGAGTACAAGCACAAGCCACCTTGATAAGGAGCTCCCAATAAGTCCAACTTAAGGACAATAAATAAAAGTGCTAGGTGGGAGACACCCTACCATGGTAATATCTTCTCATTTTCTCTTTTGTACATATTGGTAGAATTAGTTCAATTTCTTGTTTTTATTGGTTAGTTTAGTATATTTGGTAGTTTAGTATGTTAAATAAGGTTTTATGTTGTTTTGGTAGCTGTTTGGAGGTTTCGAATGCTTAAATTGGTGCAAAAACATAGCAAAACTTTTTGAAAAACAGAGCACCATCCATGCGTACGCGCACTGCGTGCGTACGCGCACTTCAAGCATTCTCGACCGCTTACGTGCACGCGTACATGGCACGAGCGCGTAGATGAAGAAGTTCCACTCCCAGCCAACAAACCCGGAAGTTAGGCCTTCACTGTGCGAATGTTGAGCCCCAGTGCGCATACGCGCCCATCATGCTGAATTCGAATGCACGCGCAAGCGCACATGCTGCGCGCGCGTCGATTTGGCCACTTGCACCACTGGTACTTTTACCAGAGAGTTATGCGAACTCTGGGCCAACATTGAGCTGCCGGCCTGACTAGCCACCCGCACACGCGCCATGCGTGCGTGCACGTGGATGCCCTTTCCTTCCCTCACCATATTTCTTTTCTTCTCCTCTTTTCATTTATTTCCTTCTCCTTCCTTCTTCCCTTCTTCTACCCTTCATCCAACACTTCCAAACACCATGGATAACCATTTATTTTAGTTAGTTAATTAGTTAGTTAGTTTGTTTGTTAGATAGCTTTAGTTTAGTTTTCATTTTATTTTCTCCATTTTCATTATAAGTGTTGGCTTATTGATCTTGTTTACTACACATTGTTGCCTCTTATTGCCTAAATGCTATTTTAGCATGAATGTTTTTCGATAATCTTTGTTGGACTATTTAATTGAGGTTATATTTTGCTACTTGGTTTTGAGTTTTTCATGCTTACCTTTTAAGAATACCAAGTGATGAGAATTGCATTTGAGCTTGTAACTTTTTTGAATTGCATGTTGTAGCTAGCCACCATGTGATTTGAGCCTTATTCTGTGATTAGGCAATTTCTTGATGGATGATAATGTGCATTTACCTTAATGCATTGTATTTCATGATCATATGCATCCATATGTTTTAGCTTGAATGCTTCCATGCTTCTTTAATGCTTGTTTTACCTTACAAGTTTACTTAAAGCATTTCAAGCACACTAGCATAAGTGAAGTGCATGCTTCTTTTGTGACATAACTTTTAGGCTAATGTGTGTTCTAAACCGCGCAATTTAGAATTCACACACTTATTTGTCATTCATGTCACACTAATCCACTCACTCATTTCTAGTGATTAGTTCCTCATTCCAACAATGTATACTTCCCTGCTTTTATATCTTCTCCTCTTATGGTGTTATATTTTTGTTTTTTTATGATGAATGCACCACAAGCAATAATGGAAGCAAGACTAAGAACACGCAGCGATCCGAAGACTCGCTGTACCCCCTTGCTCATCCTTCAATGGACCGAGGACGGTGCAAACTTTTAAGTGTGGGGAGGTCGTCCGACCGATTGGCGATTTTGGGTGACGAATTTCTAATCCCAACACTTTTTCATAATTCATTTTAGGTTCTTAGGATTTTTACTTGCATTTTCTTATTTTTGCATATATATACACAATAAGCTTAGTCAAAATAATGAAATTTTTCAAGGATTTCTATCTATAGGGCACCAATTGATTTGAGTGAAAACTTTTCATAGAACTTGCTTGAATTATATATCTTGTGGATCATGTTTTTTGAGCTAAGAACACAAGCAAGTGAGTTTTGAGCCTAATGGTGTGGTTACATCTTATAACCACTTATTTTCCTTCTTGTGAGCATTATTCTCTTTCTATGAATGTGATCTTTGATTTGTTTGATTCTTTATGTCCATTATTTTGTGTATTCATGCATTTATATAATTGAGGCCATCATTTCATTAGCTCACTTACCCAGATGGCCTTACCTTTTATCTTCCTTTGTTAGCCAATTTTGAGCCTACGATTAACCCACTTGGTTCTTTAATTTAGCACATTACAAGCCTTAAAGCGAAAAACAATAAATGTCCTTATTTGGATCTTTGATTAGGTTAGGCTAGTGTGTGTGAGTATCATTCAAGTGTGGGAACCTTGGGACATTGGGTGAATAAAAGGGTAGTTTTTGAAAATATTGGGAATTGGGTACATACTCATGTATTGATCAAATGTAAAACCTTATGCATTGATGCTTTTGTATATAAAAAAAATCAGAAAAAGAAAAGAAAAATAAAAAAAACAATATGGAAAAGAAAAAAATATAGAAAAAGAAAGAAAAAGAAGAAAAAGAAAGAAATAAAAAGGGGACAAAATGCCCCAAAGCAAAGCGAAGCTCAATAAGATCAGTGCATAAGTGTTGTGAAATGAAAAAGAAAATGTATGAGTATGTGAAAAGGTGAAAAATGGGTAGTTAGGCTAGCTTTAACCCTAGCCCCATTACAACCAAAGAAAAGACCTCATGATACTTGTATGCATGCATGAAATATATGTTGATTGTTAGAAGAAGAACAAATCTTGGAAAGCATGATTAGGGGAGAATTGAGAGAATCAACCCCAAACACCAAGCGAATAGAGTGCAAATACATCCGGTGAGGGTTTGATGCTCAATTACATGTTTCCACCTACGATCATCTCTTCTCATGCAAGTTTGTAAAAATATTTAATAACTCAATTCAACTTTGGATTAGACTTGCTAGTCCTTAGCCCTTGTGCATATATGCTTCTTGGGAATTGATTTATTTTGACCAAGCAATTGTATTCACTTAGATATTTGCATATAGGTAGATTGCATCGCGCATTTAGTTAGTTCCCATTGAATAAATGCCATACCCTTACTTCATTCTTGGTTTAAGCATGAGGACATGCTTGGTTTAAGTGTGGGGAGGTTGATAAACCCCATTTGTAGGGTTTATCTTGTATTGATCTTAGGGGATTTTATCACCTTTTACCCACATTTATTCAATGAAATAGCATGGTTTTGTATATTCTCCTTTAATTGTGCTTAAGAGTGAAAACATGCTTTTTAGGACTTAAAATAGCTAAATCTAATTCTTCTTGATTCCATTAGATGCTCTGATATGTTTGTTAAGTGATTTAAGGTTTAGGAGGCAAAGATTGGATCAAGGGAATGAAGAAAGAAAGCATGAAAAGTTGGAGAACTCATGAAGAAATGAAAGAACCAGAAAGCTGTCAAGCCGACCTCTTCGCACTTAAACGACCATAACTTGAGCTATAGAGGTTTAAATGATGTGGTTTCAGTTGGGTTGAAAAGCTAACATCTGGGGCTTCGAAACAATATAAGATTTGCTGTGGTTGAACCGCGCATGGAGACGTGTACGCGCATAGTACGTGCATGCGCCGTTGCTGCCACCTGGTTCACTTAAAGCAAAACGTGGCCAGCGAATTCTATAGCCTTGTGGGCCCAATTCAACTCATTTCTGATGCTATTTAATCCAAGGAATGAAGAGGGAAACAGAAGTGAGTTACCAATTAGTTTTAGTTTAGCTTTTAGTTAGTTTCTAGAGAGAGAAGCTCTCTCTTCTCTCTAGAATTAGGATTAGGTTAGTTCTTAGATCTAGATCTATTTCTTCTTCTTATCTCTTCCAATTTTTGTTCCTCTCCTCTATTATAGTTGTAGAATGCTTCTTCTAATGTAATTCCTTTGTTTGTAGTTTGTGAATTCTCTTTTGTAGATCTACATTTCTCCTTCAATGCAATTGGTAAGTTCTTTGTTGTTTCATGATTGATTTGGTTTTCTATTGTGGACCTCTTGCCTTTGTAGTTAGATCTCTCCTTAATTATTCAAATTCATGTGTTTACTTGTATTGCACTCTATGTGTTTGATGAAATGTCTCTTATAGCTATTAGTTAGATTTTGTTCGTCTTGGCCTAGGTAGAGTAATTAGTGACACTTGAGTTATCTAATTCCTTTGTTGATTGGTAATTGGAGAGATTGCTAATTGGTTTCGAGTGCACTAAAGCTAGTCTTTCCTTGGGAGTTGGCTAGGACTTGTGGCTCAAGTCAATTCATCCACTCGACTTTCCTTTATTTAGTAAGGGTTAACTAAGTGGTAGCAATGAACAATTCTCATCACAATTGAGAAGGATAACTAGGATAGGACTTCTAATTTTCATACCTTGCCAAGAGCCTTTTTATAGTTGTTAGTTTATTTTCATTGCCATTTACTTTCATGCTTCTTATCCAAAATCCCAAAACACATTTCTAACCAATAACAAGACACTTTATTGTAATTCCTAGAGAGAACGACTCGAGGTCAAATACTTTGGTTTATAAATTTTAGGGGTTTGTATTAGTGACAAACAACTTTTTGTATGAAAGGATTATTGTTTGGTTTAGAAACTATACTTTACAACGAGATTTCATTAGTGAAATTCTAAACCATTAAAAATCTAATCATCACTAACGTGGAGGAAAAGGGGAGCTCCAACGTTAGTGGTAAAAGTAAATACCACTAATGTTCCAAAAGGGCACACTTAGCCACGTTAAGAGTCACGATAATCCAATTAACGTAAACTCTATCGTGGGAGGAGAAAGCAATCGCCAACGTTAGTGACACTCACCTTTGTCACTAACGTTGGGCTAAGCCATTAGTGCCCACGTTAGTTGTCACGTTAAGACCACTAACATGAAGGGTAACGTGGAGCAAGAAATGATAGGCCAACGTTAGTGACACTCACCTTTGTCACTAACGTTGGAGATGGCAATCGCCACCACGTTAGTGGTCACGTTAATGCAATTAACGTGAGACACTAACGTGGGAAGAAGGGGTATTTGAAGCGTTAGTGACAAAAGTAAGTGTCACTAACGCTCTTGAAGCTTGGGCATGCCCATATTAAAGGCCACGTTAGTTACACTAACGTGGAGCACTAACATGGGGAAAAGAAGCCAAGAGCAACGTTATTGGTAAAGGTGAATGCCAATAACGTTTGCGAAGGATTGAGAGGCAACATTATTGGTAAAGTTGAATGCCAATAATGTTTGCGAAGAACTAAGAGGCAACGTTAGTGGTCACGTTAGTGCCACTAACGTTGAAGTTAACATGGATCAATTTGGTTTGGAGCGTTAGTGAAAAAGGTTATCGTCACTGACATTCTCGAACCCACATTTTCCCTTAACATTAACACCACAAACATCCTAACTAACGTCCACCCATGCCTGACTCACACATTTTCTGCAAGCAAAGCTGAGCCCACTGAAGATTGTAACTACTTTAACTTAAGATCAAAGGCCCATATCCAAGACTTGAAGAGCTGACTAAAAGATTAAGAAGAGTAGTATATATAGGAGTAGTCTTGAACTAGAAAGGAGCTGGGCATTTTGGAGAACTACACTCTGTATATTTACTTTTCCTGCGATTTCTAGTTTGCTTGAGAATGTACTCTTCTCTATCATCTTTCATTTCCAGAGCTATGAACAACTAAACCCTTTTTCATTGGGTTAGGGAGCTCTGTTATAATTTGATGGATCAATTATAGTTTTCATTCTTCTTCTTCTTTATTTTCTCTTGATTTACTAGAAAGCTTTCGATCTTAAATCAATTGGTTAGTTGTCTTGGAAAAGAAACTCTCCATAATTGGATCTCCTCTGAGCCTTGGAAAAGGGATGAGGAGATCAAGCTAGAAATGCTTTCTCATGTTGGATCAAATTGGGGTTTAGACGGATATAGTGACATATAGTCCTCCCAGCACTTTGATTTGGAAATACATGTGGTATAATTAGTGACCATACTTCATCTCTTCCCATGAGCAATTAAATCAAGGAATTGGGCAATTATTCAAGTTTAGATAGATTGGGTTGCCAAGGAATTGGGATCCAATCACCTAAGATTGCCAACGAGATCAATGAATGCATTAATTGAGGAAGAGATAAGAATGAACTTGATCCGGAGAATGCAGCATCTCCTAAGCCCAATAAATCCCCCATTTCTTATCTTACCCATTCTCTTTACTTTCTGCCATTTATTTTTATGTTCATCTCCCCAAATCCCCATTTAAGATTCTGCAATTTACTTTCTGCAATTTACTTTCCCGCCATTTAATTTTCTGTAATTCTCAACTCAATTTCTGCTAAGCTCAACTAGAACATTCCTCCAATTAAAGTTGCTTGACCAATCAATCCCTGTGGGATTCGACCTCACTCTATTGTGAGTTTTTACTTGATGACAATTCGGTATACTTGCTGAAGGGAAATTTGTTGAGAGACAAGTTTCCGTGCATCAGCAAGCAAGCTGAATCAAGCCATTAACAAAAGGAAGCTTGCTGAGGAGAGCCCATGACAAGGGACACTAGCTGATTTATCTCGCCCCTTGATGTCATTCCTCTTAAAAAACTCGAAGAAGAGGAAGAAAGTAAAGAACAACATGTCAAGCTAATGATACTAAAAGAGCACTTGTTGGGAGGCAACCCAACCTTAGGTAACATTTCATTTCCTTCCTTTGTTATTTTCTCTGCCTCATTTGTTTAAAATTTAATAAATTGGCATATGATTACATTCTAAGTTTGGTGTTGTCCTGCAACAATTTGTTTTCAATCTTTCTGGATGATTGCACCAAATCAAAAATGAAAGTGTCACACTAAGATTCTAAGTTTGGTGTGCCACTTATTTTCTATGCAATTCATTCAACAACACCACTTGTCTGCATAATCATAACGCCTTGTAGTGTCATCTTTCTTTTAGTTAGGCAATTTTTGTTTCCTCTTTATTTTAGTCATTTCCTTGTTAAGTACTTGTGGTGTTTATGTATTAGACAAAATGCTTGAAAACAAAACACTTAGAAGTCAAGGCTAGGCTCAAGTGCAAATGCACTCCCTCAAAGCTCAAGGCTCTGAGCATCAATTATTAGAGAATAAAGAAAAGAAACAAATGAGCTTAAAGAAGTCCCCTAATTAAATGCTTGTGGTGCTTGTGTATCAAATATGCGCTGACCAAGGCTCGAAAGGGGGGCGCGCATGAAACCAAGGAGAAGCGCTCAAATATTGAACGTAGTGCTCACTTAGTGAGTGCTAGTGAGCAACAAGACACCAAGGAGCATGCTAGGCCTAAGGAAAGTGAGCATGATGCTCACACAATCGAGCGGAGTGCTCCACTGGAGCTGCACCAACACACCATGCCACTTGAACCAAGCCATCCGGATCCACTCTTCTTCAAATCCAAAGCAAGCAAAGCCCATTATCATCACTCAAATGCATAAGAGATAGTTAGAATAGGAATTTCATTTGAATTGTAATTTATTTTCATTTTCATTTTCATTTTTCATTTTTGTAAAAGCCTATAAAAAGGCATCTGTTCCATTCCATTAAGAGGGCTGGCTCTAATAGAGAGCAGTAGGAGTAGGAGTAGAATAGAAAGCTCTTGTAAACACTTTTATTTTCTGCACTGAATTCAATTTCGCTTATGTACTCTTAATCTCTACAATTCTCTTCTGCAATTTCTTTTTCTACACTTTTACAATTTTCTTGAGCTGAGTTTTCTTTCTGTGCAATTTAAATTCTCTGCCTCCTTGCTAATTTCCTTTCTAAAATTTTACATGAGTTTACTGTGAGCTTGATTTACATTTCTAAGCAATTTAAATTTCCCTACACCTCAATTCTCTTTTCTATTTATGCAATTTACTTTCCTTGTTATTTAAGATTCTGTCAGTTGTTCCAAGCTTAGATTTACTGCCTCTTTAATTTCCAGCACCCAATCCCCTTTACATTTACTGCAATTTACATTTCTTGTCATTTAAGCTTCTGTTCAATTTACATTCTATCATTTACAATTTTCTGTCAATTTACTTTCTGTTGCTTCAATTTCATCCAATTCACCAATGTTAGCTTAACTAGACTGATTACTCACTAAAGTTGCTCAATCCGTCAATCCCTGTGGGATCGACCTCACTCTTATGAGTAATTACTACTTGATGTGACCCGGTATACTTGCCAGTGAGTTTGTATGGAAATCTAATTTCCACTCATCACCAGCTAGGGTATCACTACTGGGCGTTCAATGCCCCAAGAGGGGAGCATTGCTGGCATTGAACGCCAGCCAGGGAGTGGCCCTAGGTGTTAAACGCCAGTGTAGAGAAGCAGGGAATCTAGATTTCCTAGCCTCTTAGGACTAGTAGGTCCTACAGAAGCTCCACCTACCCCACCTTCTTCCTCCCCATTGATCTTATTTGCTCGTGGACGAGTAAAACTCTTAAGTTTGGTGTTGCAAAAGTGTTGCTTTGTGACTTCTACCGCTCTTAAGTATAGAAGAAGAGGATGGAGCAAACTAGAGAGCATGCACATGAACCTGTGCAGCCTCCTCAACAAAGATAAAGGAGTGGCAATGAAGAGATCAAGGATTACATTGGATCCTCAAGGAGGAGTAGTAGCCATAATTATCCAGGTGGATTTGTTCTCTTTTAGTCCTTTTCTATTATTTTTCTATTTTCTGTTTGATTATCTGTTCTCTTGTTCTAGTTGCATGATCATTTGCATTGATGTCTTTAATTTGTAAAATATTCCATATATCTTTCACCTTGCTTAAATGAAAAATTTTTATTTGAAAAGAATTGAGAGATGCATGAATTTCAAGTTTAAAACAACATTAATTTAATTAGTTTGATGTGGTGTCATTTGGTTTTCTTTTCTGAATGCATGATTAAATAGTGCATATTTGAAGTTGTATCTTTAGAACGTTGGCTCTTGAAAGAATAAGAAAAAAGGAAAAGTATTATTGACAATCTGAAAAATCTAAAAGTTGATTCTTGAATCAAGAAAAAGCAGCAATATATATGATGACAAGTCATCATATACCCATTTTTCAAGCTAATTTCACTAGTTTTATTAGTCTTTATGCACTTTCTTGCCTCCTAAGTAAGTGATTTGGAATGAAAATGCATAACTTCTTTAAATCAAGCAACTACCATTAAATTGATGCTAAATCATGAGGTTTGAGCAAGAATTAATTGATTTTTAATGAATTATAAACCTTGTGAATTTAGAGATACTTTGAGTGGTTGTTTTGGTTTCTTGTAGGTGAAGAAAGAAAGAAAAAAAGAAAAAACGTGGCTTAAGAAAGCGTGGCCCAAGGAGAAAAGAGTGTGGTGCATGGAAGGGAGGAAGCAAACATTGCCCTCCACAAGGGCACACTGCCCTCCAGGAAAGCAACATATTAAACCAAGCCTTGAGAAGCAACATTGCCCTGCCCACAACAAGGGCGGAGCACAATTTGATGCCAAGGACCAAAGGAACAAAAACTCTGCCTGCCCTCCTCAAGAGCAATATCGGGCTCATCAAAGAAATAAATTCAAGGAAAAAGCTTACCAATGCTTGCCACAAGGATCGAACTCGGCACCATGAGGAAGCAAGGAACTAGGCCTTACTTTGGTGCCAAGAAAACCAAGGAAAAGAAGTAGCGTGTGCTTCCACCGAGTTTCGAACGTGGGGCTTCACTTTTGGAAACATTGCCCTGCCCTCCACAAGGGCAGGGCAGCATTTTGTGGTGCACGGCCAGCACACAAGAATCTGGCGCACCAAGGAGTCTCGGCCAGCAAGCACGCACGCACGGGCAGAATCTGGCGCACCAAAAAAACTCTGCCCTGCCCTCCACAAGGGCAGGGCAGCATCCTGCAGCACCACATGCACCAACATGCACACACAAGGGCCGCACGCACACTTTCCTGCCCTGCCCTCCACAAGGGCAGGGCAGCCTCCTGGAAGCCACTTTTCTCATGGGCTAAAAATTGAATTAAAAATCCAATTTAATTCATTTCTTCACCAAATCAAAAGCCCATCCAAATCCCAAGATCCAAGAGGAGAAAGTGTATAAATAGGAGATAGTTTGATGTAATTAGGACCTTTCTTTGGAGCTTTGAACCTTTTCTTTTATTTTTGACTTACTGAACCTTCTCTTGGAGACTTCACTGAGAGCTAGACACCGAGATTTCAGAGAATTGGGGAGGAGAATTGATCTCTCTTCTTCCTCGTTCTTGTTTGAGCATTTTTACTTTTCTTGTTTGAGTCTTAGGTGTGAAGAATTGAGGAATTTCTGTCTCAATCTCCATTCAAGATCTCTTTAATTTCTCTTCTGCATAATTAAGTTCAATTACATTTCCTTTACTGCTTCTTCTTTAATTTCTTGTTAATTGCTTTGTGAACTTGGATCTGGGAAGGCAATTGAGATCTAGACTCTGCTATCTAGTCTCTAGAGCCCTAAGATCTCATCTTCCTTTTGGTACTTCAGTGAACCCCTGCTGCAATTTAATTTCCATTTCTGTTTGAGATCTAGTCTATTTCAATTCATCTCTTGTTTAGTTAATTGTTGCAATTTAATTTCCCTCGTTTGAATTCTGAAATCCCAATCCTCAAATCCCTTTTTCATTCAAGCAATTTATATTTCTTGCACTTTAAGTTACTGCAATTTACATTTCTTGCACTTTAAGTTTCAGTCATTTAATTTCTTGTTCTTTAAGATTCAGCATCTTTTACTTTCCTGCTCTTTAATTTACTGCAATTCTCCCCTCTCCCTTTACATTCCAAGCAATTTAGTTTCTGTTAATGATAAACCACTCAACCAATACTTGATTCGCTTGACTAAATCAACCACTAAACTAAAATTGCTCAATCCTTCAATCCCTGTGGGATCGACCTCACTCCCGTGAGTTTTATTACTTGATGCGACCCGGTACACTTGCCGGTGAGTTTTGTGTTGGATCGTTTTTTCACACATCAATATATATATATATATATATATATATTCATGCAAGAAAGAAAAAAAATTGCGAAAAAAGAGCAAAAAAAAAAAGCAGATCCATTACTACCCAAAAATGCAGGAAAATGAGGGCATATTGAAAAAGCCAATAATCCTTTAAACCAAAAGGCAAGGGTAAAAGGACCCAAGGCTTTGAGCATCAGTGGTTAGGAGGGCCCAAAGGAATAAAATCCTAGCCCAAGCAGCTAAACCAAGCTGTCCCTAACCATGTGCTTGTGGCGTGAAGGTGTCAAGTGAAAAAGCTTTAGACTAAGCAGTTAAAGTCGTGGTCCAAAGCAAAAAGAGTGTGCTTAAGAACTCTGGACACCTCTATCTGAGGACTCTAGCAAAGCTGAGTCACAATCTGAAAAGGTTCACCCAGTTAAAGTGTCTGTCGCATGAATATATCCGGTAGTGATACTGGAAAATAGAGTGCTTAGGGTCGCTGCCAAGACTCAGAAAGCTGTGTTCAAGAATCAAAAGAAGCTTAACTAGGAGAATCAATAATATCATTTGGATTCTAAGTTCCTAAAGATGCCAACAACTCTGAGTTTCAATGGAGAGTGGATGCCAAAACTATTCAGAAGCAAAAAGCTACTAAGTCCTTCTCATCTATTGTAACTAAGCTTCATTTAAAACTTAGAGATTTATTGTATCTTAATATTCTTTTTATCCTATTGTGTTTTCCTTTTGTTTCTTGGGGACAAGCAATGGTTTAAGTTTTGTGTTGTGATGAGCGAATATTTTATACACTTTTTGGCATCACTTTCATATAGTTTTTTAGTAGTTTTTATTTAGTTTTTACTGAGTTTTTATAGGTTTTAGTGTTAAACTCACATTTTTGGATTCTACTATGAGTTTTTGTGTTTTTGTAAAATTTCATGTATTTTCTGGCCTGAATTAAGGAGCTGGAGCAGAAGTCTGATTCAAAAATAGAGAAAGCACTGTAAATGCTGTCTGGATCTAACCTACCTGCATCCAGAAGAGCTTTACTTGAGCTATAGAAATCTAAATGGAGCGCTCTTAATGGCTCTGGAAAGCAGACTTCCAGCGCTCTTAAAAGGCCCAAAACTGGCGTCCAACACTAGTGACCTACCCCCTTCTAGGTGTCCAGTGCCCAAAAGCAAAGACCAGCATCCAAACGCACAATGAGGACCCTTAGCTGGCATTCCACGCCTAAGAGACCTCATAGCACATGGATCTCATCAAAGCTTAGCCAAAACACTACCCAAGTGGGCCCCAGAAGTGGATTTTAGCACTAAAAATATTATTTTACCCTTATTACTCATCTGTTTAGTATTTAAAGTGTATTTTTCAAAATCATTAGAGGACTTCATGCTATTTTTGAATTCATCATTGTATTTTTACTTCGTTATGAGTTTCTAAACTCTTAGGTTGAGGGGAGCAGCCTTGCTGAGTCCTATGAAATAATAAATGTAGTACTATTTCTCTTCGATCTGTGTTTGATTAATTCTAAGATGTATATTCGTACTTCATCGTGTTGAATAGGATAATCTGACAAATTAGTTCTATTCATCACATTAAGATGAACGTGCCTGACAAATACCCACATCTACTTGGGTTCAGAATGCGTCTTTCCCCGTACAGAGATGAACCAACAACTTGAATATATGTCTCTCAGACGGCTAATTCACGATTTTGTTGGGGACTTCACGAGACATCATTTCAGCCAATTTTTTGGGGGATTAGGGTCTCTGTGGTAGAGGTTAGAACCCAAAGATGCAGCATTCTTTGATCCGGAAGATCCGACCTTATTTGTGGCATTTTGAGTAGGATCATAAAGGAGAATGGATTGTACGCGCTACACCCTCAAGTAGAGATGGATCCACAATAAACATGGGGTTCAGATCCAGAGGAGTATTGGAAGCTGCTCAAACCAGTGCCAATCACATACAGCCTACCATTAGAGAAATCACTCACAAGCAAAGAGAGTAGTAATATCAGAGTTAATTCAGAAAGGCAAAGCAACACTAATCCTAAACCTTATTCCTATCAGTATTTTCTACCTCTTTTTCTTTATTCCACATTGATAAACCACTATTTTATGGTTTATCTTGTGCTTAATTGAGTGGATTTTATCAATCTTTCATACACTTATTCATACAAAATGCATGGGTTTACATTCTCCTTCCTGATTTTGTGCTATGATTGAAAACATGATTCTTTGGTCTTAATTTTGCTATGTTTCATTCTCTTTTATTACCATTTGATGCCGTGATATGTCTTAAGTGATTTCAGAGTTTACAGGGCAAGAATGGCTTGGAGGATAGAAAGGAAGCATGCAAAAGTGGAAGGAATACAAGAACTTGAAGAAATTGCTAAGTTGTCCAGCTTGACCTCTTGGTACTAAATTGACCATAACTTGAGCTGCAAAGGTCTAAATGACACGATTTTAGTTACGTTAGAAAGCTAACATCAGGGGCTTCGCAACGATATATAATTTGCTATAGCTGTTCTGAAGTTAGGCGACGCGGACGCGTGGATGACGTGCACGCGTCGCATCTGCAAATTTCAATCCACACAAACGCGTGGACCACTACAAGAAAACACATCTATTGCCACACTTTTAAAGCGTGGTGAAAAGCTGAAAAAAGCATGGCGATAGCTTTTCGCCACGCTTTTTGAGCTACTGCCACGCTTTTGAAGGGGTGAGCTATCAAAGGGTGGCGATTGCTCTATCGCCACGCTTTTGGTGACCTATCGCCATGCTTTTTCTTTTGCCACGCTTTTTACAACTGGCCACCCGTTAAAGTGTGGCCGTATGTGGGAGATATGGCCACGCTTTAAAAGCGTGGCCATATGGGAGATATGGCCACGCTTTTGAAGCGTGGCGATAGGGAGATACAGCCACGCTTTTAAAGCGTGGCGATAGGGAGAGATACGGCCACGCTTTAAAGCGTGGCCATAGCAAGATATACAACCACGCTTTAAAACCGCAAAAGCCTTGTTAAATTAAAAAGAAAATTCTTTTCCTTACTTGATCTTCATTACTACACTATAAATTTTGAATCTTTTTTTTTTTACCAGACCTACAAATATAGTATGCAATTTTTATTACAAGACAAATCAAACAATAGTTAGTGACATATATACTTTACTATAATTGTTTTATCCCTTAAAAACTAATACTCAAATACAAAATAAATCTTGAGTTCAAATTCCAAAACTAGAAACCGAAGAAAAATACAGAAACAATACAAGTTAGAACTGCTCAAAATATATCAAATTACACTAATAGAGATGATCATCAACCTAAATACTTAGTAAAAGATCATAATCAACCTAAATCTACTCCACTTTGTGCATTAAGCGTTCAAGTTATCCATTCCAATACTAGCCTGCACCAAAATATCAAGAACAAATTGAACCAACTAAAACGATATATATATAAATATTATAAGAAATAATCTAATTTATGCATGTATTAACAGTTATAAATTAAACCAGGATCACATTCTACTATAAAAACTCATCAGCATTATGCTAATAGGAATAAAACAAAATGTATTGAAGCAAGTTCAGCTACTTGAGGTCCAAAATTTCACAACTTCCTTTAGCTAGAAATAAAGCAGAAAATGTATTGAAGACTTTGAACATAGAATTACTGCATTTATAATCTAAAGACTCAAACCCATAAAAGAATTGATGCATTTATAATCTAAAGAGAGGAAATTACAATATTGGACTGATGCACGAAAATTTGTCTCTCAACAAATTTTCCTTCGGCAAGTATACCAAATTTGTCGTCAGGTAAAAACTCAAAATAGAGTGAGGTCGAATCCCACAGGGATTGATTGGTCAAGCAACTTTAGTTGGAAGAGTATGCTAATTGAGCTAAACAGAGTATAGTTTGAGAATTGCAGAAAATTAACTGGCGGAAAAGTAAATAGTAAAAAATAAAGTGCAGAATCTTAAATGGGGATTTGAGGTAATGAGCATGAAAATAAATGACAGAAAATAAAGAGAATGGGTAAGATCAGAAATGGGGAAGTCATTGGGCTCAGGAGATGTTGTATTCTCCGGCTCAAGTCCATTTTCATCTTTTCCTCAATCAATGCGTCTATTGATCTCCTTGGCAATCTTAGGTGATTATATTCCAATTCCTTGGTAATCCAATCTCTCTATGCTCAAACAATTGCCCAATTCCTTGATTTAATTGCTCATGGGAAGAGATGAAGTATGGTCACTGATTATACCACATGTATTTCCAAATCAAAGTGTTGGGAGGATTACATGTCACTATTTCCGCCTAGACCCCAATTTGGTCCAACATGAGAAAGCATTTCTAGCATGATCTCCTCATCCTTTTTCCAAGGCTCAGAGGAGATCCAATTATGAAGAGTTTCTTTTCTAAGACAACTAACCAATTGAATTAAGATCGAAAGCTTTCTAGTAAATCAACAGAGAAGAAAGAATAAGAGAATGAAAACTATAATTGATCCATCAAATTACAACAGAGCTCCCTAACCCAATGAAAGGGGTTTAGTTGTTCATAGCTCTAGAAATGGAAAATGGCAGAAAATAATACATCCCAACTAAACGTGCAGAAAAGTAAATATACAGAAAGTAGTTCTCCAAAGTGCCAAGCTTCTCTATAGTTCAAAACTACTCCTATATATTCTACTCCTCTTGATCTTCTAGTGAGTTCTTCAAGTCTTGGATGTGGGCTTTGGATCTTGAGTTGAAGTAGTTCCAATCTTTAGTGGGCCCAGCTTATAGAGAAGTACGAATTAGGCATGGGCGTTAGTGAAGTTAACGTTAAGTGTCATTGTGGGTTCGAGAACGTTAGTGGCAATCACAATTTTCGCTAACGTTCCAACCCCATATAGCCTACATTAACTCCAACGTTAGTGGCACTAACGTGACCACTAACGTTGCCTTGTAAATCTTCACTAGTGTTATTGGGACTCACCTTTCCCAATAACATTGGTTTATAACCCTTCGCAAGCGTTATTGGGACTCACCTTTCCCATTAACATTGTCGTGTGGCCTTTGTCCCTACGTTAGAGTTCACGTTAGTGTAACTAACGTGGCTCTTAACGTGGTTATGCCTCACCTTCGAGAGCGTTAGTGACACTTACCTTTGTCACTAACACTCAAAGTGCCCCTACTATCCATGTTAGAGCTCACGTTAACTAAGTTAACGTGGTAGTAATGCCATCTTCCAACGTTAGTGACAAAGGTGAGTGTCACTAATGCTGGCTCATCAATCTCAGCTCTACGTTAACTTTCACGTTAGTGGTCTTAATGTGACCACTAACATGGGCAATGCTAGTTGATCCAACGTTAGTGACAAAGGTGACTGTCACTAACGTTGGCATTGTTCCTCTCTTCCACGTTAGAGTTCACGTTAACTAAGTTAACGTGACTCTTAACGTGGCTCATTGCCAAGTCTTGGAATGTTAGTGGTGTTCACGTTTACCACTAACGTTGGAGCTTTCTTTTATCTCCACGTTAACTTAGTTAACGTGGCAATTAATGTGGGTTTATGATGGCTTTGCTGGCGTCATTGGTGATCACTTTTCTCTTTAACGTTGGAAGCTATTTACCATTCCACGTTAGTGGTCACGTTAACTAGATTAATGTAAGTACTAACATGGTTCTTCCTTGCTTCATTTGTCTTGAAATTAAGCAAATAAAGTGCATCAAAGCTCTAGCCAGAGTCATGAGATTATGCATCATCAATTTATCATTCAATTCTAGCAAAATCCTCATGAAATCATGTGAAATTTACAATAGTTACTTGAATCAAGGTGTACGTGTATCTTCATCCAAAACTTGCCTTATTCACTAAGAAAATGAATGAAACTACTTTAAAACAGTAAAGAAAAAGTCAGTGAAACTGGCCTAGATGCCTTGGCATCACAACACCAAACTTAAAGCTTGCTTGTCCCTAAGCAAGTACTGAAACATAGGAAGAATGAATGAAAGAGCAAGAAGATAATATAAAAGTAGAAATCCTGGTTTATGGGGTTTCATGCATAGCAACTTAGGTTCTTTCCTTTACTAGGTTTCAGGCCTTTATCAAGTCCTTGGTCACTCTCTTGATTACATCCTTTGAGACTTCTTAATTGTTGATCCTTCCTTTTTTTTTCCAAGATTTATTACATTCTTCTTTTGGCTAAGTGCTCTGTAAGAGGGCGACTCTTTATGATAAGCTTTCAGTCAACACTCCCGAACCAGTTGGCTCAAGGTGCTAGGTGTTAAGACACCCCTACGGACTTACTCCCCCAAGTCTCTTTCCCTCATATGAATACACCACAGGCACATGGTCTGTTATTTTTCTTTCTTGAGACCTTGGTGTCCAACACCTCTTTGGGTTACTAAGTGTTCTGTAGCAAAGGTCACTCTTGATAGTGGACTTTCAGCTGATAATCCCGGATTAGTTAATTCAAGTTACCAAGTGATGAGGCACCCCTAAGAGCTTATTCATCCAAGCATATCCCTTGCACATGAACACTGGTACACAAAATTGCAATCACACTTTTGCAATTTCGCACAACTAACTAGCAAGTGCACTGGATCGTCCAAGTAATACCTTACGTGAGTAAGGGTCGATCCCACGGAGATTGTCGGCTTGAAGCAAGCTATGGTTATCTTGTAACTCTTAGTCAGGATATCAATAATTATCAGGTTTAATTGTGAAAAGTAAAAGAACATGAAATAAGTACTTGTTTTGCAGTAATGGAGAACAGGTTGAGGTTTTGGAGATGCTTTATCTTCTGAATCTCTGCTTTCCTACTATCTTCTTCTTCATGCACGCAAGGCTCCTTCCATGGCAAGCTGTATGTAGGGTTTCACTGTTGTCAATGGCTACCTCCCATCCTCTCAGTGAAAATGTTCAACGCGCTCTGTCATAGTGATGAGCGGATAATTTGTACGCTTTTTGGCATTGTTTTTAGTATGTTTTTAGTATGATCTAGTTAGTTTTTAGTATATTTTTATTAGTTTTTAGTTAAAATTCACTTTTCTGGACTTTACTATGAGTTTGTGTGTTTTTCTATGATTTCAGGTATTTTCTGGATGAAATTGAGGGACCTGAGCAAAAATCTGATTCAGAGACTAAAAAGGACTGCAGATGCTGTTGGATTCTGACTTCCCTGCACTCAAAGCGAATTTTCTGGAGCTACAGAAGCCCAATTGGCGCGCTCTCAACGGCGCTGGAAAGTAGACATCCTGGGCTTTCCAGCAATATATGATAGTCCATACTTTGCCCAAGATTTGATGGCCCAAACCGGCGTTCAAAGTCACCCTCAGGAATTCCAGCGTTAAACGCCGGAACTGGCACCAAAATGGGAGTTAAACGCCCAAACTGGCACTAAAGCTGGCGTTTAACTCCAGAAGGAGTCTCTACACGAAAATGATTCATTGCTCAGCCCAAGCACACACCAAGTGGGTCCGGAAGTGGATTTTTATGTCATTTACTCATCTCTGTAAACCTTAGGCTACTAGTTTTCTATAAGTAGGACCTTTTACTATTGTATTGAGATATCTGGGTAGTTATCCTTGTTTTGATGCTATCTTAGATCATTGGGAGGCTGGCCATTCGGCCATGCCTAGACCTTGTTCTTATGTATTTTCAACGGTGGAGTTTCTACACACCATAGATTAAGATGTGGAGCTCTGCTGTACCTCGAGTATTAATGCAATTACTATTGTTCTTCTATTCAATTCCGCTTGTTCTTGTTCTAAGATATCACTTGTTCTTCAACTTGATGAATGTGATGATCCGTGACACTCATCATCATTCTCACCTATGAACATGTGACTGACAACCACCTCCGTTCTACCTTCGATTGGGTGAATATCTCTTGGATTCCTGATACACGATGCATGGTTGATCGCCTGACAACCGAGTGCTCGCCTGACAAACGAGCCAGCCATTCCGTGAGATCAGAGTCTTCGTGGTATAGGCTAGAACTGATGGCGGCATTCAAGAGAATCCGGAAGGTCTAACCTTGTCTGTGGTATTCTGAGTAGGATTCAATGATTGAATGACTGTGACGTGCTTCAAACTCCTGAGGGCGGGGCGTTAGTGACAGACGCAAAAGAATCACTGGATTCTATTCCGGCCTGATCGAGAACCGACAGATGGATAGCCGTGCCGTGACAGGGTGCGTTGAACATTTCCACTGAGAGGATGGGAGGTAGCCACTGACAACGGTGAAACCCTTGCTTAAGCTTGCCATGGAAAGGAGGAAGAAGGATTGGATGAAGACAGTAGGAAAGCAGAGAGACGGAAGGGAAGGCATCTTCATACGCTTATCTGAAATTCCTACCAATGAATTACATAAGTATCTCTATCTTTATCTTTATGTTTTATGCGTTTATCACCATACCCATTTGTGTTTGCCTGACTGAGATTTACAAGGTGACCATAGCTTGCTTCATACCAACAATCTCTGTGGGATCGACCCTTACTCGCGTAAGGTTTATTACTTGGACGACCTAGTACACTTGCTGGTTAGTTGTGCGAAGTTGTGTTTATGCCATGGTATTGAACACCAAGTTTTTGGATTCATTACCGAGGATTATTTGATTTGTGAAAAGTATTGATCACAATTTCGCGCTACCAAGTTTTTGGCGCCGTTGCCGGGGATTGTTGAGTTTGGACAACTGACGGTTCATCTTGTTGCTTAGATTAGGTATTTTTTTTCGGAATTCTTGAAGATGAATTCTAGAGTTTCATGATGATTTGTTGAAGTCTGGCTGGCTGTGAAGCCATGTCTAATTTCATTGGACCGAGGTTTCAACTTATCATCACAAGAGCTTGTTGATTTCTATCAATCTTGCTGTTGGAGCAGTGATCTGCTAAGGCTTGGCTGGCCTTTGGCCATGTCTAGTGTTTTGGACCGAAGCTTTCTTTGAAAGCTTGGCTGGCTGTGAAGCCATGTCTAATTCCTGGACCGGAGTCTTAGACTAGCATTGCACTGATTCCTGGAATTCTCATTAAGAATTTTGATACCTTTATTTTCTTTTTCCACTTAATTTTCGAAAATCACACAAAAAAATTACAAAATCATAAAATCCAAAAATATTGTATGTTTCTTGTTTGAGTCTAGTGTTTTATTTTAAGTTTGGTGTCAATTGCATGCATTCATTCATGTGTCTTAAGGATCTTCAAATAATTCTTGATGATTTCTTACTCTGATCTTTGAATTCTCTTGACTTGAGTGTTTATGTGTCTCATATGCATTCTCATTAGTGTCAGTAGTATACAAACTGCTAAGTTTAGTGTCTTGCATGCATTGTTATTTGATTTTAGTTGCATTTTGATTATTAAAAATCCAAAAATATTTTTAATATGTGTCTTCTCAAGTCAATAATACAGAGAATTGAAGATTCAGAACATACAGCAGAGGAATTGCACAGAAAAAGCTGGGCGTTCAAAACGCCCAGTGAAGAAGGACAGACTGGCGTTTAAACGCCAGCCAGGGTACCTGGTTGGGCGTTTAACGCCCAAAAGGGTATCGTTTTGGGCGTTAAACTCCAGAATGTGCACCATTCTGGGCGTTTAACGCCAGGATGGCACAAGAGGGAAGATTCTGTTTTTCAATGCAATTTTTTTCAGTTTTCAAACTTTTTTTCAAAATCAAATCTTTTTCAAATCATATCTTTTCAATCATATGTTTTCAAAATCAATTTCTTTCTATTTTTAAAAATACTTGCTATCAATTAATGATTTGATTCAACATTTCAAGTATGTTGCCTTTTCTGTTGAGAAAGGTTTAATGTTTGAATCATATCTTTTCTTGTTAGCCAAGTCATTAATTTTCAAAATCAAATCTTTTTAAAATGTTTTTCAAATCATATCTTCTCAATCACATCTTTTTAAAACTAATCATATCTTCTTAACCACATCTTTTTCAAAATAGTTTTCAATCAAATCTTTTTGATTTCTAATTTCAAAATCTTTTTCAAAAAAACACTTGATTTCTTTTCCACTTTCATTTTCGAAAATCAATTAGTGTTTTTCAAAAATATTTTCAAAATCTTTCACTCAATTTTCGAAAATTACTTCTCTTCTTCTCACATCCTTCTATTTATGGACTAACACTATTCCTTAATGCAAAATTCGAACTCCATCTCCTTTGATAAGTTCGAATTTTCTACTTCTGTCTTCTACTTTTCTTTTCCTCTAACACCTAAAGGAATCTCTATACTGTGACATAGAGGATTCCACATTTTCTTGTTCCTTTCTCTTTCTTATGAGCAGGAGCAAGGACAAAAGCATTCTTGTTGAGGCTGATCCTGAACCTGAAAGGACCTTGAAGAGAAAGCTAAGAGAAGCCAAAGCACAACTCTCTGTAGAGGACCTAACAGAAATCTTCAAAGAAGAAGAACAAATGGCAGCCGAAAACAACAACAATGCCAACAATGCAAGGAAGGTGCTGGGTGACTTTACTGCACCTACTCCCGACTTTTATGGGAGAAGCATCTCTATCCCTGCCATTGGAGCAAACAACTTTGAGCTTAAGCCTCAATTAGTTTCTCTAATGCAACAGAATTGCAAGTTCCATGGACTTCCATTGGAAGATCCTCATCAGTTTTTAGCTGAATTCTTGCAAATCTGTGACACTATCAAGACTAATGGGGTTGACCCTGAGGTCTACAGACTTATGCTATTCCCTTTTGCTGTAAGAGACAGAGCTAGGACATGGTTGGACTCACAACCTAAAGAAAGCCTGGACTCTTGGGAAAAGCTAGTCAATGCTTTCTTGGCAAAGTTCTTTCCACCTCAAAAATTGAGTAAGCTTAGAGTGGAAGTCCAAACCTTCAGACAGAAGGAAGGAGAATCCCTCTATGAAGCTTGGGAAAGATACAAACAATTAATCAGAAAGTGTCCCTCTGATATGCTTTCTGAATGGAGCATCATAGGTATTTTCTATGATGGTCTCTCTGAACTATCCAAAATGTCTTTGGATAGCTCTGCTGGAGGCTCTCTTCATCTGAAGAAGACGCCTACAGAAGCTCAAGAGCTGATTGAAATGGTTGCAAATAACCAATTCATGTACACTTCTGAAAGAAATCCTGTGAACAATAGGACTAGTCAGAAGAAAGGAGTTCTTGAGATTGACACTCTGAATGCCATATTGGCTCAGAACAAAATATTGACTCAACAAGTCAATATGATTTCTCAAAGTCTGTCTGGAATGCAAAATGCACCAAGCAGTACTAAGGAGGCTTCATCTGAGGAAGAAGCCTATGATCCTGAGAACCCTTCAATGGAAGAGGTGAATTACATGGGAGAATCCTATGGAAACACCTATAATCCTTCATGGAGAAATCATCCAAATTTCTCATGGAAGGATCAACAGAGACCTCAACAAGGTTTCAACAATAATAATGGTGGAAGAAACAGGTTTAGCAATAGCAAGCCTTTTCCATCATCTTCTCAGCAACAGACAGAGAGTTCTAAGCAGAATACCTCTGACTTAGCAACCATGGTCTCTGATCTAATCAAAACCACTCAAAGTTTCATGACTGAAACAAGGGCCTCTATTAGAAACTTGGAGGCACAAGTGGGTCAGCTGAGCAAGAGAATTACTGAACTCCCTCCTAGTACTCTCCCAAGCAATACAGAAGAAAATCCAAAAGGAAAGTGCAAGGCCATCAACATGGCCGAATTTTGGGAGGAAGGAGAGGCAGTGAACGCCACTGAGGAAGACCTCAATGGATGTCCACTGGCCTCCAATGAGTTCCCCAATGAGGAACCATGGGAATCTGAGGCTCAAAATGAGACCATAGAGATTCCATTGGACTTACTTCTGCCATTCATGAGCTCTGATGAGTATTCTTCCTCTGAAGAGGATGAGTATGTCACTGAAGAGCAAGTTGCTAAATACCTTGGAGCAATCATAAAGCTAAATGACAAGTTATTTGGAAATGAGACTTGGGAGGATGAACCCCCATTGCTCACCAAGGAACTGGATGACTTGTCTAGGCAGAAACTGCCTCAAAAGAGACAGGATCCTGGGAAGTTTTCAATACCTTGTACCATAGGCACCATGACCTTCAAGAAGGCCTTGTGTGACTTAGGGTCAAGTGTAAACCTCATGCCTCTCTCTGTAATGGAGAAGTTAGGGATCTCTGAGGTGCAAGCTGCAAAAATCTCACTAGAGATGGCAGACAATTCAAGAAAACAAGCCTATGGACTTGTAGAGGATGTTCTGGTTAAAGTTGAAGACCATTACATCCCTACTGATTTCATAGTCCTAGAGACTGGAAAGTGCATGGATGAATCCATCATCCTTGGCAGACCCTTCCTAGCCACAGCAAGGGCTGTGATTGATGTTGATAGAGGAGAGTTGATCATTCAAGTGAATGAAGAATCCTTGGTGTTTAAGGCTCAAAGATATCCCTCTGTCACCATGGAGAGGAAGCATGAAGAGCTTCTCTCAAAACAGAGCCAAACAGAGCCCCCACAGTCAAACTCTAAGTTTGGTGTTGGGAGGCCACAACCAACTTCTAAGTTTGGTGTTGAACCCCCACATTCAAACTCTAAGTTTGGTGTTGGGAGGTTCCAACATAGCTCTGAGCATTTCTGAGGCTCCATGAGAGTCCTCTGTCAAGCTAATGACATTAAAGAAGCGCTTGTTGGGAGGCAACCCAATGTTTTATAATTAACTATTTTCTTTTGTTATTTTATATTTTTTTTTTTAGGTTGATGATCATGAGAAGTCACAAAATCAATGAAAAGAGCAAAAACAGAATGAAAAACAGGAAGAAAAATAGCACACCCTGGAGGACGCACCTACTGGCGTTTAAACGCCAGTAAGGTTAGCAGATTCGCGTTTAACGCCCAGTCTGGCACCATTCTGGGCGTTTAACGCCAGAAAGGGGCACCAAACTGGCGTTAAACGCCAGAAAAAGGGCAAGAAGCTGGCGTTAAACGCCAGAAATGGGCACCAGCCCGGCGTTTAACGCCAGAAATGGCTAAAAACGCAATTTTGCTTGCCATTTGGTATAGGGATGACTTTTCCTTGACACCTCAGGATCTGTGGACCCCACAGGATCCCCACCTAGCCCACCACCCTCTCTCTTCTCTTCACCACTCACATCCATCCTTCATAAAACCCCACCTACCTCACCATTCAAATTCAAACCACTTTTCCACCCAAACCCACCCTCACTTGACCGAACCTTTCCCTTCTCCCTCTCCTATATAAACCCATCTTCACTCCTTCATTTTCACACAACCTAAACACCACTTCTTCCCCTTCTTGGCCGAAATCAAAAGCCATTCCCATCTCCTTCATTTCTTCTTCTTCTACTCTCTTCTTTCTTAATTTGCTCGAGGACGAGCAAACCTTTTAAGTTTGGTGTGGTAAAAGCATTGCTTTTTGTTTTTCCATAACCATTTATGGCATCCAAGGCCGGAGAAACCTCTAGAAAGAGGAAAGGGAAGGCAAAAGCTTCCACCTCCGAGTCATGGGAGATGGAAAGATTCATCTCAAGGGTGCATCAAGACCACTTCTATGAAGTTGTGGCCTTGAAGAAGGTGATCCCCGAGGTCCCTTTTTCACTCAAAAAGAGTGAATATCCGGAGATCCGACATGAGATCCGAAGAAGAGGTTGGGAAGTCCTTACCAACCCCATTCAACAAGTCAGAATCTTGATGGTTCAAGAGTTCTATGCCAATGCATGGATCACCAAGAACCATGATCAAAGTGTGAACCCGGATCCAAAGAATTATCTTACTATGGTTCGGGGGAAATACTTGGATTTTAGTCCGGAAAGTGTAAGGTTGGCATTCAATTTGCCCATGATGCAAGGAGATGAACACCCTTACACTAGAAGGGTCAACTTTGATCAAAGGTTGGACCAAGTCCTCACAGTTATTTGTGAAGAGGGCGCCCAATGGAAGAGAGATTCAAGAGGGAAGCCGGTTCAATTGAGAAGGCATGACCTCAAACCCGTGGCTAGAGGATGGTTGGAGTTTATCCAACGCTCAATCATTCCCACTAGCAACCGGTCCGAAGTTAATATAGACCGGGTGGTGCACGAATTTGTGATTCGCACAACTAACAAACAAGTGCACTGGGTCGTCCAAGTAATACCTTACGTGAGTAAGGGTCGATCCCACGGAGATTATTGGTTTGGAGCAATCAATGTTTATTTTATTAATCTTAGTCAGGAGGCCAATGAAGTTATTTGGATTTAGTTGTAAGAAGTCAAAGTATTTAAAATTGTAAGTTAAAATAATAGAGAATAATAGTGTTACTTGTTGTGCAGTAATGGGGAATATGTTGGAGTTTTGGAGATGCTTTATCCTCTGACTTCAACTCTTCCTTGAAATCCTTCAACACACGCAAGGCTCCTTCCATGGCAAGCTCTATGTAGGGTGTCACCGTTGTCAGTGGCTACTTCCCATCCTCTCAGTGAAAACGTTCCTATGCTCTGTCACAGCACGGCTAATCATCTGTCGGTTCTCAATCAGGTTGGAATAGAATCCATTGATTCTTTTGCGTCTGTCACTAACGCCCAGCCCTCAGGAGTTTGAAGCACGTCACAGTCATTCAATCCTGGAATCCTACTCGGAATACCACAGACAAGGTTTAGACTTTCCGGATTCTCATGAATGCCGCCATCGATCCGACTTATACCACGAAGATTCTGGTTAAGGAATCTAAGAGACATTCATTCAATCTGATGTAGAACGGAGATGGTTGTCAGACACACATTCATGGATTGAGGAAGGTGATGAGTGTCACGGATCATCACCTTCTCCACAATTAAGCGCAAATGAACATCTTAGATAAGAACAAGCGTGTTTGAATGGAAAACAAAGGAATTGTATTAAATCATCGAGACGCTGCAGAGCTCCTCACCCCCAACAATGGAGTTTAGAGACTCATGCCGTCAAAAAGTATGTAATTCAGATCTGAAAATGTCATGAGGTACAAGATAAGTCTCTAAAAGTTGTTTAAATAGTAAACTAGTAACCTAGGTTTACAGAAAATGAGTAAACTAAGAAAATTGGTGCAGAAATCCACTTCTGGGGCCCACTTGGTGTGTGCTGGGGCTGAGATCAAAGCTATCCACGAGTAGAGGCCTTTCTTGGCGTTAAACTCCAGGTTATGACGTGTTTTGGGCGTTTAACTCCGGATCATGACGTTTTTCTGGCGTTTAACTCCAGACAGCAGCATGAACTTGGCGTTCAACGCCAAGTTACGTCGTCTATCTTCGCGCAAAGTATGGACTATTATATATTGCTGGAAAGCCCTGGATGTCTACTTTCCAACGCCGTTGAGAGCGCGCCAATTGGACTCCTGTAGCTCCAGAAAATCCATTCCGAATGCAGGGAGGTCAGGATCCAACAGCATCAGCAGTCCTTTTTCAGCCTAAGTCAGATTTTTGCTCAGTTCCCTCAATTTCAGCCAGAAAATACCTGAAATCACAGAAAAACACACAAGCTCATAGTAAAGTCCAGAAATATGATTTTTGCCTAAAAACTAATAATATTCTCCTAAAAACTAACTAGAACATGCTAAAATCTACATGAAATTACCCCCAAAAAGCGTATAAAATATCCGCTCATCACAACACCAAACTTAAACTGTTGCTTGTCTTCAAGCAACTAGATAAATAAAATAGGTTCTAACAGAAATTAAGAAGTAATAATATTTTAGAGTTTTAAATGAAGCTCAGATTCTTATTAGATGAGCGGGGCTTGTAGCTTTTTGTTTCTGAACAGTTTTGGCATCTCCTGTATCTTTTGAATTTCAGAATGATTGGCATCCTTAGGAACTCAGAATTTAGATAGTATTATTGACTCTCCTAGTGTAGTATGTTGATTCTTGAACACAGTTATTTTATGAGTCTTGGCTGTGGCCCTAAGCACTTTGTTTTCCAGTATTACCACCAGATACATAAATGCCACAGACACATGACTAGGTGAACCTTTTCAGATTGTGACTTAGCTTTGCTAAAGTCCCCAGTCAGAGGTATCCAGAGTTCTTAAGCACACTCTGTTTGCCTTGGATCACGACTTTAACCACTCAGTCTCAAGTTTGTAACTTGAACCTGCATGCCACAAGCACATGGTTAGGGACGGCTTGGTTTAGCCGCTTAGGCCTGGATTTTATTTCCTTGGGCTCTCCTATCCATTGATGCTCAAAGCCTTGGATCCTTTTTACCCTTACCTAGGGCTCATGGCTTGTTTTTTTTTTTTTGACTGCTTTTTCTTGCTTCAAGAATCAATTTCATGATTTTACAGATCATCAATAATATTTTTTGTGTTCCTCATCCTTTCAGGAGCCAATATTCATCAAATTCAAAGTACAAATTATGCACTGTTCAAGCATTCATTCAGAGAACAAAAAGTATTGCCACCACATATAATTAATTATAATTTTTATTATTGAGAACTCGAAATATATAGATTACTTCTTTATTCTAAAAAAATCTACTACTTTATTTATGTCTGATGATGATGAGAAAAATAAATTATAGCTTAATTGGAAATAAAATCAAAATAGACATACTAATTACTACTGCTATATATCTCCTAAGGTGAATTTCTAAAATAAAAACGCTATCACTAAGTTAAAGCAGAAAAATTGGAACTCAACAACCTTTTGTTTTGAGGAAGGAATGTTCCTCTAATCTTTGGGGTGTTGTTCAAGGATTAATTTTTTTGGTGCTTCAGCTCCCTTAGATCACGCCCTTGCTCTTCCTGTTCCTTAAGCAGTTTGCAAAGCATGCTGATGCGCTATAACTGGGTATAGCTACGATTAAGGGAAATTGCACAAACGGCAAAATTCCTTCCGGCAAGTGCACCGGTTATCGTCAAGTAAAAACTCACAATAGAGTGAGGTCGAATCCCACAAGGATTGGTTGAATGAGCAATTCGAGTTAGAAGTTTGATTAGTTGAGCGGAATCAAGAATTGGGTGTGAATTGCATAAAGTAAATTGGCGGGAAATGTAAATTTGCAAGGAATTGAAATGACTGAATCTTAAATTGCGAGAATTAAAGTGCGAGAAGTTAAATTGCTGAAATTAAAAGGGAATTGGGGTGATTGCATAAATTGAAATTTGCAGGATGTAAATGGAAAAGGATAGATCAGAGAGAGGAGTTCATTGGGTGTTAGGAGATATTGAGATCTCCGAATCAAAACATTTTTATCTCTTCCTCAACCAATGCATTCATTGAATTTTGCTTGGCAATCTTATATGATTGGATCCCAATCCCTTGGCTCACCAATTCTCTCTAAAAACAAACAAATTCCCAATCCCTTGGTTTAAATGTTCATAAGAAGAGATGAAGCTCGATCACTGATTATACCACACAGCTTCATGGACCACAATTTGGTAGGATTAAATGTCACAATATCCATCCAAACCCCAATCCAATTCACTATGAGAAAGCTTCTCTAGCATGAATCCTCCATTCCTTTCCCAAGGTTCCGAAGGATTCCAATTATGGGTAATTTCTTTCCCAAGACAATTACCCAATGGAATTAGATCGAGAAGCTTTCTAACAAAATTCAAGAGAAAAGATTGAAGAAGAAGATAAAACTATTATTGATCCATTGAATTTCAACAGAGCTCCCTAGCCCAATGAAAGGGGTTTAGTGAGTCATAGCTCTCAATTCAATTACAGTATGAAAAATTCTAAAGTGTCAAAAAAGGGTTTTAACTAACTTCAATTCTATCCTATTTATACACTTTCTAAATTGAGCTTCTGTTGTGTTTCTTGGGCTTTGAGGCCTTTCCTTGATTTCCTTTTGCTTTAGGCTTATGGTCCATAATCCTGATGAGGCTGTGATCCAATTCTGTAACATTCATTGAGCAAACTTAGTGATAAACGAGTAATGACACAAGACTCAACAATTTGAAGTTCCAGACTCATCAATTCTTCAGGCCCAATCCCATAAACCATGATATTCAATTGGGTTTCATGCCATAATAAGTTTAAGTTAATATTTGTGCTCAATTGCTAACTTAAACTTCAATATAATTGGCCCAGAAACCTTTTCAAATAGTGGTGTTTAAGTTGAAGTTTAAGTTTCAGTTTAAGGTCAAACTAAAATTTAAACGTGGAATTGGAAGAAAGCACCCCAGGAGTGTACATAGTCGAACACGTTTAACCTCCAATTTAAGGTTAAACTGGAGGTTAAACTTGGAAATGAAGAAAACAAGCTCTGGAGGCAATTAGGATCGAACACGTTTAACCTCCAGTTTGAGGTTAAACTGGAGGTTAAACTTGGAAATGAAGAAAGCAACCCCTGGAGGCCATTTGGATCGAACACGTTTAACCTCCAGTTTGAGGTCAAACTGGAGGTTAAACGTGGAAATGAGAAGGCAACCCTGGAGTAGCAAAAACGCCGAACACGTTTAAGCTCAGTTGCATTGTCCACCCCATACTTCTATACATCTTTGGAAAGCTCTGGATGTCTACTTTCCAATGCAATTGGAAGCGCATCATTTGGAGTTCTACAACTCGAGTTATAATCCATGGAAGGTGAAGAGGTCAGCTGGCCTGATTGCATGTTGGTACTATGCTCTTCTATGCACATTACGGGGCTGTTTTCTCCCTCAATTTTTAGTATCCACCATGCATGCCATATATGCTTGGAAAGCTCTAGATGTCTTCTTTCCAATGCATTTTGAATCACCTCATTTGGAGTTTTGTAGCTCAAGTTATTTATGTTTGAAGAAGGCATGGTCAAGCTGTTCCATATAACACGTTTAAGCTCCAGTTTGAGGTCAAACTGGAGCTTAAACGTGAAAATGGCTTCCTGGTGCCTCATATAGTTCGAACACGTTTAACCTCCAGTTTGAGGTCAAACTGGAGGTTAAACGTGGAATCACTCCCTTGGTGCCATTCTCATTCTGGCGTTTAACCTTCAGTTTGAGGTTAAACTGGAGGTTAAACGCCAGTTTCCTCTTTTCTCAGCTTTCATGATTCTGGCGTTTAACCTTCAGTTTAACCTTAAACTGAAGGTTAAACGCCACTTTCAGCATTTGGTGCCTTCCTTATTCTGGCGTTTAACTTCCAGTTTAAGGTTAAACTGGAGGTTAAACGCCACTTTCACATTGTATGGTTTGGCACATATGATCTTCAAGCTTCCTTTATTGATTTTGTTGCTTCCTTGCCTAGCCTCTTCTTCCCTGAAATCATCCACACAATTGCATCAAAGTCTTGCAAAAATTCATGAGAATTCTTCCATTCATAGCATTCAAGTAATATAACTAAAAACTCATGGAATTTGCATCAAAATCACACTGTTTGGATGATTCATTACTTTGTTGTTCATTTAACCATTCTTGGTTACTTTAAGCTCAAGAAAATGCATAAAACAACTAAAACTAACAGAAAAATGCTAGTGAAACTAGCCTAAGATGCCTTGGCATCACAACACCAAACTTAATACTTGCTTGTCCCTAAGCAAGTCCTGAGTTATTTGAGAAGAAAGTATGAAACAAAAAGCAATTACATTGGTTATATTAGCAACATTTGAAGTTCATCAGAAGGGTTTTATGCAGAAAGTTGCAGCATCACTTTTTCATTCTTATCAAGTAGAATTATCACTTTTTCATTGCATCCATCAAACACTGCTATGGCCTCTTGTTATTCTTATGTCTTTGGCACATTTTCCTTTCTTTGTTTTTCTTTTTCTTAGAGCTCTTTTGCTCCTTGTTTGCTCAGTGTCATGTGTTGCACAAGCCTTTGGCATTTTCTTTTTCTTATCAGTGCATTACACATATCCACTACAGGCATTTTAATTCACATTTCTTCTTGAGACATTGGTGCCCAGCACCTCTTTGTGTAACTAAATGTTTTGTAGCTAGGTTGCTCTTGATAATGGACTTTTGGTTGATAATCCCGGGTTAGTTAACCCAAGTTACCAAGTGTTGAAACACTCCACAGAACCTATTCATCCAAGCAGATCCTAATACATAAACACCACAGGCATATGTCTCAGAAGTTCAAACCATTGGTGCCTAGCTTATTTTCTCAATTTTTTTGCTTTTTGCTTTTTGATTGCCCTTTTCAGTGGCTTTTTCTTCTTCTTTTTCTTTCTTTTTCATGGCCAAGGACATTTATTAATCAAGATCCATAGATAATATTCAACTTCTACACAAAAATGATAATTCTACACTCAATTTCTAGTGAGCTGACTAAACAATCAAGCATGCATACCACCACTTAATTCTACTTGATTTGTCACTAATTGAGCCAAATTACTTTTGTTCAAACTTTTCTTTTATTTTTGGAAACAGAACAAGCATGGCAAGCATTTGTTTAAGAAGGTGAAGTTATATCCCAACATCTAGGCATTCACTTTATTCAAAGCAATAAACAGACAAATATACTAAAAACTTCACATTCCAGAAAGATCCAACAATTGGAGTTTAAACCAGAACAAGCATGCTTTTGTTTGCCTTTTAAAGAATGATCACAGAACAACACCACCTTGTGAAATTTCTTGTTTTCTCTTTGTTGTCAGGAAACAATTTGATTTCTTCTTCTTTTTCTAGTTGTTGCTTCATGTTCTTTCTAAGATCCTTGTTTCCTTTCCTGCAAAGAGTGATGAAGTTGCTTGCTTCTCAAGCACTTGAATGGTTAGCTCACTATATATGGGCAAGTGTCTGAGTCTTAAGTTGGTGTGTGAACACCAAACTTAGTCTCCTACTTACTCCTTTGCTCTTTGAATCCTTGAATTCTCCTTGGAATGAAGTTGCTGCTAAGGATTTTAAGCATTTCTGTGATTGCTTAGAATGGTTATTCCTTACATATAATTCAAAGGTTGTTGTGTTCAGTTGATCTGTATGGTGGAACACCAAACTTAGAGTCACAATTTCCCTTTGAATTATTGATTCACGGATTCATTGTTTGGTGTGAAACACCAAACTTAATTCTTTGCAATGCACAGAAACTACTTCACCTTTTTATTGAAACAAATAAAAGGAACAGCAAAAGAGTATTACCTCAGGTTGGGTTGCCTCCCAACAAGCGCTTCTTTAACGTCATTAGCTTGACAGTTGTCCTTTGTTAGGGTGGATTGTAGTGCTTGATGTCCTCTCCTCTCACCATGAAAATGTCCCCATTTGATTCCTTCATGATTTCCAAATGTTCCATAGAAAGAACTTTCCTGATTATGAACACTTGAGGGAGCTGGGAAGGAATGGGTTTGAGGCCAGGTGGGATTGGCAGATAATGACTTGATATCACTTTATCTCCCGGAGAGAAACCTTCAGTGGGAATTTTCTTGTTTCTCCACCCTCTTGGCAATTTCTTTACAATTATTCCCTCTTTCTTGAGGATTTCTTCATTGACCCTTATGCCAGGAGGATCCTTCTGATCTGTTTCTATTGATTCTTGTGGCTTTAACTCTTGCAATTCTTGTTTGCCTTCCAAGGACTATTTCAGAGTTTCAGCTGCTGGATTGCTTTCCTCCAAACACAGATGGCTACTATCATCCTTAGGCTTTTCAGATTCTAGTTCAGGATCAGATGCAGGTTTGAAAACATGGAAAATGAGCTGTTCATCATGTATTCTCAAAATTAGCTCTCCTTGTTCTACATCTATAAGCGCTCTGGCAGTGGCTAGAAATGGCCTTCCCAGAATGATAGGGTGTAGGTAGCTTTCCTCCATGTACAAAATGACAAAGTCTGTGGGGAAGAAATAATTTCCCACTTTCACCAGCACATTCTCAACTACCCCTTCAGCTTGCTTCTGAGTTTTGTCAGCCAGTTGTATGATTACATCAGTGGATCTCGCCTCATTCAGTTGTAGCCTCTTCATAAGAGTCAGAGGCATCACATTTATGCTAGCTCCTAGATCACAGAATCCTCTGTCAATTTTTGTTTCCCCTATGATGCAGGGGATATGAAAACTTCCTGGGTCTGTTTTCTTAGAGACCATGTCCTTCTTGATGAGGGCACTGCATTCTTTGTTCATTATTACAGTTTGTCCTCCCTTCAAAACTCTTTTCTTGCTCAGCAATTCCTTCAAATACTTGATGTGTGTAGGCATCTGCTGGAGAATCTCAAGAAAGGGAATATTGATATGGAGAGACTTAAATGTCTCTAAGAACCTCGAATATGTTTTCCCTTTTTCACCTCCTCCTAACCTCTGAGGAAATGGTGCTTTTGGTTGGTATGTTCCCAGCATGCCTTCCTTTTGCAATTCTTTGGCTTGCTCCATTCCACTTTCCTGCTTAGCTTCTTCCACACTGTCTTTCAGGATTTCTGTCTCCTTTTCTGAGGGTCTGATTCCTTCTTCTTCTGAGACTTCCTTCAACATGGTGATGGCCTTGCATTCTTCCCATCTCACTCCCTTTTGTTCCCCCTTAGGATTCTTTTCAGTGTCACTAGGGAACACTGCAGTTGACTTGGGGGCTTGTTGAGATAGCTCTCCTACTCGAGACTCCATCCACTTGAGTTTTTCACCATGACTCCTTAAGGTCGATCTCACATCTTCCTTAAAGCTTTTCAATTCGGTTATGTCTTGACTCATGGTTGCAAGCCTTCCTTCTATCCTGTTTAATTGATCTTGAAATTGTTGGTTCGGATTGGATTGGGCAGGTTGGTTATTTTGGCCATGATATGGTGGTTGGGAGTAAGTGTTTTGTGTGGCTTGGTATGATCTTTGGTTGGAGTTTTGGTATGTGGAATTGTTGTGTTGGTTGTGGTTGTAAGGTTTGTGGTTTTGTGGTTGGCTTTGCTGGTTTCCCCACCCAAAGTTTGGGTGGTTTTTCCATCCTGGGTTGTAAGTGTTGGAATGTGGATCATATGATTGCCTTTGTTGATTTCCCACATAGTTGGCCTCTTCCCAATCATTTCCTTCAATGCTTACTTCTTCTTGATCTTGTGTGTGTATTGCAGCCACTTGCTTTGTGTCTGACTTCCTGGTAAGCTCTGCTAGTTGCTTGGCAAACACCTTGTTTTGGGCTAGGATTGCATCAACATGGTTCAGCTCCATGACTCCCTTAGTGTTGTGCCTTTCTGAAGCATAGTAATACTCATTCTCAGCCACTGTCTCAATCACTTCAATGGCTTCTTCCACAGTCTTTTTCCTGTTCAATGAGCCTCCTGATGAATGGTCTACAGCCTTCCTTGATTCATAAGAGAGTCCATCATAGAAGATATGCAATTGCACCCAGTCAGAGAACATGTTTGGTGGGCATTTCCTTGTCAACTCTTTGAACCTCTCCCATGCCTCGTAGAGCGTCTCACCATCTTGTTGTCTAAAAGTTTGAACCTCAGATCGAAGCCTATTGACTCTTTGTGGGGGATAGAAACGTGCCAAAAACTTGCTTTCCACTTCATCCCAGGTTGTTAGGCTATCCCTTGGGAATGATTCCAGCCACTTAGCTGCTTTGTCCCTAAGTGAAAATGGGAACAAGAGCAGTTTATAGGCATCTTCCTGAACTCCATTGGACTTCACAGTGTCACAAATTCTAAGGAATTTGGTGAGATGTTGGTTTGGATCTTCATTAGCACTCCCACCAAATGAACAATGATTTTCCACCAGTGATATTAGCTGTGGTTTGAGTTCAAAATTGTTGGCCTGAATGGGTGGTTTTTGGATGCTGCTACCACAATTCCCAGAGGTTGGGTTTATGTATGAACCAAGAACCCTCCTCTCAGGAATGGCATTGTTTCCATCAACCCTCTCATGGTTGTGAACTTCTCTATCCATGTTGAGATCTAGAGCTTCCTCAAAATTGTCCTCAGATTCTCCTTCAGATTCTTCTTCTCCCAGTACCCTCTTCCTTCTTGCTTCCCTTCTAAGTCTATGAAGGGTCCTCTCTGGTTCGGTATATGGGGGAGTTGATGTCTCTCCTCTCCTACCTGTCATACAAGAACACACCACAAGCAACAAACAAGTGGAATACTCTTGGTTAATGGAAGAGTATGGTTAGAGCAGTTGAGGAATTAATTCAAATAGTTAGTGGGTCAATGAGCTAGTTGCTTGAATTTAAAGGCATAAAGAAAGAAAAAGCAAATAACAGAGTGCAGGAATTAAAATCAAAAAGTAACTTGAACTAAATTAACAAAACAAGAAAAATGCTCAATCTAGTTAACTTCCAATTTAAGAATTGTCAATCGAAAACCAATCCCCGGCAACGGCGCCATAAACTTGATGCGCTATAACTGGGTATAGCTACGATTAAGGGAAATTGCACAAACGGCAAAATTCCTTCCGGCAAGTGCACCGGTTATCGTCAAGTAAAAACTCACAATAGAGTGAGGTCGAATCCCACAAGGATTGGTTGAATGAGCAATTCGAGTTAAAAGTTTGATTAGTTGAGCGGAATCAAGAATTGGGTGTGAATTGCATAAAGTAAATTGGCGGGAAATGTAAATTTGCAAGGAATTGAAATGACTGAATCTTAAATTGCGAGAATTAAAGTGCGAGCAGTTAAATTGCTGAAATTAAAAGGGAATTGGGGTGATTGCATAAATTGAAATTTGCAGGATGTAAATGGAAAAGGATAGATCAGAGAGAGGAGTTCATTGGGTGTTAGGAGATATTGAGATCTCCGAATCAAAACATTTTTATCTCTTCCTCAACCAATGCATTCATTGAATTTTGCTTGGCAATCTTATATGATTGGATCCCAATCCCTTGGCTCACCAATTCTCTCTAAAAACAAACAAATTCCCAATCCCTTGGTTTAAATGTTCATAAGAAGAGATGAAGCTCGATCACTGATTATACCACACAGCTTCATGGACCACAATTTGGTAGGATTACATGTCACAATATCCATCCAAACCCCAATCCAATTCACTGTGAGAAAGCTTCTCTAGCATGAATCCTCCATTCCTTTCCCAAGGTTCCGAAGGATTCCAATTATGGGTAATTTCTTTCCCAAGACAATTACCCAATGGAATTAGATCGAGAAGCTTTCTAACAAAATTCAAGAGAAAAGATTGAAGAAGAAGATAAAACTATTATTGATCCATTGAATTTCAACAGAGCTCCCTAGCCCAATGAAAGGGGTTTAGTGAGTCATAGCTCTCAATTCAATTACAGTATGAAAAATTCTAAAGTGTCAAAAAAAGGTTTTAACTAACTTCAATTCTATCCTATTTATACACTTTCTAAATTGAGCTTCTGTTGTGTTTCTTGGGCTTTGAGGCCTTTCCTTGATTTCCTTTTGCTTTAGGCTTATGGTCCATAATCCTGATGAGGCTGTGATCCAATTCTGTAACATTCATTGAGCAAACTTAGTGATAAACGAGTAATGACACAAGACTCAACAATTTGAAGTTCCAGACTGATCAATTCTTCAGGCCCAATCCCATAAACCATGATATTCAATTGGGTTTCATGCCATAATAAGTTTAAGTTAATATTTGTGCTCAATTGCTAACTTAAACTTCAATATAATTGGCCCAGAAACCTTTTCAAATAGTGGTGTTTAAGTTGAAGTTTAAGTTTCAGTTTAAGGTCAAACTAAAACTTAAACGTGGAATTGGAAGAAAGCACCCCAGGAGTGTACATAGTCGAACACGTTTAACCTCCAGTTTAAGGTTAAACTGGAGGTTAAACTTGGAAATGAAGAAAACAAGCTCTGGAGGCAATTAGGATCGAACACGTTTAACCTCCAGTTTGAGGTTAAACTGGAGGTTAAACTTGGAAATGAAGAAAGCAACCCCTGGAGGCCATTTGGATCGAACACGTTTAACCTCCAGTTTGAGGTTAAACTGGAGGTTAAACGTGGAAATGAGAAGGCAACCCTGGAGTAGCAAAAACACCGAACACGTTTAAGCTCAGTTGCATTGTCCACCCCATACTTCTATACATCTTTGGAAAGCTCTGGATGTCTACTTTCCAATGCAATTGGAAGCGCATCATTTGGAGTTCTACAACTCGAGTTATACTCCATGGAAGGTGAAGAGGTCAGCTGGCCTGATTGCATGTTGGTACTATGCTCTTCTATGCACATTACGGGGCTGTTTTCTCCCTCAATTTTTAGTATCCACCATGCATGCCATATATGCTTGGAAAGCTCTAGATGTCTTCTTTTCAATGCATTTTGAATCACCTCATTTGGAGTTTTGTAACTCAAGTTATTTATGTTTGAAGAAGGCATGGTCAAGCTGTTCCATATAACACGTTTAAGCTCCAGTTTGAGGTCAAACTGGAGCTTAGACGTGAAAATGGCTTCCTGGTGCCTCATATAGTTCGAACACGTTTAACCTCCAGTTTGAGGTCAAACTGGAGGTTAAACGTGGAATCACTCCCTTGGTGCCATTCTCATTCTGGCGTTTAACCTTCAGTTTGAGGTTAAACTGGAGGTTAAACGCCAGTTTCCTCTTTTCTCAGCTTTCATGATTCTGGCGTTTAACCTTCAGTTTAACCTTAAACTGAAGGTTAAACGCCACTTTTAGCATTTGGTGCCTTCCTTATTCTGGCGTTTAACTTCCAGTTTAAGGTTAAACTGGAGGTTAAACGCCACTTTCACATTGTATGGTTTGGCACATATGATCTTCAAGCTTCCTTTATTGATTTTGTTGCTTCCTTGCCTAGCCTCTTCTTCCCTGAAATCATCCACACAATTGCATCAAAGTCTTGCAAAAATTCATGAGAATTCTTCCATTCATAGCATTCAAGTAATATAACTAAAAACTCATGGAATTTGCATCAAAATCACACTGTTTGGATGATTCATTACTTTGTTGTTCATTTAACCATTCTTGGTTACTTTAAGCTCAAGAAAATGCATAAAACAACTAAAACTAACAGAAAAATGCTAGTGAAACTAGCCTAAGATGCCTTGGCATCACATGCTACTTTGATTATTCTGTTCTTCCTTTATTTGATCCATAGCTTCTTGCAATCTGGAGATAGAAGCCTCAAGATGTTCCCAATATTCGAATTGGGGCAGTTCTGGGAGGGCTTCTTGTGCTCTCCTCTTGGTTGAATCATCTTGTTGCTGTTGTTTGACCATTGATATTCCAGTAATGGGCTTTTCAATTAGGATATATTCAGTTATTCCCATCTTTACTCCAGCATCTTTGCAAAGCATAGAAATTAAGCTTGGATAAGCCAATCTGGCGTCCTTAGAATTCTTGTTTGCTATTTTATATAGCTCACATGAGATCAGCTGATGGACTTCCACTTCTTTTCCCAACATGATGCAGTGAATCATTACTGCTCTTTTAATAGTGACTTCAGAACGGTTGCTGGTGGGCAATATGGAACGTCCTATGAAATCCAGCCAACCTCTGGCTACTGGTTTCAGATCTTCCCTTTTGAGTTGAACTGGGATGCCAGTCGTGCTGGTGGTCCACTTGGCTCCAGGGATGCATATGTCCTCCAGAACCTTGTCCAGCCCTTTATTGACCCTCATCATTCTCCTATTAAAGGAGTCTGGGTCATCTTTCAGTTGGGGAAGCTTAAATATCTCCCTGATCTTGTCAGAATTGGTATGAATGATCTTTCCTCTGACTACAGTCCGATGGTCAAAGAGAGCAGCTCCAATGATTCTTTGCCTTTCTGTCTGCCATAGATTAGCATAGAATTCCTGAACCATGTTCTTTCCCACTTTCGTTTCAGGATTGGCCAGAATTTCCCAATTCCTGTTTCGAATTTGCTCTTGGATCTCCGGATATTCATCTTCTTTCAGATCAAATCTGACTTCCGGGATCACTGATCTGTGACTCATTATCTTGTAGTAATGGTCTGAATGTTCTTTAGTTAAGAACTTCCCTTGATTCCAAAGTGGCTTTGGAGTGCTTTCTTTCTTGCCTCTTGGGTTGGGTTGTTTTCCTTTAGGAGCCATGATCTTTAGTGGGTATGTTTTTGTGATCACGGGTAAAACACACCAAACTTAGAGCTTTGCTTGTCCTCAAGCAAAAGAGAAGAAAGAAGAGGGATAGAAGGAGAGCAAGAGTTGGATGGTGATGATGAGGAGGGCGCCGAATACAATATATAGGGAGGGGGGTGGGAAATTTTCAAAAAAGAAGGAAATAAGATAGAAGATATGATTTATAAAAGATAGATATGATAAGAAAAAGATATAGTTTTAAAAAAAGAAAGATATAAATCATAATTTAAAAGATAATTTTGAAATTTTTAATTTTGAAAAAGATTTTAAAAAGATAATTGAGTTTTGAAAATGAACTTAAAAGAGTTGGATTGGATTGGAAAACCATTTGGCTTTATGGATTAAGATATATTTAATATTTTTGAAACGTGGATTTTTAGAAATCAGGGTTTTTAGAAATTAGGATAAAAACTTTTGGAATTGAAGATGATATTTTGAAACATGTTTATGCAAGAAATCATGAATTGAAACATAAAATTTTGAAAAATTATGAAGAAAAACGAATTTGTACCTCCTCCCACCATCCTGGCGTTAAACGCCCACATGATGCATGTTTTGGGCGTTTAACGCCCAAATGTTGCTTCTTCTGGGCGTTCAACGCCCAGCTGATGCTTCTTTCTGGCGTTGAACGCCAGAAAGTCCTTTGTCACTGGGCATTTTTCTGAACGCCCAGGATGCTAGCAGACTGGCGTTAAACGCCCAGTGGGTGCTTCTTTTGGGCGTTCAACGCCCAAAGTATTTCTTACTGGCTTTTTCACGCCAGTGAGCTTCCAATTTTCCTTGTAACTTTGTGACTTCAACCAATTGCTATTTCACCTTTTGAAGATACTGTAGCATCTACCTGTAAAACTTCAAATTCTTAGAAAAATGAATAAAATTAAATTTTGTGATTGGCTGGGTTGCCTCCCAGCAAGCGCTTCTTTAATGTCATTAGCTGGACTATCACTGATCTTCAATTAAGTTTCAGTCTTGAGCATTCTTGCTCGAAATTACCTTCAAGATAGTGTTTAACTCTTTGTCCATTAACAATGAACTTTTTGTTAGAGTCATTATCCTGAAGTTCTATGTATCCATATGGTGATACGCTTGTGATTACATATGGACCTCTCCACCGGGATTTTAATTTCCCAGGGAATAATTTGAGCCTTGAATTGAATAGCAGAACTTTCTGTCCTGGCTCAAAGACTCTGGATGACAATTTCTTATCATGCCATCTTTTTGCCTTCTCCTTGTAAATTTTTGCATTCTCGAAAGCATTGAGTCTAAATTCCTCTAGCTCATTTAACTGGAGCAATCATCTTTCTCCAGCTAACTTGGCATCAAGGTTCAGGAATCTGGTTGCCCAGTAGGCCTTGTGTTCCAGTTCCACTGGCAAGTGACACGCCTTTCCATACACAAGCTGGTATGGAGAGGTCCCTATGGGGGTCTTGAATGCTGTTCTGTATGCCCACAGAGCATCATCCAAGCTTCTTGCCCAATCCCTTCTGCGGTTAATTACAGTCCGTTCCAGGATTCTTTTGAGTTCTCTATTTGAGACTTCAGCTTGCCCATTAGTTTGTGGGTGATATGGAGTGGCTACCCTGTGGTTAACTCCATAACGTACCAGAGCAGAGTAAAGCTGTTTATTGCAGAAATGAGTGCCCCCATCACTGATTAACACTCTAGGGATACTAAATCTGCTGAAAATATGTTTCTGGAGGAATTTTAACACTGTTTTAGTGTCATTAGTGGGTGTTGCAATAGCCTCCACCCATTTGGATACATAATCCACTGCCACCAGAATATAAGTGTTTGAGTATGATGGTGGGAAAGGTCCCATAAAGTCAATGCCCCATACATCAAACAACTCAATCTCCAATATCCCTTGTTGAGGCATGGCATAACTGTGGGGTAGGTTGCCTGATCTTTGGCAACTGTCACAATTAAGCACAAACGTTCGGGAGTCTTTATAGAGAGTGGGCCAGTAGAAGCCACTTTGGAGGACTCTTGCGGCTGTTCGCTCACTTCCAAAATGTCCTCCATACTGTGATCCATGGCAATGCCAAAGGATCTTCTGTGCTTCCTCTTTAGGCACACATCTACGGATTACTCCGTCTGCACATCTCTTGAAGAGATATGGTTCATCCCAAAGATAGTACTTTGCATCTGTGATTAATTTTTTTGATTGTACCCTACTGTACTCTTTGGGTATGAATCTCACTGCCTTGTAGTTTACAATGTCTGCAAACCATGGCACTTCCTGGATGGCAAACAGTTGCTCATCCGGAAAGGTTTCAGAGATCTCAGTGAGAGGGGGGGCGCCCCTTCCACTGGTTCTATTCGGGACAGGTGATCTGCCACTTGATTCTCTGTCCCTTTTCTGTCTCTTATTTCTATATCAAACTCTTGCAGAAGCAACACCCATCTAATGAGTCTGGGTTTTGAATCCTGCTTTGTGAGTAGATATTTAAGAGCAGCATGATCAGTGTACACAACCACTTTTGATCCTACTAAATAGGATCTGAATTTGTCAATGGCGTAAACCACTGCTAGTAGCTCTTTTTCTGTGGTTGTGTAATTCTTCTGTGCATCATTTAGAACACGGCTGGCATAGTAAATGATGTGCAGAAGCTTGTCATGCCTTTGTCCCAATACTGCACCAATGGCATGGTCACTGGCATCACACATCAATTCAAATGGTAATGTCCAGTCTGGTGCAGAGATGATTGGTGCAGTAACCAATTTAGCTTTCAGAGTCTCAAATGCCTGCAGACACTCTTTATCAAAGATAAATGGCGTGTCAGCAGCTAGCAGGTTGCTCAGAGGTTTGGCGATTTTTGAAAAATCCTTTATAAACCTCCTATAGAATCCTGCATGCCCCAGAAAGCTTCTGATTGCCTTAACATTAGCAGGTGGTGGTAATTTTTCAATTACTTCTACCTTAGCTTGGTCCACCTCTATTCCCTTGTTCGAAATTTTGTGCCCAAGGACAATTCCTTCAGTCACCATAAAGTGACATTTTTCCCAGTTTAAAACCAGGTTAGTCTCTTGGCATCTTTTGAGAACAAGTGCTAAATGGTTAAGGCAGGAGCTGAATGAGTCTCCAAATACTGAAAAGTCATCCATGAAGACTTCCAGGAATTTTTCCACCATATCAGAGAAAATTGAGAGAATGCACCTCTGAAAGGTTGCAGGTGCATTACACAGGCCAAATGGCATCCTTCTGTATGCAAATACTCCAGATGGGCATGTAAATGCCGTTTTCTCCTGATCCTGGGGATCTACTGCAATTTGATTATAACCTGAATATCCATCCAGGAAGCAGTAATATTCATGACCTGCTAGTCTTTCTAGCATCTGGTCTATGAATGGTAAAGGAAAATGATCCTTTCTGGTGGCTGTATTGAGTCTTCTATAATCAATGCACATACGCCACCCTGTAACTGTCCTTGTAGGAACCAGTTCATTTTTTTCATTATGAACCACTGTCATGCCTCCTTTCTTAGGGACAACTTGGACAGGGCTCACCCAGGGGCTGTCAGAAATAGGATAAATAATCCCAGCCTCTAGTAACTTAGTGACCTCTTTCTGCACCACTTCTTTCATAGCTGGATTCAGCCGCCTTTGTGGTTGAACCACTGGTTTGGCGTCATCCTCCAGCAAGATTTTGTGCATACATCTGGCTGGGCTAATGCCCTTAAGATCACTAATGGACCACCCAAGAGCTGTCTTGTGCGTCCTTAGCACTTGAATTAGTGCTTCCTCTTCCTGTGGCTCTAAGGTAGAGCTTATAATTACAGGATAGGTATCACCTTCTCCCAGAAATGCATATTTCAGGGATGGTGGTAATGGTTTGAGTTCGGGTTTTGGAGGTTTCTCCTCTTCTTGAGGGATTTTCAGAGGTTCTATTATCTTCTCTGGTTCCTTCAAATCAGGCTGAACATCTTTAAAGATGTCCTCTAGCTCTGATTCGAGACTCTCAGCCATATTGACCTCTCTTACCAGAGAGTCAATAATATCAACACTCATGCAGTCATTTGGGGTGTCTGGATGTTGCATGGCTTTGACAACATTCAACTTAAACTCCTCCTCATTAACTCTCAAGGTTACTTCCCCTTTTTGGACATCAATGAGGGTTCGGCCAGTTGCTAGGAAAGGTCTTCCTAGAATGAGAGTTGCACTTTTGTGCTCCTCCATTTCCAGCACCACAAAGTCAGTAGGAAAGGCAAATGGCCCAACCTTGACAATCATGTCTTCAATCACACCTGATGGGTATTTAATGGAGCCATCAGCAAGTTGAAGACATATCCTGGTTGGTTTGATTTCTTCAGTCAAACCAAGCTTTCTGATAGTAGATGCAGGTATTAGGTTGATACTTGCCCCAAGATCACATAAAGCTTGCTTGGTACAGGTACCCTCTAATGTGCATGGTATCATAAAGCTCCCAGGATCTTTAAGCTTCTCAGGTAAGCTTTTCAGAATGACTGCACTGCATTCTTCAGTGAGGTAAACTTTTTCAGTTTCCCTCCAATCCTTCTTATGGCTTAAGATCTCTTTCATGAACTTAGCATAAGAGGGTATTTGCTCAAGTGCTTCTGCAAACGGAATCTTTATTTCAAGAGTCCTGAGATAGTCTGCAAAGCGGGCAAATTGCTTATCCTGTTCCGCTTGGCGGAGTTTTTGAGGATAAGGCATTTTGGCTTTGTATTCCTCAACCTTAGTTGCTGCAGGTTTTTTACTTATAGAAATGGGTTGGGAAGCCTTTTTAGAAGGGTTGTCATCAGTACTTATATGTGACTGATCTCCCACCGGTATTTGAATGCCAGGGGTGGAAGCTGGAGTGGCGTTAGACGCCACTTCCTTATTTGTTACTGGCGTTTGAACGCCAGAACCATGTTCCCTTTGGGCGTTCAATGCCGGATTCATGCTTGTTTCTGGCGTTGAACGCCAGGAATGAGCATGGTCTGGGCGTTCAGCGCCAGCATCATTCCTCTCTGGGCTCTGATTGTCCTCAGAGGGATTTTGAGTAGACATCTGTTCATTTCTTGGCTTCCTGCTGCTTTGAAGTGAGGTATTTAATGTTTTCCCACTTCTTAATTGAACTGCTTGGCATTCTTCTGCTATTTGTTTTGACAGTTGCTTTTCTGTCTGCTTTAATTGCACTTTCATATTCCTGTTAGCCATTCTTGTTTCCTGTAATATTTCCTTGAATTCGGCTAGCTGCTGAGTTAGAAAGTCCAATTGTTGATTAATTTCATTAGCCTGATCCACCGGACTGAGTTCTGCAGTTACTGTTTTAGCTTCTTCTTTCATGGAAGATTCACTGCTTAGGTACAGATGCTGATTTCTGGCAACTATATCAATGAGCTCTTGAGCTTCTTCAATTGTTTTTCTCATATGTATAGATCCACCAGCTGAGTGGTCTAGAGAAATCTGAGCTTTTTCTGTAAGCCCATAGTAAAAGATGTCTAATTGCACCCACTCTGAAAACATTTCAGAGGGGCATTTTCTTAGCATCTCTCTGTATCTCTCCCAGGCATCATAAAGGGATTCATTATCTCCTTGTTTGAAGCCTTGGATGCTTAGCCTTAGCTGTGTCATCCGTTTTGGAGGGAAATAGTGATTTAGGAATTTTTCTGACAGCTGTTTCCATGTTTTTATGCTGTTCTTAGGCTGGTTATTTAACCACCTCTTAGCTTGATCTTTTACAGCAAATGGAAACAGTAATAATCTGTAGACATCCTGATCTACTTCCTTATCATGTACTGTATCAGCAATTTGCAGAAATTGTGCCAGAAACTCTGTAGGTTCTTCATGTGGAAGACCAGAATACTAGCAGTTTTGCTGCACCATGATAATGAGCTGAGGGTTCAGCTCAAAGCTACTAACTCCAATGGAGGGTATACAGATACTACTCCCATATGAAGCAGTAGTGGGGTTAGCATATGACCCCAGAGTTCTCTTGGACTGTTCATTCCTACTTGCTTCCATATTGGATTACAAGAGATAATTTATATGTTGATTTTATTTATTTTATAAAAGTGGAATAAATAAAACAAAATATATAAAAGGAAGTTAAAAATATTTTTTTTTTGAATTTTGAATTTTATGAAGAAAGAGAAAAACACACAAAAGACACAAGACTTAAAATTTTTAGATCTAGTGCTCCTTATTTTCGAAAATTTTTGGAGGGAAAACACCAAGGAACACCAAACTTAAAAATTTTAAGATCAAGACACAAGAAAAACTCAAGAACACCTTGAAGATTCACAAGAACACTAAGAACAAAAGGAAGAACACCAAACTTAAAATTTTTTAGAAAACTTTAATAAAATTTTCGAAAATTATAAAAAGATTAACAAGAAAACACCAAACTTAAAATTTGGCACAAGATTCAATCCAAGAAAAATTATTTTTGAAAAAGGTTCCAAAGGGTATAACCAATTATCAAGAACAACTTGAAGATCAAGGAAGAACCAAGAACACTAATACGAAAATTTTAAGGAAAATATAAAATATGCAGTTAACACCAAACTTAGAATAAGACACTAAATTCGCGAAAAATCAACAATTAATTAAGAAAAATAATATTTTTGAAAAGAAATTTTTGAAAAGAAACTATCCTATCAAAATTTAATGACTCTGTAACAACAAAAATAAATTATGCCTGATCTAAGAAATAAAATATGCCTTCAATTGTTCAAACTCAATAATCCCCGGCAACGGCGCCAAAAACTTGGTGCACGAATTTGTGATTCGCACAACTAACCAGCAAGTGCACTGGGTCGTCCAAGTAATACCTTACGTGAGTAAGGGTCGATCCCACGGAGATTATTGGTTTGGAGCAATCAATGTTTATTTTATTAATCTTAGTCAGGAGGCCAATGAAGTTATTTGGATTTAGTTGTAAGAAGTCAAAGTATTTAAAATTGTAAGTTAAAATAATAGAGAATAATAGTGTTACTTGTTGTGCAGTAATGGGGAATATGTTGGAGTCTTGGAGATGCTTTATCCTCTGACTTCAACTCTTCCTTGAAATCCTTCAACACACGCAAGGCTCCTTCCATGGCAAGCTCTATGTAGGGTGTCACCGTTGTCAGTGGCTACTTCCCATCCTCTCAGTGAAAACGTTCCTATGCTCTGTCACAGCACGGCTAATCATCTGTCGGTTCTCAATCAGGTTCGAATAGAATCCATTGATTCTTTTGCGTCTGTCACTAACGCCCAGCCCTCAGGAGTTTGAAGCACGTCACAGTCATTCAATCCTGGAATCCTACTCGGAATACCACAGACAAGGTTTAGACTTTCCGGATTCTCATGAATGCCGCCATCGATCCGGCTTATACCACGAAGATTCTGGTTAAGGAATCTAAGAGACATTCATTCAATCTGATGTAGAACGGAGGTGGTTGTCAGACACACGTTCATGGATTGAGGAAGGTGATGAGTGTCACGGATCATCACCTTCTCCACAATTAAGCGCAAATGAACATCTTAGATAAGAACAAGCGTGTTTGAATGGAAAACAAAGGAATTGTATTAAATCATCGAGACGCTGCAGAGCTCCTCACCCCCAACAATGGAGTTTAGAGACTCATGCCATCAAAAAGTATGTAATTCAGATCTGAAAATGTCATGAGGTACAAGATAAGTCTCTAAAAGTTGTTTAAATAGTAAACTAGTAACCTAGGTTTACAGAAAATGAGTAAACTAAGATAATTGGTGCAGAAATCCACTTCTGGGGCCCACTTGGTGTGTGCTGGGGCTGAGATCAAAGCTATCCACGAGTAGAGGCCTTTCTTGGCGTTAAACTCCAGGTTATGACGTGTTTTGGGCGTTTAACTCTGGATCATGACGTTTTTCTGGCGTTTAACTCCAGACAGCAGCATGAACTTGGCGTTCAACGCCAAGTTACGTCGTCTATCTTCGCGCAAAGTATGGACTATTATATATTGCTGGAAAGCCCTGGATGTCTACTTTCCAACGCCGTTGAGAGCGCGCCAATTGGACTCCTGTAGCTCCAGAAAATCTATTCCGAATGCAGGGAGGTCAGGATCCAACAGCATCAGCAGTCCTTTTTCAGCCTAAGTCAGATTTTTGCTCAGTTCCCTCAATTTCAGCCAGAAAATACCTAAAATCGCAGAAAAACACAGAAGCTCATAGTAAAGTCTAGAAATATGATTTTTGCCTAAAAACTAATAATATTCTCCTAAAAACTAACTAGAACATGCTAAAATCTACATGAAATTACCCCCAAAAAGCGTATAAAATATCCGCTCATCACAGGGCTATCATGATTCATAGCATCATGATTGGAGAAGAAATAGAAGTTCATGAGGTCATAGCTCAAGAGCTTTATAAGGTGGCGGACAAGTCCTCTACCTTGGCAAGGTTAGCCTTCCCTCATCTCATTTGTCACCTCTGTTATTCAGTTGGAGTTGACATAGAGGGAGACACCCCTATTGATGAGGACAAGCCCATCACTAAGAAGAGGATGGAGCACACAAGAGACCCTACTCATCATGAGATCCCTGAGATACCTCAAGGGATGCACTTTCCTCCACAAAACTATTGGGAGCAACTAAACACCTCCCTAGGAGAATTGAGTTCCAACATGGGACAACTAAGGGTGGAGCATCAAGAACACTCCATCATCCTCCATGAAATTAGAGAAGATCAAAGAATCATGAGAGAGGAGCAACAAAGACAAGGAAGAGATATTGAGGAGCTCAAGCACTCCATAGGATCTTCAAGAGGAAGAAAGAGCCGCCATCACTAAGGTGGACCCGTTCTTTAATTTCCTTGTTCTTTATTTTCCTGTTTTTCGAATTTTAATGCTTATGTTTATCTATGTTTGTGTCTTGTGATCATTAGTGTCTTAGTGTCTATGCCTAAAAGTTATGAATGTCCTATGAATCCATCACCTTTCTTGAATAAAAAAATGTTCTTAATTGAAAAAGAGTAGAATTGCATGAATTTTGAATTTTATAACAGTTTAATTATTTTGATGTGGTGGCAATACTTTTGTTCTCTGAATGTATGCTTAAACTGTGCATATGTCTTTTGAATTTGTGATTCATGAATGTTGGCTCTTGAAAGAATGATGAAAAAGGAGACATGTTACTGAGGATCTGAAAAATCATTAAAATGATTCTTGAAGCAAGAAGAAGCAGTGAATACAAAAAAAAAAATTCAAAAAAAAAAAGAGAGAAAACGAAAAAAAAAAGAAAAGAAAAAGAAATAAAGTTGTGATCCAAGGCAACAAGAGTGCGCTTAAGAACCCTGGACACCTCTAATTGGGGACTCTAGCAAAGCTGAGTCACAATCTGAAAAGGTTCACCCAATTATGTGTCTGTGGCATGTATGTATCCGGTGGTAATACTAGAAGACAGAGTGCTTTGGGCCACGGCCAAGACTCAATAAGTAGCTATGTTCAAGAATCATCATACTCAACTAGGAGAATCAATAACACTATCTGGATTCTGAGTTCCTAAAGAAGCCAATCATTCTGAATTTCAAAGGATAGAGTGAGATGCCAAAACTATTCAGAGGCAAAAAGCTAAAAGCCCCGCTCATCTAATTAATACTGATCTGCATAGATGTTTTTGGAATTCATTGCATATTCTCTTCTTTTTATCTTATTTGATTTTCAGTTGCTTGAGGACAAGCAACAATTTAAGTTTGGTGTTGTGATGAGCGGATAATTTGTACGCTTTTTGGCATTGTTTTTAGTATGTTTTTAGTATGATCTAGTTAGTTTTTAGTATATTTTTATTAGTTTTTAGTTAAAATTCACTTTTCTGGACTTTAATATGAGTTTGTGTGTTTTTTTGTGATTTCAGGTATTTTCTGGCTGAAATTGAGGGACCTGAGCAAAAATCTGATTCAGAGACTAAAAAGGACTGCAGATGCTGTTGGATTCTGACCTCCCTGCACTCAAAGCGGATTTTTTGGAGCTACAGAAACCCAATTGGTGAGCTCTTAACGGCGCTGGAAAGTAGACATCCTGGGCTTTCCAGCAATATATGATAGTCCATACTTTGCTCAAGATTTGATGGCCAAAACCGGCGTTCAAAGTCACCCTCAGGAATTCCAGCGTTAAACGCCGGAACTGGCACCAAAATGGGAGTTAAACGCCCAAACTGGCACTAAAGCTGGCGTTTAACTCCAGAAGGAGTCTCTACACGAAAATGCTTCATTGCTCAGCCCAAGCACACACCAAGTGGGCCCGGAAGTGGATTTTTATGTCATTTACTCATCTCTGTAAACCTTAGGCTACTAGTTTTCTATAAGTAGGACCTTTTACTATTGTATTGAGATATCTGGGTAGTTATCTTTGTTTTGATGCTATCTTAGATCATTGGGAGGCTGGCCATTTGGCCATGCCTAGACCTTGTTCTTATGTATTTTCAACGGTGGAGTTTCTACACACCATAGATTAAGGTGTGGAGCTCTGCTGTACCTCGAGTATTAATGCAATTACTATTGTTCTTCTATTCAATTCCGCTTGTTCTTGTTCTAAGATATCACTTGTTCTTCAACTTGATGAATGTGATGATCCGTGACACTCATCATCATTCTCACCTATGAACGTGTGACTGACAACCACCTCCGTTCTACCTTCGATTGGGTGAATATCTCTTGGATTCCTGATACACGATGCATGGTTGATCGCCTGACAACCGAGTGCTCGCCTGACAAACGAGCCAGCCATTCCGTGAGATCAGAGTCTTCGTGGTATAGGCTAGAACTGATGGCGGCATTCAAGAGAATCCGGAAGGTCTAACCTTGTCTGTGGTATTCTGAGTAGGATTCAATGATTGAATGACTGTGACGTGCTTCAAACTCCTGAGGGCGGGGCGTTAGTGACAGACGCAAAAGAATCACTGGATTCTATTCCGGCCTGATCGAGAACCGACAGATGGATAGCCGTGCTGTGACAGGGTGCGTTGAACATTTCCACTGAGAGGATGGGAGGTAGCCACTGACAACGGTGAAACCCTTGCTTAAGCTTGCCATGGAAAGGAGGAAGAAGGATTGGATGAAGACAGTAGGAAAGCAGAGAGACGGAAGGGAAGGCATCTTCATACGCTTATCTGAAATTCCTACCAATGAATTACATAAGTATCTCTATCTTTATCTTTATGTTTTATGCATTTATCACCATACCCATTTGAGTTTGCCTGACTGAGATTTACAAAGTGACCATAGCTTGCTTCATAGCAACAATCTCTGTGGGATCGACCCTTACTCGCGTAAGGTTTATTACTTGGACGACACAGTACACTTGCTGGTTAGTTATGCGAAGTTGTGTTTATGCCATGGTATTGAACACCAAGTTTTTGGATTCATTACCGAGGATTATTTGATTTGTGAAAAGTATTGATCACAATTTCGCGCTACCACACAGCACGGCTAATCATCTGTCGGTTCTCAATCGGGTTGGAATAGAATCCAGTGATTTTTTTGCGTCTGTCACTAACGCTCAGCCCTCAGGAGTTTCAAGCTCGTCACAGTCATTCAATCCTTTAATCCTACTCAGAATACCACAGACAAGGTTTAGACCTTCCGGATTCTCTTGAATGCCGCCATCAATTCTAGCTTTTACCACGAAGATTCTGATTAAGGAATCCAAGAGATATTCACTCAATCTAAAATAGAACGGAGGTGGTTGTCAGGCACACGTTCATAGGTGAGAATGATGATGAGTGTCACGGGTCATCACATTCATCAAGTTGAGGAACAAGTGATATCTTAGAATAGAAGCAAGCGTGATTGAATGAAAAACAGTAGTAATTGCATTAATCCATCAAGACACAGCAGAGCTCCTCACCCCCAACCATGGGGTTTAGAGACTCATGCCGTAGAAGATACAATGAGAAACGTGTAATGTGTCATGAGGTAAAGATACAATGTCAAAAGATCCTATTAATAGTGAACTAGTAACCTAGGGTATATAGAAATGAGTAAATGACGTAAAAATCCACTTTCAGGGTCCACTTGGTGTGTGCTTGGGCTGAGCATTCAAGCTTTCATGTGTAGAGACTTTTTCTGGAGTTAAACGCCAGCTTTTATGCCAGTTTGGGCGTTTAACTCCAATTTTTGTGCCAGTTCCGGCATTAAACGCCCGGAATTCTGAAGCTGATTTGCAACGCTGATTTCCAACGCAATTGAGGGCGCGCCAATTGGGCTTCTGTAGCTCCAGAAAATTCACTTCGAGTGCAGGGAGGTTAGAATCCAACAGCATCTGCAGTCCTTTTCAGCCTCTGAATCAGATTTTTGCTCAGGTCCCTCAATTTCAGCCAGAAAATACCTGAAATCACAGAAAAACACACAAACTCATAGTAAAGCCCAGAAAAGTGAATTTTAACTAAAAACTAATAAAAATGTAATAAAAACTAACTAAAATATACTAAAAACATACTAAAAACAATGCCAAAAAACGTATAAATTATCCGCTCATCAGAACACCAAACTTAAATTGTTGCTTGTCCCCAAGCAACTGAAAATCAAAATAGAATAAAAAGAAGAGAATATACTATAGACTCCAAAATATCAAAGAAACTTAGCTCTAATTAGATGAGCGGGACTAGTAGCTTTTTGCTTCTGAACAGTTTTGGCATGTCACTTTATTCTTTGAAGTTTAGAATGATTGGCATCTATAGGAACTCAGAACTCAGATAGTGTTATTGATTCTCCTAGTTAAGTATGATGATTCTTGAACATAGCTACTTTATGAGTCTTGGCTGTGGCCCAAAGCACTCTGTCTTCCAGTATTACCACCGGATACATATATGCCACAGACACATACTTGGGTGAACCTTTTCAGATTGTGACTCAGCTTTGCTAAAGTCCCCAATTAGAGGTGTCCAGGGTTCTTAAGCACACTCTTTTTGCCTTGGATCACAACTTTATTATTATTATTATATATATATATATATTTTTTTTTTTTCTCTTTTTTTTCGTCATTTTTTTTTGTATTCACTGCTTTTTCTTGCTTCAAGAATCAATTTGATGATTTTTCAGATCCTCAATAACATTTCTCCTTTTCCATCATTCTTTCAAGAGCCAACAATTTTAACATTCTTAAAACAACAAATTCAAAAGACATATGCACTGTTCAAGCATTCCTTCAGAAAACAAATAGTATTGTCACCGCATCAAACTAATTCAACTAGTTTTAAAGATGAATTCGAAATCCTGTACTTCTTGTTCTTTTGTGATTAAAGCATTTTTCATTTAAGAGAGGTGATGGATTCATAGGACATTCATAGCTTTAAGACATGAACCTTAAATTTTATTAATCATGAATTAAGAACAAAACTCAAAAATAGATATAAGATAAGACTAATAGTAATAGAAAACAAAAATTTAAATACACTCCTAATGATAGAGGTTATCACAGAGTTAGGACTCAACAACGTTGATTTTGAGAAGTGGATGCTCCCTCAACTTGTGGGGTATTTGACCCTTCAAGGGAGAGCTTTTGGCGCTTCAACTCTTGTAACTCACGCCCCTGCTTCTCTTGTTCCTTCAGCAATTTGCAGAGCATGCAGTTTTGATTTTGCTGTTCTTCCTTAATTTGTTCCATAGCTTCTTGCAGCTTGGCAACAGATGCTTCTAGACGAGTCCAGTAGTCAATTTCAGGAAGTTCAGGGAGGAACTCCTGTGCCCTCCTTTTGATAGAGTTATCTTGCATTTGTCCTTCCATTGACCTCTTGGTGATTGGGTGCTCAATTGGGATGAATTCATCTACTCCCATCCTCACCCCAGCATCTTTACATAGCAAAGAGATTAAGCTTGGGTAAGCCAGTTTGGCTTCAGTGGAGTTCTTGTTTGCAATTGTGTAAATCTCACAAGCAATCAGATGATGAATCTCCACTTCTTTTCCCAGCATAATACAATGAATCATCACTGCTCTCTTGATAGTAACCTCAGAACGGTTACTAGTGGGCAAGATAGAATGCCCTATGAAGTCCAACCAGCCTCTTGCAACTGGTTTGAGATCTCCCCTCTTGAGTTGGTTTGGGACACCTTTTGAATTGGTCATCCACTTGGTTCCAGGGAGGCATATGTCCTCTAGAACTTGATCCAACCCCTTATCTACTCTTACCATTCCCCTATTAAAGGATTCAGGATCATCTTGTAGTTGAGGTAATTTGAAGACCTCTCTTATTTTATCCAGATGGAAGTAAATAATTCTCCCTCTGACCATGGTTCTGTAGGTATGAAAAGCGGTTCCAGTCATTCTCTGCTTATCTGTCAGCCACAGATTTGAGTAGAATTCCTGAACCATATTTCTCCCAACCTTTGTCTCAGGGTTGGTTAGAACCTCCCATCCTCTGTTTCGAATTTTCTCTTGGATCTCCAGATATTTATCTTCTTTTAGATCAAATTTAACTTCCGGGATCACTGACCTTAGACCCATTATTTTGTGGTAATGGTCTGTATGTTCTTTGGTTAAGAACTTCTCTTGACTCCAAAGGTCTTTTGGAGCATTCTCTTTCTTGCCTTTTGAGTTGGTTTGTTTTCCTTTGGGGGCCATGATCTTGATGAGCCTTAACTTGGTGATCACGGAAAAACACACCAAACTTAGAGGTTTGCTTGTTCTCAAGCAAAAGAAAGGAAAGAGGAGAGAGAGGAGGAGAGCAAATTCGAATGGTGGGGAAGGGGGTGTGGCCGAACATATATTTATAAGGAAGGGAGAGAGAGAGTTCGAAAATTTTGAAGGAGATTTGAGAAGATATGGGAAGAAATTGATAGATATTTGAGTTTTTTGAAGATTTGGAAAGGATTTGAAAGAGATTTGAAGAATGATTTTAAATTTGAAAATTTGAAGGTGAATGATGAAAGTTTGAAATGTATTATTGTAGAAAATTATGGATTAAAACAGGAAAGTTTGAAAAAATTTTAAGTAGAAAGCAAAATCTCTGCCTCCCACCTTTCTGGCATTAAACGCCCATAATGGTATCCATTCTGGCGTTTAACGCCCAAATGTTGGCCAATTTGGGCGTTTAACGCCCAGCCAGGTACCTTGGCTGGCGTTAAACGCCAGAAACCCCTTCATCACTGGGCGTTTTGCTAAATGCCCAAGATGCTGCACACCTGGCATTAAAGGCCCAGAATGGTGCCCATTCTGGCGTTTAACGCCCAAAATGGCACCTTTACTAGCGTTAAACGCCCAGAATGGTGCCCATTCTGGCGTTTAACGCCCAAAGTACCCCTTACTGGCTTTTTTTGCCAGCAAGCTCCTTTTCTCTGCTTTTTGCACTGAATCCTTCTGTAACTATGTGAATTCCTTCAATTTTGATGATTGCCCTTTGAGAATATATATCAAACTTTGATTAAACAAAACAGATAACCTGCTAATGACTGGGTTGTCTCCCAGCAAGTGCTTCTTTAATGTCTTTAGCTGGACCTTCATTGAGAATCATTCAAGCCTCAGTTTTGAGCATTCTTGCTCAAAATTGCTTTCAAGATAATGCTTGATCCTCTGTCCATTAACAATGAACTTTTTGTCAGAATCAGTATCCTGAAGCCCAACATATCCATATGGTGACACTCCTGTAATCACATACGGACCCCTCCACCGGGATTTAAGTTTTCCTGGGAACAGTCTGAGCCTAGAGTTGAAGAGCAGAACTTTTTGTCCTGGCTCAAAGACTCTGGATGACAACTTCTTGTCATGCCACTTCTTTGCCTTTTCCTTATAAATTTTTGCATTTTCAAAGGCACTGAGTCTAAATTCATCTAGCTCATTTAGCTGGAGCAATCTTTTTTCACCAGCTAACTTAGCGTCCAGGTTTAAGAATCTGGTTGCCCAGTAGGCTTTATGTTCCAGTTCCACGGGCAGATGACAGGCCTTGCCATACACAAGTTGGTATGGAGAGGTTCCTATTGGAGTCTTGAATGCTGTTCTGTATGCCCACAGAGCATCATCCAAGCTCTTTGCCCAATCCTTTCTACGGGCAATTACAGTCTTTTCTAGGATTCTTTTTAACTTTCTGTTAGAGACTTCAGCATGCCCATTTGTCTGTGGATGATATGGGGTTGCCACTTTGTGGCTAATTCCATATCGGACCATAGCAGAGTACAGCTGTTTATTGCAGAAATGAGTGCCCCCATCACTGATTAGTACTCTGGGAACACCAAACCTGCTGAAGATGTATTTCTGGAGGAATTTCAGCACGATCTTAGTATCATTAGTGGGTGTAGCAATTGCTTCTACCCATTTAGATACGTAGTCCACTGCCACCAGAATGTGAGTGTTTGAGTATGATGGTGGGAACGGACCCATAAAGTCAATACCCCATACATCAAACAATTCAATCTCTAGGATCCCTTGTTGAGGCATGAGGTATCCATGAGGCAGGTTACCAGCTCTTTGGCAACTGTTACACTCACGCATAAACTCTCGGGCATCTCTATAGAGAGTGGGCCAGTAGAAGCCACATTGGAGGACCTTAGTGGCTGTTCGCTCACTTCCGAAATGTCCCCCATACTGTGATCCATGGCAATGCCACAGGATCCTTTGTGCTTCCTCTCTGGGTACACATCTGCGGATCATTCCGTCTGCACATCTCTTAAAGATATATGGCTCATCCTATAGGTAGTACTTGGCATCTGAAATTAATTTCTTTCTTTGCACCCTGCTGTACTCCTGGGGTATGAACCTCACAGCTTTGTAATTTGTAATATCTGCAAACCATAGAGTTTCCTGAATGGCAAAAAGTTGCTCATCTGGGAAAGTCTCAAAGATCTCAGTAGGAGGGAGGGACGCCCCAGCTACTGGTTCTATTCGGGACAGATGATTAGCTACTTGGTTCTCTGTCCATTTTCTGTCTCTTATTTCTATATCAAACTCTTGTAGAAGCAACACCCATCTTATGAGCCTGGGTTTTGAATCCTGCTTTGTGAGTAAGTACTTAAGAGCAGCATGGTCAGTGTACACAATCACCTTTGATCCCACTAGATAGGATCTAAACTTGTCAATGGCATAGACTACTGCAAGTAACTCTTTTTCTGTGGCTGTGTAATTCTTCTGTGCATCATTTAGAACACAGCTGGCATAATAAATAACGTGTAGAAGCTTGTTATGCCTCTGTCCCAACACTGCACCAATGGCATGGTCACTGGCATCACACATTAATTCGAATGGTAATGTCCAGTCTGGTGCAAAGATGACTGGTGCTGTGACCAGCTTGGCTTTCAGGGTTTCAAATGCCTGCAGACACTGTGTGTCAAACATAAATGGTGTGTCAGTAGCTAGCAGGTTGCTCAGAGGTTTTGCAATTTTCGAAAAATCCTTTATAAACCTTCTGTAGAATCCTACATGCCCCAGAAAGCTTCTAATTGCCTTAACATTGGCAGGTGGTGGTAATTTTTCAATTACCTCTACCTTTGCCTTATCCACCTCTATTCCCTTGCTTGAAATTTTATGCCCAAGGACAATTCCTTCAGTCACCATAAAGTGATATTTCTCCCAGTTTAAAACCAGGTTAGTCTCTTGGCACCTTTTCAGAACAAGTGTTAGGTGGTTAAGACAGGAGCTGAATTAGTCTCCATATACTGAGAAGTCATCCATGAAAACTTCCAAGAATTTCTCCACCATATCAGAGAAGATGGATAGTATGCATCTCTGAAAAGTTGCAGGAGCATTACACAGACCAAAAGGCAAAAGGCATTCTCCTGTAGGCAAACACGCCAGAAGGGCAAGTGAATGCTGTTTTCTCTTGGTCCTGAGGATCTACTGCAATTTGGTTGTAACCTGAATAGCCATCCAAAAAGCAGTAATAATCATGACCATCTAGTCTTTCTAGCATTTGGTCTATGAATGGTAAAGGAAAATGATCCTTTCTGGTGGCTGTATTGAGCCTTCTGTAGTCAATACACATACGCCACCCTGTAACTATTCTTGTAGGAATTAGTTCATTTTTTTCATTATGAACCACTGTCATGCCTCCCTTCTTGGGGACAACTTGGACAGGGCTCACCCAGGGGCTATCAGAAATAGGATAAATAATCCCAGCATCTAGTAATTTGGTGACCTCTTTCTGTACCACCTCCTTCATGGCTGGATTTAGCCGCCTTTGTGGTTGAACCACTGGTTGGGCATTATCCTCCAATAGGATCTTGTGCACGTATCTTACTGGGCTAATGCCCTTAAGATCACTTATGGACCACCCAAGAGCTGTCTTGTGTGTCCTTAGCACTGCAATCAGTGCTTCCTCTTCCTGTGGATTTATAGCAGCGCTTATGATCACTGGAAAAGTGTCACCCTCTCCCAGAAATGCATACTTCAGGGATGGTGGTAGTGGTTTGAGCTCAGGTTTGGGAGGCTTATCCTCTTTTCCTGAAGGATTTTCAAAAATTCTTTTGTTTCCTTTGGTTCCTCCTGATCAGGCTGAACATCCTTGAAGATGTCCTCTAGTTCTGATTCTAGACTTTTAGTTATATTGATCTCTTCCACCAAAGAGTCAATAATGTCAGCGCTCATGCAGTCATTTGATGTGTCTGGATGCTATATAGCTTTGACAGCATTCAACTTGAACTCATCCTCATTGACTCTCAGGGTTACTTCCCCTTTTTGTACATCAATAAGAGTTCGTCCAGTTGCTAGGAAAGGTCTTCCTAGGATGAGAGTTGCACTCTTGTGCTCCTCCATTTCCAGCACTACAAAGTCAGTTGGAAAGGCGAATGGCCCAAGCTTGACAATCATGTCCTCAATTATGCCTGATGGATATTTAATGGACCCATCAGCAAGTTGGAGACATATCCGAGTTGGTTTGACTTCTTCGGTCAACCCAAGCTTTCTGATAGTGGATGCAGGTATTAGATTGATACTTGCTCCAAGGTCACACAGGGCTGTCTTGGTGCAAGCACCTTCTAATGTGCATGGTATCATAAAGCTTCCTGGATCTTGAAGCTTTTCTGGTAAGCTTTTCAGAATGACTGCACTGCATTCTTCAATGAGAAATACTTTTTCAGTTTCTCTCCACTCCTTCTTATGACTTAAGATCTCTTTCATGAACTTAGCATAAGAGGGTATTTGCTCAAGTGCCTCTGCAAACGGAATCTTTATTTCAAGAGTCCTTAGATAGTCTGCAAAGCGGGCAAATTGCTTATCCTGTTCTGCTTGCAGGAGTTTCTGAGGATAAGGCATCTTGGCTTTATATTCTTCAACCTTAGTTGTTGCAGGTTTATTCCTTACAGAAGTGGTTGGAGAAGCCTTTTTAGAGGGGTTACTATCAGCACGCTCAGGTGTCTGATTCCTCATTGGTGTTTGAACGCCAGGATTAGGTGAAGAATGGGCGTTTAACGCCAACTTTCCCCCTTTTCTGGCGTTTGAATGCCAGAACTGGGCAGGGAATGGGCGTTTAACGCCAGCTTTTCCCCCCTTTCTGGCGTTTGAACGCCAGGAGTATTCCTCTCTGGGCTCTTACTGTCCTCAGAGGGATTTTGAGCAGTGGTTTGGTTATCCTCTGCCAACTGTTCCTTTCTTGGCTTTTTGCTACTTTGAGCAGTGTTATTCAATGTCTTCCCACTTCTCAGTTGAACTGCTTGGCATTCTTCTGTTATCTGTTTAGATAACTGCTGTTTTGTCTGATTCAACTGTGATTCTATGTTCTGGTTAGCAATTTTAGTTTCTTGGAGCATCTCTTTAAATTCTGCTAACTGTTTTGTCATCAGGTGTAGTTGCTGATTAAGCTCAACCATCTGTTCTTGAGGATTAGGATCAGTGGCTACTGCCATAACTTCTTCTTTTGTAGGGGACTCATTGCTAGAGTACAAATGTTGATTTCTAGCAACAGTATCTATAAGCTCTTGAGCCTCTTTAATCGTCTTCCTCATATGTATAGATCCACCAGCTGAGTGGTCTAGAGACATCTGAGCTTTTTCTGTAAGCCCATAGTAGAAGATGTCTAACTGTACCCACTCTGAAATAATTTCAGAGGGGCATTTTCTTAGCATACCTCTATACCTCTCCCAGGCATTATAAAGGGATTCATTATCCTCTTGTTTAAAGCCTTGGATGTCCAGCCTTAGTTGTGTCATCCTTTTTGGAGGGTAAAATTGATTCAGGAATTTGTCTGATAACTGTTTCCATGTCTTTATGCTTGCTGCAGGTTGGTTATTTAACCACCTCTTAGCTTGATCTTTTACAGCAAATGGAAATAGTAATAATCTGTAGACATCCTGATCCACCTCTTTATCACGTACTGTGTCAGCAAGTTGTAAGAATTGTGCCAGAAACTCAGTAGGTTCTTCCTATGGAAGACCGGAATACTGGCAATTTTGCTGCACCATGATAATGAGTTGAGGATTTAGCTCAAAGCTGCTTGCTTTAATGGGAGGTATACAGATGCTACTCCCATATGCAGCTGTAATGGGGTTAGCATATGACCCCAGAGTCCTTCTGGACTGTTCAATTCCACTTAGGTCCATGATGGAGAAAGGGAATATGATATGGATTCACAAGTAAAGTAAATTTTTTTTAAAGGTGACCGAAAAAATTTAAAATAAAGTAAAATAAAATTTCGAAAACTAAAAAAAATAAGATCAAAACAGACTGAAAACTAACTCAATTAGTTAATAAAAAAAAAGATTTTGGAATTAGCAATTGAAAAGATATGATTGAAAATTATTTTGAAAAAGAATCAATTTTTGAAATGAGGAAAGAGAAAAATAACAAAATGACACCAAACTTAAAATTTTTAGAAAATCAGACACAAATTTTCGAAAACTTAAAGGAAAACACAAAGAAGACACCAAACTTAGAATATGAAACTAAACTCAAATAAAAGACTCTAAACCAACAAAAATAAAACAGTCCTAATCTAAGCAACAAGATAAACTGTCAGTTGTCCAAACTCGAACAATCCCCGGCAACGGCGCCAAAAACTTGGTACACGAAATTGCAATCACACTTTTGCAATTCCGCACAACTAACCAGCAAGTGCACTGGGTCGTCCAAGTAATACCTTACGTGAGTAAGGGTCGATCCAACGGAGATTGTCGGCTTGAAGCAAGCTATGGTTATCTTGTAACTCTTCGTCAGGATATCAATAATTATCAGGTTTAATTGTGAAAAGTAAAAGAACATGAAATAAGTACTTGTTTTGCAGTAATGGAGAACAGGTTGAGGTTTTGGAGATGCTTTATCTTCTGAATCTCTGCTTTCCTACTGTCTTCTTCTTCATGCACGCAAGGCTCCTTCCATGGAAAGCTGTATGTAGGGTTTCACCGTTGTCAATGGCTACCTCCCATCCTCTCAGTGAAAATATTCAACGCGCTCTGTCATAGCACGGCTAATCATCTGTCGGTTCTCAATCGGGTTGGAATAGAATCCAGTGATTCTTTTGCGTCTGTCACTAATGCCCAGCCCTCAGGAGTTTGAAGCTCGTCACAGTCATTCAATCCTTGAATCCTACTCAGAATACAACAGACAAGGTTTAGACCTTCCGGATTCTCTTGAATGCCGCCATCAATTCTAGCTTATACCACGAAGATTCTGATTAAGGAATCCAAGAGATATTCACTCAATCTAAAGTAGAACGGAGGTGGTTGTTAGGCACACGTTCATAGGTGAGAATGATGATGAGTGTCACAGGTCATCACATTCATCAAGTTGAGGAACAAGTGATATCTTAGAATAAAAGCAAGCGTGATTGAATGAAAAAAAGTAGTAATTGCATTAATCCATCAAGACACAGTAGAGCTCCTCACCCCCAACCATGGGGTTTAGAGACTCATGCCTAGAAGATACAATGAGAAACGTGTAATGTGTCATGAGGTAAAGATACAATGTCAAAAGATCCTATTAATAGTGAACTAGTAACCTAGGGTATATAGAAATGAGTAAATGACGTAAAAATCCGCTTCCGGGGTCCACTTGGTGTGTGCTTGGGTTGAGCATTGAAGCTTTCATGTGTAGAGACTTTTTCTGGAGTTAAACGCCAGCTTTTATGCCAGTTTGGGCGTTTAACTCCAATTTTTTGTGCCAATTCCGGCGTTAAACGCCAGGAATTCTGAAGCTGATTTGCAACGCCGGTTTGGGCCATCAAATCTCGGACAAAGTGTGGACTATTATACATTGCTGGAAAGCCCAGGATGTCTACTATCTAACGCAATTGAGAGCGCGCCAATTGGGTTTCTGTAGCTCCAGAAAATCCACTTTGAGTGCAGGGAGGTCAGAATCCACCAGCATCTACAGTCCTTTTCAGCCTCTGAATCAGATTTTTGCTCAGGTCCCTCAATTTCAGCCAGAAAATACCTGAAATCACAAAAAAACACACAAACTCATAGTAAAGCCCAAAAAAGTAAATTTTAACTAAAATCTAATAAAAATGTAACAAAAACTAACTAAAATATACTAAAAACATACTAAAAACAATGCCAAAAAGCGTATAAATTATCCGCTCATCAAACACCACAGACACATGCCTCAATCTTAAAACCCTTGGTGCCTTGCATTGTTTCTTATTGTGTTTCTTTCCTTTTCACTTTTATTGCTCTTTCTCTTTTCTTATTGGGATCTTATTATTTAGTTAGTCTCATAGGATGTGTTTTAAGCATGGGATTCAGGGTAGATAGTTGCCTTCTTTCCTTGTTTGGTGAACCAACATAGCTTACTAATCATCCTACCACAAACATTCAGAACCTACTTCACAAAATAACTCCACTCTTGTTCTTTTCATAGCATTTTCTTTTTGATTAGCTTAAAAGACAAGAATACAAGTAAGAAAGGTGGAAGTGAACACTAGAGACATTAAGCTCAATAAACATAAACCTAAGCAATGAAAAACTTAAATGCAGAACTAAAAATCCTAAGCTACCATGGAAGCATGTTCTATTTCATACATGATTTTTCTTATTTAAAGCTTTGAAAAAGGTAGAACTAAGAAGGGACTTCACCACCTTTCACTTATTGGAATGCTCATGTTCCCTTGTCTTGGGATCCTCCTTGATTGCTTGAGTCTCCATTCCCTTTGCGCTTACCTATCAGCTTTTTCCAGAAACCGGCATCCTCCATCTTCTTCTTTAACGCTTCCTTTTGCTATTTCACCTTCCCCTCTTCTTGCTCTGTTAAGTCCTTGCGAACTGCCTCATAACTTGGAATGGTAGGGTGAAAGTTATGCATATGCCCAGTCATATAGTTTAACTTAGCCTGAGTGTTTATGCTAAATTCTTCTCGATGCAGTTGCCTTCCTTCGTTGAGCATACTGAATTTGTTGAAGGCTTTCATCTGAGCTATCTGGCGTTGGTTGAGTTCTTGGAGGCGTTTGTCTTGGCTTTCTTGCCTTTTGGACATTTGACTGATGGCTTGGGTGAGCTGGGAGTAATGCTCCTGTTGTAATTCCATTTGCTGTTTCTGCCACTCTCTTTGTTGATCCATCCAACTAGAGAGTAGTTTTTCTTGATGATCCATCCTTTGAGCTTGGACATGTAGTTGCTGTTCTTGTCCCTCCATATAGCTACTTGCCATATACTCAATGGCTTCCTTGATGTGAAACAGATTTATATTGGTTGGATCAAATTGTCCTTCTTGCTGGTGCCCTGTCTGTTGGGGTTCTTCTTGGTGAGGTTCTTCTTGGTGGGACTCCTCTTGTGCCGTTCTTTTTCTTATCTGAGGCCTCCTTTGCTGTTGGGCGGGTGTCACATAATTTATGCATTGGAGCGTGATTAATCTCCCAAGATTTACCCATTGTGGATTGTTGTCTTCGAATACCACTTTGGCTTTCATGCATATCCTCAGGATGGTGCTGGGGTACCAAAGTCTATCATCCTGAATCATTCTTATTGGGGCTGAAGTCCACCTTTGTTCTTCTTACATAACTTTTGAAGGTGGGTGCCCTAGTACTGTCTTCTCTTACCGCATTTGCATAGAACTCTTTGATGAGGTTTGCATTTATCTTTGTCTCTGGGTTGGTGAGCTTTTGCCAACCCCTCTGTACAATCTTTTCTCTGATCTTAGGGCACTCATCCTTATTGAATTGGAATGTCAACTCTGGCAATATTTTATTGTTCTTGATCCGTTCATATTGAAGTTCATGGTAGGCAGTTTTGAATCTCCCGGCGTCAAATGGAGGTTGTTCCATGGGCTCTTTTCCTTTTCACCTCTTAGAACTTGATGATGCCATGCAAGATGATTGATGTGTGGTTGCGGTTCACTAGACGTGGCTAGGAGAGTGTCTATAAAACTTTCGGTAAAGTGGAGGATGAAGTGTATGTGTGTCCGAGAGAAGGAAGGGAGAGGAATGATAGTATGAAGTGTGTACGGAGAGGTTGTGTGAAGGGGTTTATATAGGAAGATGGCAAATGATTGAAGGGTGTGGATTGATGGTATTGTTTGATAGTGGACGGTTGGGGTTTGGTATTGAATGAGCACAAGGATCACCTCTTTTATGAGGGTATAGGTTCGGTCTTCAAAGCTATCCAACTCCCAATGTTGCATGGCAACACTTCCAAAGATATTTCCCTTGAAGACAAGTGTGAGATTTCCTTGGTATAGTGGCTGAATCTCCCTTTCTTAATTGTCCTATTGATGACATGTCATCATATACCCATTTTTCAAGCTAATTTCATTTGTTTTGTTAGTCTTTATGCACTTTCTTGCTTCTTAAGTAAGTGATTTGGAGTGAAAATGCACAACTTCTTTAAATCAAGCAACCACCATGAAATTAATGTTAATCCATGAGGTTTAAGCTAATTTTAATTGATTTATAAGCCTTATGAATTTAGTGATACTTGGAGTAGTTGTTTTGGTTTATTTCAGGTGAAGAAAATAATAAAAGAGAAAAGCGTGGCCTAAAGAAAGCGTGACCCAAGGAGAAGGAAGCGTGGTCAAAGGAATGAAAAGTGTGCCACATACAATGGGGGAGGCAAGCATTGCCCTCCACAAGGGCACACTGCCCTCTAGGAGGGCAACATAAGGGAACTAAGCAAAGAAGGTAATTCTGCCCTGCCCACTACAAGGGCAGAGCACAAATTTATGCCTTGAAATCAAGAAGGAGAAAATGTTGCCCTGCCCTCCACAAGGGCAGTATCGGGCTCACCAAGGAAGAAAATCAAAGGAAAATGTCTCCAAGTGCTTGCCACAAGAGTTGAACACGGAACCATGAGGAAGCAAGGAACTAAGTCTCATCACCGTGCCAAGAAACCAAGGAAAATGAATGAGCGTGTGTTTCGGCCATGATTCGAACCTGGGACATCAAAGTGAAAACACTGCCCTGCCCTCCGCGAGGGCAGGGCAGCATTTTGTTGGTGCATGAATCTGGCGCACCAAGGTTCAATTCTGGTGCACCAAATCACTACCCTGGCAGCACCAGCGCGCACCACACACGATCCTGGCAGCACCATGTTTTTCTGCCCTGCCCTCGTGGAGGGCAGGGCAGCATTCTGCGCACCAAGGCACGATCCTGGCAGCACCAGCGCGCATCACAGCTTGAATCTGGCAGCACCAAGCACGCACCGTGGCATATTTCTGGTGCACCAATTTTTCCTGCCCTGCCCTCCGTGAGGGCAAGGCAGCGTTTTGCGCACCAAGACCGCACCAAGCCGCACCAAGCCGCACCAAGCAAGCACCAACACGCACCAAATCCTGCCCTGCCCTCCACAAGGGCAGGGCAGCCTCCTGGAAGCTATTATTTTGGGCCGAAAAATTCAATTAAAATGCCAACTTAATTCATTTCTTCACCAAATCAAAAGCCCATCCAAATCCCAAAATCCAAGAATAGAAAGTGTATAAATAGGAGCTAGTTTGATGTAATTAGGACCTTTTTCTAGAACCTTTTGCTTAGCTTTTGAACATGGCACTTTCTTTGAGCTTTGAATTTTATTTTTTGCATTTTGGAACTTCTCTTGGTGTCTTCACTGAGATTTCAGAGAATTAGGGAGGAGAATTGATCTCTCTTCTTCCTCGTTCTTGCTTGGGTCTTTTTAATTTCTTTGTTTTGATTCTTGGGTGTTAAGAATTGAGGAAATTCTGTCTCAATCTCCACTCAAGAACTCTTTAATTTCTTTTCTGCATAATTGAATCCATTGACATTCTCTTTACTGCTTCTTCTTCAATTCCTTGTCAATTGCTTTGTGAACTTGGATCTGGGAAGGCAAATTGAGATCTAGACTTTGCTTTCTAGTCTCTTGAAACCTGAGATCCCATTTTACTTTTGGTTTTTCTGTGAACCCTGCTGCACTTTAATTTCATTTTCTGTTTGAATTTCAGTTTATTCCAATTCATCTTCTACTTTATTAATTGTTGCAATTTACTTTCTCTTTGTTTAGATTCTGCAATCCCAGTCCTCAAATCCCTTTTACATTCAAGCAATTTACATTCCTTGCCATTTAAGTTACTGCAATTTACATCTCTTGCACTTTAAGTTTCAGTCATTTAATTTCTTGTTCTTTAAGATTCAGCAAGCTTACTTTCCTGTTCTTTAATTTACTGCAATTTCTCTTCTCCCTTTACATTCCAAGCAATTTATATTCTGTTAAATACAACCCACTCAACCAAAACTTGATTCGCTTGACTAAATCAACCACTAAACTAAAATTGCTCAATCCTTCAATCCCTGTGGGATCGACCTCACTCATGTGAGTTATTATTACTTGATGCGACCCGGTACACTTGCCGGTGAGTTTTGTGTTGGATCGTTTTCCACACATCAAGTTTTTGGCGCCGTTGCCGGGTATTGAAATAGATTGACAATGATTAAGTGAAGTGGAGGTCTAGATTAAGCACTTTTTCTTTTCTGTTATTCTAATTCCTACTAACACACTAACTGTTTGAATTTTTGCTTAAACTAACTAAAACTTCATTCCAACTATAGAGTGAAGTTTCATTGGTTTTCTGGATCTGTGTGTTTATTGTTGTGTGTTTGTATGTCAGGTACAGGAAGATCTTCCCCTGTCCTCTCTGAAATTGACCAAAGAACTCTTCGAAGAATAAGAAGAGCTGAAAGAGGAAAGAACGTTATTAGAGAAGAAGAATCTGAGGAGGAATTCCAAGAGATGGAAGGAGATCCCAATCAGCCAGGAGAAGGAGACAACAATAACCAACAACAACGAAGAGTCTTGGCTTCATACATATTTGCAAATGCTAGACACTGTGGAAGTAGCATTCTTCCTCCTAATGTCAATGCAAACAATTTTGAACTAAAGCCACAACTCATCACTCTGGTTCAAAACAATTGTTCTTTTGGAGGAGGGCCTTTGGAAGATCCAAATCAACATTTGTCTACCTTCTTGAGAATCTGTGACACGGTGAAAACCAATGGTGTACCTCCTGATAGCTACAAGTTGCTGCTCTTTCCATTCTCTCTCAGAGACAAAGCCACTCAATGGCTAGAGACCTTTCCAAAAGAAAGCATCAACACTTGGGACGACTTGGTGAGCAAGTTCCTTGCCAAATTTTATCCCCCTCAAAGAATCCTAAGATTGAAGACTGAGGTGGAGACATTCACTCAAATGGATGCTAAGAACTTATATGAAGCATGGGAAAGATATAAGGCTCTATTGAGGAAATGTCCACCAGAGATGTTTACTGAGTGGGACAAGTTGCAGAACTTTTATGAGGGACTCACTCTTAAAGCTCAAGAAGCACTTGATCATTCAGCTGGAGGCTCTTTGCAACTCATGAAAACTACAGAGGAAGCTCAAAACCTCATTGACATGGTGGCCAATAACCAATATTTCTTTGCTCACCAAAGACAACGCCAACCATCACAAAGAAGAGGAGTAATGGAGTTGGAAGGAGTGGACTCAATTCTAGCTCAAAACAAGATAATGCAGCAGCAGATTCAACAACAGTTTGAACAAATGGCCAAAAGAATTGATGGCTTGCAAGTTGCATCAGTGAGTGCCACAAGCCAACCACCAACTACTTGGGTGCAAAGTGAAGAAACTCAAGAGGAGCAACAGCAAGAGCAAGTCCAATACATGCACAATCAAAATCCTAGAACAAATGAAGTCTATGGTGATACTTACAATCCATCTTGGAAGAACCATCCCAACCTCAGATGGGGAGACAACCATAATCAAAACCAACAACCATGGCAAAGAAACACAAGTCAGAATAATTGGAAAAGCACAAACCATAACCCCCAGCCAAACACTAACCAAAATACATATAGAAAACCACAAAATAACTACCCCAACTCTAACCATTATCCACCCAATAACCACCCAACAAATCAAACCACTTATCATCATCCATCAACAACCCAAAATCAACCAATTTCACATGAATCCCAGAGGATCACCAATCTAGAGCTGCTCATGGAGAAAATGATGAAGAACCAGGAATTGACAACAAAGAACCAAGAAGCTTCCATGAAGAACTTAGAAAGGCAAATTGGGCAAATCTCCAAACAGATTTCTGTTGAAAAGCCATCAAGCTCACTACCTAGTGACACCATTCCCAACCCAAAGGAAGAATGCAAGGTCGTGCAACTAAGAAGTGGAAAAGTGTTATTAGATGGTAACCAAGGAGCAACCAAGAACAATGACAATGAGCCAACAAAGAATGATGAAGCCATCAACAAGGACATGCTAAGCAAGAATGTCCCAGAAAAACTCACAGAGGAAAACAACAAACCACAGAATTTGAAGAAAGGGAAACAAATCATGGAAGAACCAAATCCAAGACAACATCAAATGGAGAAGAGCTCAACACCACCACTGCCTTATCCACAGAGATTTCACAAAGAGACAAAGGATCAGCATTTCCACAAATTTCTTGAGACTTTCAAGAAGCTGGAAATTAACATACCTTTAGCTGAGGCTTTGGAGCAAATGCCTCTATATGCCAAGTTCTTGAAAGAGCTCATCAACAAGAAAAGAAGTTGGAATGAAAAGGAAACTGTAATGCTTAGTGAAGAATGCAGTGCGCTCATTAAAAAGGGACTCCCTCCCAAGCTTGAAGATCCTGGAGGTTTCTTCCTACCCTGCACTATTGGAAGCCTATTCATCAATAAGGGAATGTGTGATTTAGAAGCAAGCATAAATCTAATCCCATCTTCTTTAGTGAAAAAGCTTGGCATAGAGGAGGTGAAGCCAATACAGATGTCCTTGGAGTTGGTGGATCAATCAGTGGTATATCCTAAAGGGCTGATTGAGAACCTTTTAGTTAAGGTTGACAAGTTCATCTATCCTGCAGATTTTGTTGTCCTGGATTCTTCAGAAAATGGAAATGACTCCATAATACTTGGTCGACCGTTTTTGGCCACTGCTAGAGCCATTGTGGATATAGAGCAGGGAGAGTTAACCCTCAGGATGCATGAGGAGAGCATCACTCTGAAAGTCTTTCCAGAATTACACAGGAATGAAGAAATAAGCAAAACAAATGGTGACTTCCTTCCAAAGCAAGCAACCAACACGGCAGTAGAACAGAAAAACAAGCTTGTACAAGAAGAAAAAGGAATTCAAAAGGAAGCAGGGGTGATAAACAAGAAGGAAGGTATCACAACTCAAGTCACTGTCAAGAAAGAAAGATCAACAAGAAAGAAAAAGATGAAGAGCAAGAAAAAGGCTCACAAAGGGTGGAAGCACAAGAAAATCCCCACTGAAGGATTTTCTAAAGGTGATAAAGGTGCAACTAGTATATCAACAGCTGGGAACAGAAGATTATTACACTATTAACCAAATACTTTCTCTTGAGCATATGGAAATTGAGCATCAAGGCACACAGAGAAAGTTTACAGTGAGAGGTGACAAGTTGAGACATCACCAACATCAACCACCCTAAAGGGAGTTCAATGTCAAGCTAGTGACAATAAAAGAGCGCTTCATGGGAGGCAACCCATGATTTAAGATTTCTGTCTTCTTTTTCACTTAATAAAGCTATGATTCCTCTGAATATGATTTTGAACTTTCATGCCAGATAAATGCGTACATTGTTTTGAAGCACATGTCAAACCTCTAAGTTTGGTGTACCTTAAGGCACATCCAAGTTCATTTTTTTTTAAAAAAAAGGGGGATCATACATCAAATTTTTTTTAAAAATGCATCAATTGTGAAGAACGGTCTGCAATGCTAAGCCGTCCCCTCAATAAAAGATAAGTTTGGTGTTCACCAAATTTTCATTTGTTTATTAAGGACACAATTGATCACAAAAAAATTCAAATAACTATTAAACAAACCAAAACAATTTATTTTATTCTTGCAAATAAATTGCCAACGATTATATTAATGTAGCTGATTTGGTTCAGGTAGGAGAAAAAAATTAAGACAAAAGCTAGGAGGGGCCACGGCTAGGAGAAGTTACGTTAGGATGGTCACATGTGCCTAGAAGAATGTGCTCATGGGGAAGCAGAATTTGTATGCATGCATGCATCATTGAACGCCTAAATGCATGCAGCCAATGGGAGGAGGATCCTCGTCAAGCCTCAACAATCCATGCAGACCGTCCATTCCATGAGGCCTTTAGATGAACAACTCAATCTCAGCCCTTCATGAGCACTAACGGGTTCCTTCTTCATTCATTCATTGTGGTTTTGTTGGAAAGCTTGAAGACTTGGCCTATTAATAGCCGTTGCACCAAACGGTTTACACACTCATTCAAGCTACCCTCATATGAGAATCATAATCCTCTTTACTCCTAAAACCAACATAATCCCCTTATCCCACAACAAAACTGAACCAAAACTCTTCCCAAACACAACACAAACTTCTTCTTTTCTCACTTCTTCTTTCTTTTCACCTCAACTTCAATGGCCTCCTCAAGTTCAAAAAGAAGGCCGGGAAAGGAACCTATGGTAGCCGAACCTCCATCCTTTGATGCAACCAAATTTAGATCCCAATTCCATGAAGGGAGATATCATAGGTTCATGGAGGCAAAGAATGTCATCTATGAGAAAGGTCTTGATTTGAAGGAAGGAGAATACCCCATCATGAGGCAAATTACTAGAGAAAGAAGGTGGGAACTCTTGTGTGCTCCTCTAGTTGACATCAGTGCAGTTATGATTAGGGAGTTATATGCAAATGCTGTGAAGGAAAACAAAGATAGTGCTCCTTACACAAGTTATGTCAGAGGAGTTGAAGTGAGCTTCAGTCCAGTAGCCATCACTAGGGCTCTAAAGTTGAGAACCATAACTTATGCAGAGCCTAGTTATGAGGCTAGATTGCAAATGGAAAATAATCCTGATGAGATCCTGCAAGGGTTATGTGTGGAAAATACAGATTGGGAAAGAGATTCAAAAGGAGTTCCAAGCCACTTGAGAAGGATAAATCTTACTCCTGTAGCCAAGGGATGGTATGAAATAGTGAGAAGATCTATCCTTCCTACTGGAAACGCCTCTTGGGTCACAATTAAACGGGCACTCTTGACGTACTGCATCTTACATGGAGGTGAAATCAACCTTGCACAACTCATAGCCGACAGTATTCAAGAAATGGCCAATAGCACAAGCAAATCAAGTAGTCTTGGACATCCAAGTACCATCCTCAGACTATGTGAGAGAGCTAAAGTAATCTTTGAAGATGAGGACACAACAAAAGTGAAGAAAGGGAAAGGGATTACCAAGAAGAGCATGGAGGGAATGAATGAAGAAGAAGATCAGGAAGGGGTAGTAGCTCCTAGACAAAGGAGATCACAAAGAGAGGAAGGACGAAATCAAGCTCATGATGCCATAGACATGAGCCAATTACAAAGATCAATTGAAGAACTATCTCAGCAACTCATGCAGGCTCAACAAGGCCAAAATCAGGGGGGCCAAGAGAAATATCTAGAGCCCCATCCAGAATTTATGGAGCAATTTTTGAAAGAAAAAGAGGAACGAGAAGCTTGGCAGCATCAAATAGAGGAGAGACAAGAGAGATGGCAACAACAAATGATGACTCGGCAGCAAGAATTTCAAGCACAGATTCTTGAAGGACAAAAAGAACAATACAAAGAATTCAAAGAGTCATATGATAAGCTGTATTTTAGTCAAGCTAAAGCAGGGGAATATAGTCACAACCTGTATCAATGGAAGAATGTTCATCATACCATGGGAGAAGTTAGATACGTACAAAGAATGGAGAATGATGAAACCATGCAAGCAAGGTTGGAGTACTTAACCCACAATTTGCCAACACTCAATCCTGAGATCAAGCCATTTGAGCAATGCCCTGAATTTTTAGCCAAGCAACAAGCAAGATCTCGTCAATATACTGAGGCAACCTTTAAAAGATTGGAAGATGTTGGGCTCTCAGGACTCTTAGATTCTGTTTGGGGTAGAAGATGTCCTGGTGAAGAGATCCGAGATTATTCCAAGACAGGGAAGAGAAAGAAGAAGAAGGGAGAATCAAGCAGCAGCCATGACCATTAGAAGGTGGCAAAGTTCTTTCATATTTCCTCTTTCATGTCTTTAATAAGGAGATGCATGTCTGAAACATGATATGCCTCCATCAATTATTTCTTTTACTTCATGCAATTTTTTTGTTCTTTGTTTTTCATTTTAGTTAGTTAATAAATAGCTAGAAAAATGCTAAATCTGCATAATGCTTGTTATCCATCACTTAGCTTTAAATTTGTTTTGTGTCCCATATGCTTAAATAAAAGAGATTTGTTTGAATTGAAAAGTGAAATATCCAATGTTGCATAAGTAAGAATGGAAGTTGGTGGTGGTATATGTGTTTGATTAAATGCATAACTCATGAAATAATTATTGCATAATATCATTCTCATTCAAGTGTGAGTTAGCTTGCTGTTGTAGAGACTCTTATCAATAATGAAACAGCCCTTGGTAACGAAAACAGAAAGAAAAGGAAGAAGAAAAAGCCAAAATGGCACAAAGAATAAAGGTTGGACACCAATAGCTTGGACCCTAGGACATATGCCTGTGGTGTTCTTGTACTGAGATATGCTTGGATGAGTAAATTCTAAGGGGTATTTTAAAACCCGGTCACTTAGATCAACTGATTTGGGATGGCCAATTGAAAATCCACAATAAAGAGCAACTTAGATACAGAACATTTAGTTATCCAAAGAGATGCTGGGCATCAATGATCCTAGGAAGAATTAGTGAGTCATGTGTCTGTGGTGGAAAGATGTTGAGTAAAAAGAAAAAGAAAATAAAGCCAAAGGCTAATACTGCAACATTTGACACCAAACCTCTAAAAGAATAATAAGCTTGTTAAGCATAAAAAAGTTAGCAAGGGAGGAATTAAAAAGTGAGTCTTATAACAGCAAGTTTAGCAAGCCTTTGAGGAAAGATGTATATTATGTAACAGCAACAATAATTGAGTTATCATTGTCTGCATAAAGACTCCATAAATCAAGTTCTGCTATATGCCTAATAAGGATATGTGTTCTTTTCTTATTCATATCATTTACTCTTAGTTTTGATGCTTGCTTGGGGACAAGCAAGATTTAAATTTGGTGTTGTGATGACAAGTCATCATATACCCATTTTTCAAGCTAATTTCATTTGTTTTGTTAGTCTTTATGCACTTTCTTGCTTCTTAAGTAAGTGATTTGGAGTGAAAATGCACAACTTCTTTAAATCAAGCAACCACCATGAAATTAATGTTAATCCATGAGGTTTAAGCTAATTTTAATTGAATTTTAATTGATTTATAAGCCTTATGAATTTAGTGATACTTGGAGTAGTTGTTTTGGTTTATTTCAGGTGAAGAAAAGAATAAAAGAGAAAAGCGTGGCCTAAAGAAAGCGTGACCCAAGGAGAAGGAAGCGTGGTCAAAGGAAGGAAAAGTGTGCCACATACAATGGGGGAGGCAAGCATTGCCCTCCACAAGGGCACACTGCCCTCTAGGAGGGCAACATAAGGGAACTAAGCAAAGAAGGAAATTCTGCCCTGCCCACTACAAGGGCAGAGCACAAATTTATGCCTTGAAATCAAGAAGGAGAAAATGTCGCCCTGCCCTCCACAAGGGCAGTATCGGGCTCACCAAGGAAGAAAATCAAAGGAAAATGTCTCCAAGTGCTTGCCACAAGAGTTGAACACGGAACCATGAGGAAGCAAGGAACTAAGTCTCATCACCGTGCCAAGAAACCAAGGAAAATGAATGAGCGTGTGTTTCGGCCATGATTCGAACCTGGGACATCAAAGTGAAAACACTGCCCTGCCCTCCGCGAGGGCAGGGCAGCATTTTGTTGGTGCATGAATCTGGCGCACCAAGGTTCAATTCTGGCGCACCAAATCACTACCCTGGCAGCACCAGCGTGCACCACACACGATCCTGGCAGCACCATGTTTTTCTGCCCTGCCCTCGTGGAGGGCAGGGCAGCATTCTGCGCACCAAGGCACGATCCTGGCAGCACCAGCGCGCATCACAGCTTGAATCTGGCAGCACTAAGCACGCACCGTGGCATATTTCTGGCGCACCAATTTTTCCTGCCCTGCCCTCGGAGGGCAGGGCAGTGTTTTGCGCACCAAGACCGCACCAAGCCGCACCAAGCCGCACCAAGCAAGCACCAACACGCACCAAATCCTGCCCTGCCCTCCACAAGGGCAGGGCAGCCTCCTGGAAGCTATTATTTTGGGCCGAAAAATTCAATTAAAATGCCAACTTAATTCATTTCTTCACCAAATCAAAAGCCCATCCAAATCCCAAAAACCAAGAATAGAAAGTGTATAAATAGGAGCTAGTTTGATGTAATTAGGACCTTTTTCTAGAACCTTTTGCTTAGCTTTTGAACTTGGCACTTTCTTTGAGCTTTGAATTTTATTTTTTGCATTTTGGAACTTCTCTTGGTGTCTTCACTGAGATTTCAGAGAATTAGGGAGGAGAATTGATCTCTCTTCTTCCTCGTTCTTGCTTGGGTCTTTTTAATTTCTTTGTTTTGATTCTTGGGTGTTAAGAATTGAGGAAATTCTGTCTCAATCTCCACTCAAGAACTCTTTAATTTCTTTTCTGCATAATTGAATCCATTGACATTCTCTTTACTGCTTCTTCTTCAATTCCTTGTCAATTGCTTTGTGAACTTGGATCTGGGAAGGCAAATTGAGATCTAGACTTTGCTTTCTAGTCTCTTGAGACCTGAGATCCCATTTTACTTTTGGTTTTTCTGTGAACCCTGCTGCACTTTAATTTCATTTTCTGTTTGAATTTCAGTTTATTCCAATTCATCTTCTACTTTATTAATTGTTGCAATTTACTTTCTCTTTGTTTAGATTCTGCAATCCCAGTCCTCAAATCCCTTTTACATTCAAGCAATTTACATTCCTTGCCATTTAAGTTACTGCAATTTACATCTCTTGCACTTTAAGTTTCAGTCATTTAATTTCTTGTTCTTTAAGATTCAGCAAGTTTACTTTCCTGTTCTTTAATTTACTGCAATTTCTCTTCTCCCTTTACATTCCAAGCAATTTATATTCTGTTAAATACAACCCACTCAACCAAAACTTGATTCGCTTGACTAAATCAACCACTAAACTAAAATTGCTCAATCCTTCAATCCCTGTGGGATCGACCTCACTCATGTGAGTTATTATTACTTGATGCGTCCTGGTACACTTGCCGGTGAGTTTTGTGTTGGATCGTTTTCCACACATCACCTATCAAGTACCATCAATGTCCCTTTTGATTCCCTATACACGAAAAAAAGGAATGCAAATGGTTAATTAAAATTTTTGGTGGGAAAACTTAAGGTGTGAGCTAGCTAAAAAAACATATCTTTTTCTTTTGTTTTTAAATGACTAAATGCTTTCCATGAATGCAAATCAATCAACCACTAAATTTTCCATGCATGCAACGTTGGTACACCAAACTTGTTTGTGATCATATGGTGCAACAAGTTAGGGGAATAATTTTTCCTCATAAAGTGTGTTCAAGCCCACTTTGTGTGCTTTGAACACCAAACTTATCATGTACTATACGCTGCATGTAAAGGGGTCTATATTGGTCGTCAAAATTGATTTAAAAATCCATGAAATTTGCCTTATTACTAGTATTAAAAATCAAAGGAAAAGAGCATAGAACATGGGCTGCCTCCCATGAAGCGCTTCTTTAGCATCATTAGCTTGACGTTTGGTCCTTGTCAAGGTGGCCGATAGTGCTTGAAATCTTCTCCCCTTGCAGTGAACCTATGTCCATTGGCCTTGTTGATAAGCTCCATATGCTCTAGGGACAAGATTTTGTTGATGGTGTACACTGGAGGCAGCTGGGATGGAATAGTGGGGAGGTGAGGTAGTATAGATGGGAAGTATGTAGAGACCACTTCATCTCGTGGAGATAAATCTTCTATATGGATTTTCTTCTTTTTCCATCCCCTTGGGACTTTTTTTCTTGTGTCCGTTGATGCCAACTTGTTCCTTGTGGTTTCCTTTTTGAGAATGGTTTTGTTGTCTAATTCATGTGATTCTGGTAGGTCTGGTTCCTTTTGGATTACACTTGGTTGTTGCTCCTTCTGAGCACATTAGTTGTTAACCATAGGAGTCCTTATGAGTGGTGATTGTGCTTCCTTGTTTGGCTCCTCCATCAGCTCTTTGTTATCATGATCTTCTTCTTGTGAGGGGTTGAAAACATTGAAAGTGAGCTGATCATCATGTATTCTCAACACTAGCTCTCCTCGTTCCACATCTATGAGTGCTCTGGCTGTGGCTAAGAATGGCCTTCCCAGAATGATGGGGTAAATGGGGTCCTCATCCATTTCCAGGACAACCAAGTCAGTGGGGAGGAAGTAGTTCCCAACCTTCAGTAGTACATTATCAACCACTCCTATTGCCTGTTTTTGAGTTTTGTCAGCCAACTTAATGATTACATCTGTGGGTGTTAGCTCATTGATTTGAAGCTTTTTCATGAGGGATATAGGCATTAAGTTGATGCTCACTCCCAGGTCACAGAGTCCTTTATCAATCATTGTTTCTCATATGGCACAGGGAATATGGAAACTCTCTGGATCCTTCCTCTTTGTGGGTGGCCCTGGTTGAATGAGAGCACTGCAATCCCTATTCATCTTTATTGTTTGTCCACCTTTCAATGAACTCTTTCTGGCTAACAGCTCCTTTATATACTTTATGTAGGAAGGCATTTGCTGGAGGGCTTTAATAAATGGTATATTTACATCAAGAGATGCAAACATGTCGAGGAATCTTGAGTACATTCTCCCTGCTACACCACCTTTAAGCCTTTGGGGAAAGGGTGCATATGGGTTAAGTGTCTCCTTCCTCTTCAGCTCTTCCTTGAGTGTGGGTTGAGGTGCATGGCTCCTTTCTTCCTGATTTCCTTTTTGATTGTCTTGGAGGTGTTCTACCTCATTCATACTCCTCTCATCACTTGTGGTGATCATCTTACATTCTTCCCACCTTACTTTCTTTGTTTCTCCTCTTGGATTTTTCTCAGTATCACTGGGAAATCCATTAGTGGGTTTGGAAATTTGTTGAGATAGATACCCTACTTGGAACTCCAGTCTCTTGATGTTTTCTCCTTGGTTTTTGATATTGGCTTGCACTTCTTTCTTAAACACCTTGTTGTCTTGGACTTCTCTACATAGATTTTCAAGTAGAGTCTCAATATTTGAAAGTCTATCGTCCGTCAGTGATGGTGGATTGGGGTTAGGTGGGTGTTGATAGGATCTCTGTGAGGTATGTTGGTGAGTTGCATTGTTGGTGGAATTGAGGTTATGGCTTCTCTGGTCTTGACCTTGGTCTTGTTGATTTCCCTAACCAAAGTTGGGGTGATTTCTCCATCTAGAGTTGTAAGTTTTGGAGTATGGGTCATGGATTTGTCTAGGTGAGTTTCCAACATAGTTGGCTTGTTCCCAATCACCTTCTTCTCCTATATTCACTCCTTCTTGAGTTGGTGATGAAGTGATGACTGCTGCAACTTGGTTTTCCTCCACCTTCTTGGTGAGATCTGCTAGCTGCTTGGTGATCATCTTATTTTGAGCTAGCAATACATCCATGTGGTTCAGCTCCATTACTCCTTGAGTGTTACTTCTTTCAGAGGCATAGAAGTAGTCATTCTCAGCTACTGTTTTAATGACATCTATGGCTTCTTCAATGGTTTTCTTCTTGTTTAGAGAGCCCCCTGATGAATGATCTACAACCTTCTTTGATTCATAGGAAAGACCTTCATAGAAAATGTGAAGTTGCACCCATTCATTGAACATATCTGGTGGGCATCTTCTTGTTAAGTCCTTGAACCTCTCCCATGCCTCATAGAGAGTCTTACCATCTTGTTGCCTGAAAGTCTGCACCTCAGCTCTCAGCCTGTTAATTCTTTGAGGAGGGTAGAATCTTGCCAAAAATTTGTTCACCACATCTTCCCAGTTTGTCAAACTCTCATTTGGAAAGGATTCGAGCCACTTGGATGCCTTGTCCCTGAGTGAAAAAGGGAACACCAGCAGCCTATAGACATCCGGGTGGACTCCATTAGACTTCACAATGTCACAAATTCTCAGGAAGGTGGTTAGGTGTTGATTGGGGTCTTATTGAGCACTTCCTCCAAATGAGCAGTTGTTCTGAATAAGGGTGATGAGTTGGGGTTTTAGTTCAAAGTTGTTGGCATGTATGGTGGGCTTCTGGATGCTACTTCCATAGTTTCCTGGATTTGGATTGATGTAGGAGCCTAGAACTCTCCTTTCTTTCCCAGCATGATTTGCAGGGCCTTCTCTAGCATGATTGTGAGCTTCTTCTTCATGATTGTTTTCTAAGTTCTCTTCCATGTTGGGTTCAAAGTACTCTTCCTCTTCCTCAGCACCAACAACTCCTTTCCCTCTTGCTTCCCTCTTTAATCTCCAAAGGGTTCTCTCAGGTTCTGAATCGAAGGTAGTTGAGGTTCCTCCTCTTCTCCCTGTCATACAACTAACAAAACATGCATCAAGAGATAAAATAAAGAGGTTATTCTTGTTAGAGTGATTGCTAGTGTGAGTGATGCAAATTATCAAATAGTTAGTGGGTTAGTGAGCAAAATTGTAGCTAATAATAAAGAAGAAAGAAAAACAGAGAGGGTATAGAGGATGAGGAAGAAGTTAAACAAAGTAAAAATAAATGACTGAATAAAGTAAACAAATAAGGGAAAAATGCTCAATCTAGTGAGCTTCCAACTTAATCATTGTTGATACAAAATCAATCCCCGGCAACGGCGCCATAAACTTGATGCACGAAAACTTGTCTCTCAACAAATTTCCCTTCGGCAAGTATACCAAATTTGTCATCAAGTAAAAACTCACAATAGAGTGAGGTCGAATCCCACAGGGATTGATTGGTCAAGCAACTTTAGTTGGAAGAGTATGCTAGTTGAGCTAAACAGAGTGTAGTTTGAGAATTGTAGAAAATTAAATGGCAAAAATGTAAATAGCAGAAAAAAAAGTGCAGAATCTTAAATGGGGATTTGGGGTAATGAGCATGAAAATAAATGACAGAAAATAAAGAGAATGGGTAAGATTAGAAATGGGGAATTCATTGGGCTCAGGAGATGTTGTATTCTCCGGATCAAGTTCATTTTCATCTCTTCCTCAACCAATGCATCTATTGATCTCCTTGGCAATCTTAGGTGATTAGATTCCAATTCCTTGGTAATCCAATCTCTCTAAGCTCGAACAATTGCCCAATTCCTTGATTTAATTGCTCATGGGAAGAGATGAAGTATGGTCACTGATTATACCACATGTATTTCCAAATCAAAGTGTTGGGAGGATTACATGTCACTATTTTCGCCCAGACCCCAATTTGGTCCAACATGAGAAAGCATTTCTAGCATGATCTCCTCATCCTTTTTCCAAGGCTCAGAGGAGATCCAATTATGGAGAGTTTCTTTTCCAAGACAACTAACCAATTGAATTAAGATCGAAAGCTTTCTAGTAAATCAAAAGAGAAGAAAAAAGAATAGAATGAAAACTATAATTGATCCATCAAATTACAACAGAGCTTCCTAACCCAATGAAAGGGGTTTAGTTGTTCATAGCTCTAGAAATGGAAAATGGCAGAAAATAATACATTCCATCTAAAAGTGCATAAAAGTAAATATACAGAGAGTAGTTCTCCAAAGTGCCAAGCTTCTCTATAGTTCAAAACTACTCCTATATATATTACTCCTCTTGATCTTCTAGTGAGTTCTTCAAGTCTTGGATGTGGGCTTTGGATCTTGAGTTGAAGCAGTTCCAATCTTTAGTGGGCCCAGCTTACAGAGAAGTATGAATTAGGCATGGGCGTTAGTCAAGTTAACGTTAAGTGACATTGTGGGTTCGAGAACGTTAGTGGCAATCACAATTTTCGCTAACGTTCCAACCCCATATAGCCTACGTTAACTCCAACATTAGTGGCACTAACGTGACCACTAACTTTGCCTTGTAAATCTTCGCTAGCGTTATTAGGACTCACCTTTCCCAATAACGTTGGCTTATAACCCTTCGCAAGCGTTATTGGGACTCACCTTTCCCATTAACGTTGTCTTATGCCCTTTGTCCCTACGTTAGAGTTCATGTTAGTGTAACTAACGTGGCTCTTAACATGGTTATGCCTCACCTTCGAGAGCGTTAGTGACACTTACCTTTGTCACTAACGCTCAAAGTGCCCCTACTCTCCACGTTAGAGCTCACATTAACTAAGTTAACGTGGCCACTAACGTGGTAGTAATGCCATCTTCCAACGTTAGTGACAAAGGTGAGTGTCACTAACGTTGGCTCATCAATCTCAGCTCTACGTTAACTTTCACGTTAGTGATCTTAACGTGACCACTAATGTGGGCAATGCTAGTTGATCCAACGTTAGTGACAAAGGTGAGTGTTACTAACGTTGGCATTGTTCCTCTCTTCCACGTTAGAGTTCACGTTAACTAAGTTAACGTGACTCTTAATGTGGCTCATTGCCAAGTCTTGGAACGTTAGTGGTGTTCACGTTTACCACGTTAACTTAGTTAACGTGGCAATTAACGTGGGTTTATGATGGCTTCGCGGGTGTTACTTGTGATCACTTTTCTCCTTAACGTTGCAAGCTATTTACCATTCCATGTTAGTGGTCACATTAACTAGATTAACGTGGGTACTGACAAATGGATTTTTGCCAGTATAGAATTTATCAAGTGATCAATCGTAGTATAGTCTAAACCGACGCAAAATCCATCATCAAACAAATCTACAATCTATAACCGAGAGTATTAGTCCCGAGTCGTTCTTCCCTAGGAATGCTACAAGGATGCATGTTATTGGTTAAGTGGTCTTTTGTGGTCTAAAGAATGTGGCCTAGAAGTGTTAATAAAAGGGAACAACAATCAATCAATAGTAAAAACCTTGGCCAAGGTTGAACATTGGAAGTTCCATCACTATAGTTTCCTTCAATTGTGATAACAAAGGAGTGTTGCTTCACTTAGTCAACCCCTAATTATAGAGGAAAGTCAAGTGAAAGTAACTAACTTGAGTCACAAGTCCTAGTCTTACCCTAGGGAAGTCTAGCTTTAGTGCACTCTAAGTCAATTAGCAATCCTCAATTCTTAATCAACAATTGACATCCATTATTCAAGTGTCTCCAATGACTCAACCACTAGGCCAAGTGAGGGAATGCTACTCCATATCTAAAGTTGGCATTTTCTCAAACACTTGGAGGGCAAGAATGAAAGACATAGTGAAATTGAGAAGAGATTTAGAATTAAAGCAATTCAACACAAGAGATTAACAACAATCAACAATGAACCACAATGAAAATGAAATCTTCAATGAATCAATAGAATCCAATAACAACAAAGTTGAATCTAAGACTTATAAGAATTGAACAATTACAAACACTAATGAGATTAGAGAAGAGGATCTACAACATGAACAAAGTAAATTGAGTGTTGTAATAGATCTCACCAAGGAATGGTTGAGAATTGAGAAAATGAAGATGAATCCTAGAGGATGTGAATGTGTATCAATCCCCTTCAATCCTTGGCTCTTATGTGCATTTTGGCGCCAAAGTTGGTTGCTGAAAACCTTCCAAAATCGCCAGGCACGTGTTGCAATAAAAGAATCACGTGCGGACTACGACGCGTGCGCGCACGGTACGCGTGCGCGTCCCTGGCTAATTCTGCGGTGTGCACGCGAGCGCCTTGTGCGCGTACGCGTGCTTGGCCGAGATCAACTCTTTGGCTTTTTGTGCTTCTCTCCACTTGCATGCTTCCTTCCTTGCTTCCTTTGATCCATGCCTAGCCTATTTCAATCCTGGAATTACTAGCAAACGCATCAAGGCATCTTATGGAATCAAAGAGGAACTAGAATTCATCAAAATAAGGCTTAAAAAGCATGTTTTTACACTTAAGCACAAATATGGGGGAGATAACAAAACCATGCTAATTCATAGGCTAAATGTGACAAAAGGTTATCAAAACACTCTAAGCTTAATACAAAACAACCCGTCAATTTGGGGTTTGTCAGGTACTAACATGGTTCTTCCTTGCTTCCTTTGTCCTAAAATCAAGCAAATAAAGTGCATCAAAGCTCTAGCCAAAGTCATGAGATTATGCATCATCAATTTATCATTCAATTCTAGCAAAATCCTCATGAAATCATGTGAAATTCACAATAGTTGCTTGAATCAAGGTGCACGTGTATTTTCATCCAAAACTTGCCTTATTCACTAAGAAAATGCATGAAACTACCTTAAAACAGTAAAGAAAAGATCAGTGAAACTGGCCTAGATGCCCTGGCATCATGGACCTACCCAAAAGCTTTAACCTATTTGAATTATTTTGGAATGTATCTTCTAGCTTTCTCTGCCTTCACAAGATGGAGTTAATACAAGGCACTGATAAACAAAGAAACAGAACAGTTAATGAAAGAAACAATTCCCATTTCCCACAAATTAAAGTTGAACATACATAAACAACACTTATAGAAAGATTCATTGTTACAATTTTGCAGACTTAATGAATTACCTTTCTCTAAATACCCATGGATGAGATATGACAAGTGTTTGTCCATGTCAACTAGGAATTGTAACAACAAGAGAAAAAGGCTTCAAAAGATTACACCAACACCATACTTTCAATTTCATGATAATAAACTTAAAGGCCTACAAGCTACAATGCCACTGAAATTATTTGTAGTAGTAGTGTTGAATACCATGTTAAAAACCAAAAGCTACCAATCTAAACTTCGTAACCTACCCATTTCCCACCAAAATTATTCTAAAATAATAATCAAAATAATTCACCACACACTCTAATTTCCAACAGAAAATGTTTAAAGATAATGCTTAATGGTGGGTGCTTCAGCGCGAACTTACGAGCTACATTTCTTCAATCTGTAATCAAAATAATTCTTCATTATGTCATTCACATTACGGGTGCGAGGAAGTTTACAAGCTGCAAAAAAAGAAAACTGATAAAAATAAAAATACTGATGCAATAATTTCAAAATGACAAAAAGGTTTCTACTGTTTGAAGAAAAATTGTATTGAGTAACAATTATATCAACTTGCTTGTAAAGGAATTAAATTCATGTTGGTTATATAAAACCGATAAGAATAAAACTAATGTATATATAATAATAACACTACCTTGCCCCGATGGGTGATACATTCACATGGGAGCAAATTAAATTCATGTTGGTTATATAAAATTCCTAATTATTGTTATAAAAGAAGAGTTCAATTAAGAAGCTATTTTTATAGCCAATTTCAACTAATATGCTTACTTTTTCAATGTACAATAAAAAGGGCATTAATGTCTTTTTGTTTATAATTATGTATTAGTGTCATATCCTTCGTTCTAATAAGCACAACCTTAATATCTCTTTATCTTCTATTATGAAACATTGTACTCATCAAAAAGGCAAAGACAACAATATAAAGATGTGTTTGGTAAATGAAGAGTTTGAAGGAGAAGGGACGGAAAAAAAAATAGTTAGTGAATAAAGTAGAATTGAAACCCAATCCTTTTTCACTCAAAAAGGCAAACTTGTAATGACAGCCTTAAAACAATTTAGTGGTGGATTTTCCTTGTTTGTACAGTAAACTAAACTCAAAACTGAGAAAGAAAAAACTCAAACATGAATGACATAGTTTTTGAAGCTGACATTCTCTTTCTCCTTGTGGGTTCTGTACTCAATGTAGAGAATGCTTATCAAATAAGCAGTCTAACTACAACAAAGAGAATAATCCCAGTTAGTTAGTTAGTTTCAACAATTATGAAATGAATTGAAACTGTTTTGTGTATATACTTGATTTGAGGCACAGTTAAACCAAGTATCATAAGCAGAACCACCATGCCAGAGAAGACTTTTCAAGGAGGAATGTGAACCTGAACCACCACCTTCTTTTTCCAACTCTTCTCTCTCTTCTCTTTCAATTGTTTCATTCAGGCTTGACATCATGGTTTCTTCACCTCCTTGCTTTTGTCTTGACATTGTTTTATGGTGATAAAGATCTGAAGAAGAAGAAGAATAGATCACATTAAACAGTGTTAAAATCAAGACATGTACCAAACCCCATGATCAAAACACAAAAAGGAGATATCGAACCGTGTATGATAAACAGTAAAAGCTACTTAATCTTAGTCAATAATGTTGCTTTGTGATGAAAGGAAAGGTTTTTCTTTTTCTTTTTCTCCTCTCTTGTTACTGATTGACAGAGAAAATCATAGGCTTTTTTCCCACTCTGATCCTACTGCCAAATAGAATGAAGGCCTTAAATCCTAAAAATTATAACATTAAATTAATTTTATAACAATAATTATGCTTCATAAAAATACCCATGTTGGTCTTTAAATTAAATTAATTAACATACCTTCCTAAAACTACATGGGAGTAAAACGAATAACCATACCTTCTATCTCAGTGAAGGGTCAGGTAATTCAAGTACTTTTGAACACTGCTTCCTAATTTTATTTCTCTTTTCAATATCAGCATTTCTCTTCCTAATAAAAAACCGTCCGACAAGGGGAATGGCAGAAAAGGAACCAGCATAAATCTGAAAATATTATCAATTCATCATTCAATCTATTGTGACAGCAAACCTCAACAAGTGCTAATAGGCATTAAAATAACACCCTCATCCTCAAGAAAATATCTATTAGGATTAAAAGAAGGGCATAAAAAGAAGCTGTCAAATGCTCAAACATCTTTTATCAATAATTTCAAATTTTCAATGCTTTTAACTTATCTCATATTTAAAAGCCATAGCAAGGCAAGAGAAGCATTCATTGATGTTCATCAAATGATGTTTTCCAGCAACACCAATTTGTAGAGTCCAGAACTAAGTCTTTTTTTATTTTTCTTTTTGGGTCATGTTACCCTCAAATTTTAAGTCTCAGATAATATTTCTCTAAGCAACAGCATCAAATCATGTAATTAAATACTAAATTTATAGCAAGACAATACCATCAAATTCTCAAAATTAGCATCATCAAGAATTCTTCTATAAATTCAAAAAGAAAAAAAAAATCATACCTGAATAAGCGGAAAGATGTCTGCCACAAATTTAATGAAGCAGGGACGAAGGAGCAAAGCGGGGGCGAGGCCTACACGAACGAGCAAAGTTTAAAAGCATTACCAAAACCAGCACCAAGAGTGGAACTACACTCAACCCAGAGCAACTGTTTCTAACTGGAATATGCTTATAAGAGAATTTTTGGAGAAATTCTTTCCAGCTGAGGTTACTGATAAACTGAGGAATGACATTTCCATGATTGTTCAGGATGAATCTAAGACTCTCTACGAATATTGGGAGCGCTTCAATAATCTTCTGAAAGCATGTCCCCACCATATGATTGACAAGATAGTGTTGCTCGGCTACTTTACACAGGGCATGAAATCTCAAGATAAAACAACATTGGAAGGTGCTAGCAATGGGTCTATGAAAAAGTACAAGACCACTGATGAGGCATGGCAATTGATCAGCGACTTAGCTGAATCTACTAGGAATCACAGGCAAAAACAAAGTCGGTCAAGAGCTGTTGCAGAGGTATCCTCTAGCAAAGAGACTGCTGCTCTAACTCAGAGCTTATGTGAAATGACCAACTTACTGAAGCAGATGCAATTGAGTCAACAACAAGCTCAGTAAGCTTAGCCTTCTCCACCACAGCAAAGCCAACTGTTGGTTCCCCAAAGAGTATGCGGGATCTGTGCCGATTACAGTCATTATACTGATGAATTTCCGTAACTCCAACAGGAAGACAACACTGTAGCAACCACTAATAACTTCTATGACCGCCCCAATCAAGGGTATAATCAAGGTGGCAGCTACAACCATGGATGGCAGGATAACCTCAACCAGGGTTGGAGAGATAATTCTAACCAAGGTTGGAGGGACAATCATAACAGAGGAGGCATAGATAACAATGGAAACCAGAGGTGGAATAACAATAACAACTTCAGGTAGTAGAATCAAAATTAGGCCTACAGAGCACCTCATCTAAGGCAGCCTCAAGCATCTCAGCAGACCCTTTAGATCACTTATCCCTCTTCATCTTCTAATGATGGGCTACTACAATCTATTGATTGGAGATAGCAGGCTATTGAAAATAACCTTACTTCTACTCTAAATGGTCTGAACTCTACCTTGCAAGCTCTTGTCTCACAGATTGGATCACTGAATAACTCTAACAAACAGTCTTCAAGCTCTGGTGGACTTCCCTCTCAACCATTACCCAACCCCAAGGGTGGCATCAATGCCATTACTCTGAGATCTGTAACCACACTGCAAGAGAGGAATCCAGAGGGACCAAGCCCGCCAGAACACGCCCCAGCTGTGGACAGGTAGAGGATGTTGAAGAAGAAGATAAAACACAAGGCATGGCTGAAGCAGAAGCAGCCCAACCAAGGAATACAGAGAAAGCAGATGGAATTTGATCCTAAAATCGTAGAGATCTTCAAAAAGGTTGAGGTAACTGTTTCCCTTTTTGATGTTATTCAAAAAGTACCTAAATACCCAAAGTTTCTAAAAGAATTGTGCATACATAAAGATAAAATTAATGAATTAGAAACTATTCCTTTAGGTAGTTTTATATCTGCTTTAATGGGAAATATACCTAAAAATTGTAGTGACCCAGGCCCATGCATGGTTAATTGTACCATTAGAGGTGTGATATTTTCTGACTGTATGTGTGATTTAGGAGCATGCGTGAGTATTATGTCCTTGTCTATATATAATGCTTTAAGGCTCCCTCCCTTAAAAAGGTCGGCAGCTCGTTTTGTGTTAGCAGATAAAAGCATTATCACAGTGGTTGGAATTGCTGAAGATGTGTTAGTGAGCATTAAAGGGCTCACGTTTCACATTGACTTCTATATTCTGAAGATGCCCCAAAATGACTCAGGAAGACCTTCATCAATCCTGCTTGGAAGACCATTTTTGAAGACTTCGAAATTCAAGCTGGATGCCTTTTCGGGAACCTATTCCTTTGAGGTAGATGGCAGAACAGTGAGCTTCAATCTGGATAAAGCTATGAAGCACCCCCTAGAAGATCACTCTATATTCCAATGTGACATAATTGATGAAATCGTAGCAGCAACTCACCAGGAAGACATGGAAGAGAATCACATGGAGCAAGACCCAAGTGTGGGGACACCCTTTGAACATACTGAAGATTCATCACCATTTTCACCAGCCCCAGATAATCCAGAACCAAACCATAAGCGGAAAATGGAATTAAAGCCCCTTCCTCTACACCTCAAGTATGCATACCTTGAGGGCAAGCAAAAGTTTCCAGTTATTATTGTAAGGGAGCTCACTTCCCAACAAGAAGAACAACTGCTTAGTGTATTGAGGACGCATAAGAAAGCAATTGGATAGAGCTTGGCGGATATAGTAGGCATCAGCCCTCAAGTTTGTGAACATAGAATATTCTTAGAAGAAGGAGCAAAGCTTGTCCGTCAACCACAAAGAAGATTGAATCCCACCATCTTAGAAGTTGTCAAGAAGGAAGTAACCAGACTGCTTGAAGAAGATATCATTTACCCCATTTCAGAAAGCGAATGGGTCAGTCCAGTACAAGTGGTGCCCAAGAAGTCTGAAGTCACCACAATAACGAATGAGCAAGGAGAACTTCTGACAACCAGAGTGCAGAATGCATGGAGAGTTTGCATTAACTACAGGCGTCTCAACCAAGCCACTCGCAAGGATCATTATCCCTTACCATTCATTGATCAGATGCTTGATCGCCTGTCAGGTAAATCTCACTACTGCTTTCTAGATGTTATACATGTTATTTTCAAATCCATATAGCTCCTGAAGATCAGGAAAAGACTACTTTTACATGTCTTTTTGGGACTTATGCTTATAAAAGAATGCCCTTTGGCTTATGCAATGCACCAGCTACTTTCCAAAGGTGTATGATGAGTCTTTTCTTTGATCTCATTGAGACCTGTATGGAAGTTTTTATGGATGACTTTAGCGTATATGGTGATTCATTTAACCTTTGCTTGGATAGTTTATCTAGAGTATTAGAGAGATGTGTTAGTTCAAACCTTGTTTTAAATTTTGAAAAGTGTCATTTTATGGTAAAATAAGGTATTGTTCTAGGACATGTTGTTTCTGTAGACCTAGCAAAGGTGGATGTTATTTCTAGTTTACCTTACCCCTCTTCTGTGAGGGAATTCTGTTCGTTCCTTGGCCATGCAGGTTTTTACAGGAGATTCATTAAGGACTTCAGTAAGGTAGCACTGCCCTTATCCAGACTACTACAGAAAGACATTGAGTTCGAGTTCAGTGAGGATTGCAAACAAGCGTTTGATAAGCTGAAGACCGCCCTAACTCAAGCTCTGATTGTGAGTGGACCAGACTGGAGCCAACCATTTAAAATCATGTGTGATGCCTCCAATCATGCAGTAGGACCAGCACTGACTCAACATGAAGGTAACAACCCTTTTGTAATTGCTTACGTATCCAAGACTTTAGATGCTGCTCGATCTAATTACACTACTACTGAAAAAGAGCTTCTAGCTATTGTTTTTGCTCTGGATAAATTCCAAGCCTATTTATTGGTACTAAGGTAGTAGAGTACTCAGACCATGCAGCTCTAAAATATTTATTAGCTAAAAAGGAGTCTAAACCAAGGCTAATATGTTGGATGCTATTGCTGCAAGAATTTAATCTGAAAATTAAAGATAGGAGTGGTAACCAAAATTTAGTGGCTGACCACTTGAGTCACCTTGAGCACATTAAAGATGACTCCATTCCTATCAATGATAATTTCCCATTTGATAGCTTACATGTAGTATCTGATGTAGTTCCTTGGTATGCACCAATAGTTAATTATCTAGTTAACCACACTTTTCCTCCCGATTTCACTAAGCATCAGAAAGACAAGCTAAAAAGTGAGTCCAAATACTATGTATGGGATGACCCATATCTATGGAGGTGTGGTGCTGACCAGGTAATTAGACGGTGTGTACCTCAATCAGAATTCCAGTCCATTTTAGAGGCCTGCCACTCATCTGAGAGTCGAGGACATTTTGGCCCTCAACGAACTACTAGAAAAGTTTTAGACTGTGGATTCTGGTTGCCTACTCTTTTTAAATATGCTGCTGACCTTTGTAAATCTTGTCCTCGGTGCCAAAGATTTGGTAATATATCCCAGAAGGATGAAATGCCTCAACAAATTATGCTTTTCTGTGAAATTTTTTATGTTTGGGGCATTGACTTCATGGGTCCATTTCTGAATTCTAATGGCCACCTTTATATACTGTTAGCTGTAGACTATGTTTCTAAATGGGTGGAAGCAATTCCTACCTGTACTGATGATGCTAACACTGTTGCTTCCTTTGTTAGAAACCATATTATTTGTCGCTTTGGATCACCACGAGCAATCGTCAGCGATCAAGGCACCCACTTTTGTAACAGGAGACTAACAGGTTTACTAAAGAGGCATGGGATAATTCATAAGGTATCAACAGCCTATCACCCCCAGACTAATGGGCAAGTAGAGATGTCTAACAGAAAGATAAAGCGCATACTGCAAAAGATAGTGAAGTCTCATAGGAAGGACTGGAGCACCAAGCTCCAAGACGTGCTTTGGACATATCAAACAACATACAAGACACCGATTGGGATGAGTCCTTTTTGCTTGGTTTATGGAAAGGCTTGTCATCTCCCAGTTGAGTTAGAACATAAGGCCTTCGGGGCAGTAAAGGAATGCAATGTGGACGATGAGAGAACCAGAGCTGAACGGAAGCTGCAACTGTAAGAATTAGGGAACCTTCGCTTAGAAGCTTATGAAAACTCCAGGCTGTATAAAGAAAGGGTGAAGGCCGTGCATGACAAGAACTTCAAGAGAAGAGAATTCCAACCTCGGGACTTAGTCCTACTTTACAACTCTAGAATGCAGCTCATGCCAGGCAAGCTAAGATCCAGATGGGATGGTCTCTATTGAGTAGAGCGGGTGGAACCATACGGAGTCTTTCACTTGAGCCATCATTCAAGCTCTGAACTTATCAATGTCAATGGACATCGCTTGAAGTTATTCCATGGCGAAAAGATGGCAAAAAACCAGGAACTAGAGATCTTCCTGTTGGAAGATCCGCCCACAGCAGAAGACTGAGCTAGTGGAGCGTCCAACTTAAGGACGTTAAAGTAAAGTGCTGGGTGGGAGACAACCCACCATGGTATGATCGTTCCTTCCCCTCTCCTTATTTTCCTTCATCAATAACTCTTCTCAGTACTAATGCCTATATTTTGCATCTCATCCGTATATTGCATATTGCATATAAAAAGAGAGGATTAAGGCATGAGACGCGCCAGCGTCGTTGATGCGCTCGCGTCGAAGTGCCTTCGCAACATTGAAGAAAAGAAACAGAGAGTTACGTAGGAGTGTGGCTAGAGGCGTGCCCCTGGCACCATTTGATCCACGCGACTGTGTGGATGACGCAATCGCGTCATTTGTAAAATGGCCTCTCCACGCGTCCGCGTCTACCACGCGAACGCGTGGCTCTGCAATTTGACAAAAAAGGGTGTATGGCAGTGAGTTGCGCTAGAGCTCGGCTGAAACTGTGCTAGCCGCACAAGCCCTGCCACACGAACACGTGCACCACGCGTCCGCGCTGTTTTCATAATTTTGCCATCTACGTGATCGCGTCCACCATGCGACCACGTCATCCTGAAATTTGGCACAACATGTTTCACACAGAGAGTTGTGCGAGCGCGAAGCTGCCCTCATGCCTCTAGCGCAAATCATGTCACGCGTCCGCGTGACCGACGCGTCTGTGTCATTTCCTTCAAGGGCTGTCCGCGCGACCGCGTGACCCAGGCATCCACGTCGCTTGCACCGCCCAACTCATTCAAATCTACCAGATTATCTTATCTTTTCTTACCCCAATCCTACTTTTCTCCCCATTCTTCCTTCTCCCTTCTTCCTCCCTTCTACTCCCTCTTTCTCACCACCATTATCAAGGTTTTTCTTCTCTTCTTCCCTCCCTACTTTTTCATTCTTCTTCTTATTTTCATGTTTTCTTTTTCTTTCTCTTCTACTTTCCCTATCCATGTTTTCTTTTTCTTTTTTCCCTATTGGTGTTGGAGATTTATTTGGGTCATTATTTTTATATGTTGCTTGTGGATTGTTTAGGACTTGTTTAACAGTTATATATTATTTTTATAGGGTTACTTGCATGTTCAAGTTAATATTTTCCATACCTTATTTAACATGCATGCTATGTGTTTGTGAAAACGCCCATATGGCATTGTGCACTATTTTTATATTTCTTTTAATCTACTACTTTAAATGCTTGCTTGTCACAAAACCCTTTTTTCTATTTTATTAATTTTTATATAACTGTTATTACAAGCATATTGTTTGTTTGGAAGACATGGTAATCTAACTTGGACATTGAATGCTTGATCAATGCTACTCATGCCCTTGCTGGCATGTCAGTAAACACCTTGCATTTAACTGTCATCACATGCACTTGCTATATTTCCATTGTTGATTTTTCACATGTAGTCATGACCATGTGCTAACATCATTATTTCTTACTGTGTATTGATTACCACCTTTCCCATTATTTTCCTTGCTATAACCCTTGAAACGTTCATGTCTTTACTCGTTCCCTTTTAGGATGGCCACCAAGAAAGGCAAGGAGAAAGCTACTCCCAAATCCACAGCAAAGAGAGGAACAAAAAGAGCATTAGTGGCAGAGCCATTGACAAATGAATTTTTGTTGGTATAGAGTTTATCAAGTGATCAATCGTAGTATAGTCTAAACCAACGCGAAATCCATCATCAAACAAATCTACAATCTATATCCGAGAGTATTAATCTCCCGAGTCGTTCTCCCTTGGAATTGCCAAAGTGTGCATCTTATTGATTTAGTAAGCCTTGTTTGAGTTCTTTGAAGGTCTTAGCAAACAATGAGAAGCAAACAATCAATTATCAAAAGGACTTGACTTAGGGTTGGCATTAGAAATCTTTATCATTATAGTTCACTCAATGTTGACAACAATTAGGCCTTGCTCCATTTAGTCATCCCCTAAGTATAGAGGAAAATCAAATGAGAACAATCAACTTGAGTCACAAGTCCTAGCTTCACCCCATGGGAATCTAGCTTTAGTGCACTCCAAGTCAATTAGCAATCCCTAACTCTCAATCAACTATTGAGATAGCTATTCAATTTCTTCCAATGACCAAACCCTATGCCAAGTGCAAAAATTCTACTCCATAGCTAGTATTGACATTTTATCAAACATGTAGTGAGCAAGAAGGAAGGTCATAGTAAAATGAAAGGAAAAGTAGAATTGAAGATATTGCCATACAAGGAATTAGCAACAAGTATCAAGGAGCAACAATGAGGATCAAAATCTCAAAATATCAATGAAATCCAAAATTCATAGAGTTGAATCCTAAATCCAAGGAACTTTAGCAATTACAACCACAACTTGAAATTGGAAGAGAAATCCTATTACATGAACAAAGTGAAATGAAAGTTGCAATGGATCTCACCAAGGAATGAGTAAAAATCCAGAATTTTGATGAAGAAGAACCCTAGTAAGAACTTGAGAGAGGTTGATGAATCCTAGAGAGAAGTTGGAGTTTCTCTCTCTAACAATGTAACTAACTAAAAATATCTCCAAAAACTAAAAAATGAACTAAGTGTCTTCAACCCTTGCCCCCTTGGTCCTCTTAAGCCTTTTCCCGCCAAAGCACTCCTCAAAAGTTAGGACCTCCAACCAACTCCACGCCTAAGTCACGTGACTTTTAAAAAAATCATTTTCGAGCATCGGCGCGTACGCGCATGGTACGCGTGCGCGCCATGGATGCGGTTCTGGAGTGTGCGCGGAGGCGGGACGTACGCGTACGCGTCCATGAGGATCCTGGCTTAGCCGCTACTCAAGCCGGCTCGTGGCTTGGCTCTTAGTCTCGGCTTCGCGTTGCTCTCGTCCGCGCGGGCGCGTCAGGTGCGCGCACGCGCCCATGTGGAAATCTCCAAAGCTTCAATTCTCATGCTTCCTTTCCTTGCACCCGTCTTCCTTCTCTTTTCCCCGTCCATTCCTACTTTATATCCTGAAACCACTTAGCGCACAAGTCACGGCATCGAATGGCATCAAGAGAAAAATAGAAATGTATCTATTTTGGTGCAGAATAAGCATGTTTTCATTCATGAAGCAAAACTAGGAAAGGAATGCAAGTTCTTGTATTTTTATGCAGAAAATGTGTGAAATCATTGATAAACCCTTTGAAATCAGCACAAGATAAACCCTCAAAATGGAGTTTGTCAGCCATCTTCAACTACAGTTAAGCCCTCAAAAAAAGAATTAAAAGGATTATAAAGGTTGATGAAAAGGAGAAAGCATTCCCAGCAAAGGACACTGCACGATTTTCTAATCGCTACTATGAGCAGATGTTCCCCATTCTGGCAGCTCGGAATTACAACAACGAACACCTTCTTATCCTTCCTCCTCGTATTACCGAATTTGTTGAGCCGCGAATTGCACAAAGACATTGGGGATTCCTACAGAGACAGCCACGGTAGGTTAATCTTTCTTGGGTAGCTGAGTTCTACTCCAATTTCCACCTGCCGACCCTGCAGTCTGTTTATGTCCATCAGAAGCAAGTCCCCATTACAGAAGAGGCCATTTAGCGGGTTGGTTTAACTTCTTCAGTCAAACCAAGCTTTCTGATAGTAAATGCAGGTATTAGGTTGATACTTGCCCTAAGATCACATAGAGCTTGCTTGGTACAAGTACCCTCTAATGTGCATGGTATCATAAAGCTTCCGGGATCATTAAGATTTTCTGGTAAGCTTTTTAGAATGACTGCACTGCATTCCTTAGTGAGGTTTGGCGATTTTTGAAAAATCTTTTATAAACCTCCTATAGAATCCTGCGTGCCCCAGAAAGCTTCTGATTGCCTTAACATTGGCAGGTGGTGGTAATTTTTCAATTACCTCTACCTTAGCTTGATCTACCTCTATCCCCTTGTTCGAGATTTTGTGCCCAAGGACAATTTCTTCAGTCACCATAAAGTGACACTTCTCCCAGTTTAAAACCAGGTTAGTCTCTTGGCATCTCTTTAGAACAAGTGCTAAATGGTTAAGGCAGGAGCTGAATGAGTCTCCAAACACTGAAAAGTCATCCATGAAGACTTCCAGAAATTTTTCCACCATATCAGAGAAGATTGAAAGCATGCACCTCTGAAAGGTTGCAGGTGCATTACACAGGCCAAATGGCATCCTTCTGTATGCAAATACTCCAGATGGACATGTGAATGCTGTTTTCTCTTGATCTTTTGGATCTACTGCAATTTGATTATAACCTGAATATCCATCCAGGAAGTAGTAGTATTCATGACCTGCCAGTCTTTCCAGCATCTGGTCTATGAATGGTAAAGGAAAATGATCCTTTCTGGTAACTGTATTGAGCCTTCTGTAATCAATACACATACGCCACCCAGTAACTGTTCTTGTAGGAACCAGTTCATTTTTTTTATTATGAACCACTGTCATGCCACCTTTCTTAGGGACGACTTGGACAGGGCTCACCCAGGGGCTATCGGAAATAGGATAAATAATCCCAGCCTCTAGTAACTTAGTGACCTCTTTCTGCACTACTTCCTTCATGGCTGGATTCAGCCGCCTTTGTGGTTGAACCACTGGTTTGGCGTCACCCTCCAGTAAGATCTTGTGCATGCATCTAGCTGGGCTAATGCCCTTAAGATCACTGATGGACCACCCAAGAGCTGTCTTGTGTGTCCTTAGCACTTGAATTAGTGCTTCCTCTTCCTGTGGCTCTAAGGTAGAGCTTATGATCACAGGAAAGGTATTACCTTCTCCCAGGAATGCATATTTTAGGGAAGGTGGTAATGGTTTGAGCTCGGGTTTAAGAGGTCTTTCCTCTTCCTGAGGGATTTTCAGAGGTTCTACTATTCTCTCTGATTCCTCTAGATCAGGCTGAACATCTTTAAAGATGTCCTCTAGCTCTGATTCAAGACTCTCAGCCATATGGACCTCTCTTACCAGAGAGTCAATAATATCAACACTCTTGCAGTCATTTGGGGTGTCTGGATGTTGCATGGCTTTGAGAACATTCAACTTGAACTCCTCTTCATTGACTTTCAAGGTTACTTCCCCTTTTTGGACGTCAATGAGGGTTCGGCCAGTTGCTAGGAAAGGTCTTCCTAGAATGAGAGTTGCACTCTTGTGCTCCTCCATTTCCAGCACCACAAAGTCAGTAGGAAAGGCAAATGGCCCAACCTTAACAATCATGTCCTCAATTATGCCTGATGGGTATTTAATGGAGCCATCAGCAAGTTGAAGACATATCCTGGTTGGTTTGATTTCTTCAGTTAAACCAAGCTTTCTGATAGTAGATGCAGGTATTAGGTTGATACTTGCCCCAAGATCACATAAAGCTTGCTTGGTACAAGTACCCTCTAATGTGCATGGTATCATAAAGCTCCCAGGATCTTTAAGCTTCTCAGGTAAGCTTTTCAGAGTGACTGCACTGCATTCTTCAGTGAGGTAAACTTTTTCAGTCTCCCTCCAATCCTTCTTATGACTTAAGATCTCTTTCATGAACTTAGCATAAGAGGGTATTTGCTCAAGTGCTTCTGCAAACGGAATCTTTATTTCAAGAGTCCTTAGATAGTCTGCAAAGCGGGCAAATTGCTTATCCTGTTCCGCTTAGCGGAGCTTTTGAGGATAAGGCATTTTGGCTTTGTATTCCTCAACCTTAGTTGCTGCAGGTTTATTACCTACAGAAGTGGGTTGGGAAGCCTTTTTAGAAGGGTTGTTATCAGCACTTGTATGTGACTGATCCCCCACTGGCATTTGAATGCTAGGGGTGGAAGCTGGGGTGGCGTTAGACGCCACCTCCTTATTTGTTACTGGCGTCTGAACGCCAGAACTACGTTCCCTTTGGGCGTTCAACGCCGGATTCATGCTAGTTTCTGGCGTTAAACGCCAGGAATGAGCATGGTCTGGGCGTTCAGCGCCAGCCTTATTCCTCTCTGGGCTCTGATTGTCCTCAGAGGGATTTTGAGTAGCCATTTGTTCATTTCTTGGCTTCCTGCTGCTTTGAAGTGAGGTATTTAATGTTTTCCTACTTCTTAATTGAACTGCTTGGCATTCTTCTGCTATTTGTTTTGACAATTGCTTTTCTGTTTGCTTTAACTGTACTTCCATATTCCTGTTAGCCATTCTTGTTTCCTGTAGCATTTCCTTGAATTCGGCTAGCTGCTGAGTTAGAAAGTCTAATTGCTGATTGAATTCAGCAGCCTGATCTACAGGACTGAGTTCAGCAGTTACTGTTTTAGCTTCTTCTTTCATGGAAGATTCACTGCTTAGGTACAGATGCTGATTTCTGGCAACTATATCAATAAGCTCTTGAGCTTCTTCAATTGTTTTTCTCATATGTATAGATCCACCAGCTGAGTGGTCTAGAGAAATCTGAGCTCTTTCTGTAAGCCCATAGTAGAAGATGTCTAATTGCACCCACTCTGAAAATATTTCAGAGGGGCATTTTCTTAGCATCTCTCTGTATCTCTCCCAGGCATCATAAAGGGATTCATTATCTCCTTGTTTGAAGCCTTGGATGCTTAGCCTTAGCTGTGTCATCCGTTTTGGAGGGAAATAGTGATTCAGGAATTTTTCTGACAGCTGTTTCCATGTTTTTATGCTGTTCTTAGGCTGGTTATTTAACCACCTCTTAGCTTGATCTTTTACAGCAAATGGAAATAGTAATAATCTGTAGACATCCTGATCCACTTCTTTATCATGTACTGTGTCAGCAATTTGTAAAAATTGTGCCAGAAACTCTGTAGGTTCTTCATGTGGAAGACCGGAATACTGGCAGTTCTGCTACACCATGATAATGAGCTGAGGATTTAGCTCAAAGCTACTAACTCCAATGGAGGGTATACAGATACTACTCCCATATGAAGCGGTAGTGGGGTTAGCATATGACCCCAAAGTCCTCTTGGACTGTGCATTTCCACTTAATTCCATGACGGAACAAGGGAGATGATATGTATGTTGATATTATTTATTTTATAAAAATTTATTTTATAAAATAAAATAAAATAGAAACGAAATAAATAAAAGAAATTGAAAATATTTTGAAATTGAAATCTGAATTTTTATATAAAATTTTCGAAAAGAATAGTTTAAAATTAGTTAGGAAGGATATTTTTTTGAATTTTGAAAATTTTTTTGATGAAAGAGAAAAACACACAAAAGACACAAGACTTAAAATTTTTAGATCCAATGCTCCTTATTTTTGAAAATTTTGGAGGGAAAACACCAAGGAACACCAAACTTAAAAATTTTAAGATCAAAGCACAAGAAAGACTCAAGAACACCTTGAAGATTCACAAGAACACCAAGAACAAAAGAAAGAACACCAAACTTAAAATTTTTTAGAAAACCAAGACAAATTTTCGAAAATTAAAGAAAACTTAACGAGAAAACACCAAACTTAGAGTTTGGCACAAGATTCAATAAAAGAAAAATTATTTTTGAAAAAGATTCCAAAGAAGATACCCAATTATGAAGAACAACTACTAAAGCTCCAGCCAATTGGGCAGTAACTTCAATGTTGATTTTAAAAATGTATTATATTTATGGATAAAAGTATAATTTTTGAAAATTGATATTTTGAAAAAGCACAAGAAGAATAAGAAAAGACTCAAGGTAATAAAACTCAAGATCAAACAAGAAAAATAAACAAGAACAACTTGAAGATCAATGAAGAACAAAGAACACAAGTTCGAAAATTTTGAGAAAAATATAAAATATGCAATCAACACCAAACTTAGAACAAGACACTAAACTCACGAAAATTAACAATTAATTAAGAAAAATAATATTTTTGAAAAGAAATTTTTTTTTGAAAAGAAACTATCCTATCAGAATTTAATGACTCTATAACAACAAAAATAAATTATTCCTAATCTAAGAAATAAAATAAACCTTTAGTTTGTTCAAACTCGAACAATCCCCGGCAACGGCGCCAAAAACTTGGTGCACGAATTTGTGATCCGCACAACTAACCAGCAAGTGCACTGGGTCGTCCAAGTAATACCTTACGTGAGTAAGGGTCGATCCCACGGAGATTATTGGTTTGAATCAAGCTATGTTTATCTTATTATTCTTAGTCAGGATATTAATTAAAATTATCAGTTGGAATTATTAGATTGGAAAAATAAAAGAGAATAAAAGCGTTACTTGTTGTGCAGTAATGAGAAATATGTTGGAGTTTTGGAGATGCTTTGTCCTCTGAACTTCAACTCTTCCTTGAAATCCTTTTCCACACGCAAAGTCCCTTCCATGGCAAGCTCTATGTAGGGTGTCACCGTTGTCAATGGCTACTTCCCATCCTCTCAGTGAAAACGTTCCTATGCTTTGTCACAGCACGGCTAATCATCTGTCGGTTCTCAATCAGGTTGGAATAGAATCCATTGATTCTTTTGCGTTTGTCACTAACGCCCAGCCTTCAGGAGTTTGAAGCTGGTCACAGTCATTCAATCCCAGAATCCTACTCAGAATACCACAGACAAGGTTTAGACTTTCCGGATTCTCATGAATACCGCCATCAATCCGGCTTATACCACGAAGATTCTGAGTAATGAATCTAAGAGATACTCATTCAATCTGATGTAGAACGGAGGTGGTTGTCAAGCACACGTTCATGGATTGAGGAAGGTGATGAGTGTCACAGATCATCACCTTCTCCATAATTAAGCGCGAATGAACATCTTAGATAAGAACAAGCGTGTTTGAATGGAAAATAAAGAAATTGTATTAATTCATCGAGACGCTGCAGAGCTCCTCACCCCCAACAATGGAGTTTAGAGACTCATGCCGTCAAAGAGTATGAATTTCAGATCTGAAAATGTCATCTGGTACAAAATAAGTCTCTAAAAGTTGTTTAAATAGTAAACTAGTAACCTAGGTTTACAGAAAATGAGTAAACTGAGATAATTGGTGCAGAAATCCACTTATGGGGCCCACTTGGTGTGTGCTGGGGCTGAGACTAAAGCTATCCACGAACTGAGGCTTTTCTTGGAGTTGAACTTCAAGTTATAACGTGTTTTGGGCGTTCAACTCCGGATCATGACGTGTTTCTGGCGTTTAACTCCAGACAGCAGCATGTACTTGGCGTTCAACGCCAAGTTGCGTCATCTATCTTCGTGCAAAGTATGGACTATTATATATTGCTGGAAAGCCCTGGATATCTACTTTCCAACGCCGTTGAGAGCGCGCCAATTAGACTCCTGTAGCTCCAAAAAATCCATTTCGAGTGCAGGGAGGTTAGAATCCAACAGCATCAGCAGTCCTTTTTCAGCCTAACTCAGATTTTTGCTCAGCTCCTTCAATTTCAGCCAGAAAATACCTGAAATCACAGAAAAACACACAAACTCATAGTAAAGTCCAGAAATATAATTTTTGCCTAAAAACCAATAATATTCTACTAAAAACCAATTAAAACATACTAAAATCTACATGAAATTACCCCCAAAAAGCGTATAAAATATCCGCTCATCACTCTCGTAGGCCATTGATGAGACCCATAATGGCTGCTTCGGTTGGCAGACTCTGAATATCCAGACATGCTTTGTTGAATCTTTCCATGCAGCTACAAAGACTTTCCTGATCTCCTTGCTTGATCCCTAGTAGACTTGGGGAGTGTTTAGTTTTGTCCTTCTGGATGAAAAATCTAGCTTGAAACTTTTCGGCTAAGTCGTCAAAGCTTGAGATAGACCTGGGGGGCAGATTGTCGAACCATTTAATTGTTGCTTTTGTTAAGGTGGTCAGGAAAGCTTTGCATCGAGTGGCATCTGAGGCGTTGGTGAGATACATTCTGCTTCAAAAATTACTGAGATGATGGCTGGGATTTGATGTGCCATCATATAAAGTCATATCGGGAGGTTTGAAGTTTTTAGAGATTTTGGCCTTCATGATCTCTTTGGTGAATGGGTCTTGATCCTTGCGGAAATTATCCTCGTGACTAGATCGAGATATTTTAGTTTTGAGATTAGCTTCGAGCTTTTAGAGCTTGTCTTCTAATTCGCAGCGTCACCTAACTTCCCTGCGTAGGTCTTTCTCGGCTTCCCGCTGATATTCAACCTCTTTTTTGAGTTGTTTTAGGCGATCCTGAAGTGCTTCCATAGGTCCTGTGCTTGGGGAGTCTTTGTCTTTGTTAGGTTGAGAAGTATCATCTAGTGTAACCTCCACTTGTGTGGTGTTCTGTTCTCCACATTAGAGTCGTGGTCGTTATTCAGGTTATCCGCCATGATGATGGGATGACTTCCAGGTCCCCGGCAACGGTGCCAATGTTCCAGGGGTTACCTGAAACTGTAGGTCGATCTCGGACGAGATCTTCTGTACTGATCGGAGGTGACGGATCCGGCTTTTGTGTGGCGGCCAGAGCTGTCGCATCCGACTTGTTGGACTGGCAATGCTGCTGATCCTTTGTCACCGAAGGTTGGTGGTACCTGCAAGGGACTCCGATGCTTAAGTTAGCAAGGGTATTGAGCAGGTTTTTAGTAGAATAAGAGTATGAGTTATATCTGGGTGCTCTAGTGTATTTATAATGTTGTAGAGTGATCTTTTTTGGAGATAAGATAGTTATCTTATCTTATCTTTGAGTGGAGTTATCCTATCATCAAGGGAACTGCCCTTGTCCTTCTAAGCTTGTGCTGCCTTGGGATTTGGGTCGTGTTCCTCTGTTTGGGCCTTTTTTGGGCTTTCCTGGTGATCTGGCCGAACTCTTTGAGAAGAGGTCGGGTGGTTCTGACCTGAAGAGGTCGGTCGACTTTTTCGCCAAACAACCTGGGTCGGATAGCTCAACCCAGGGTATGAACAGCTGCCATGTCTTCTTCTTTTTTGAAAATTTCTGTCAGGTCCTCTCTAGAGAGTTGTGCTTTAGCTTCTCTTAGCTTCCTCTTCAGAGTCCTTTCAGGTTCAGGATCAGCTTCAACAAGAATGCCTTTATCTTTGTTCCTACTCATATTAAAGAGAAGAAAACAAAGAAAGTATGGAATCCTCTATGTCACAGTATAGAGATTCCTTGATGTGTCAGAGAAAAAGAAGAATAGAAGGATGAGGTAGAGACAGGAGCATTCGAACATATAAAGAGAGGAGAGGGTTCGAATTATTAAGAGAGGAGGAGTGTTAGTGATTAAATAGAAAGAGATGGGAGAGAGAGAATTTTCAAAAGTTTTTAAATGAAATAAAATCAGAGTTTAAAATAATTAGTTAATTAAAAAGATTTTTGAAAAAGTTGTTAATGGTTTTCGAAAATTGGAGAGAGAAAAGTAGTTAAGTGGTTTTGAAAAATATAAGAAATAGAAGTTAGTTGAAAAAGATTTAAAAATAATTTTGAAAAGATAAGAAGTTAGAAAAAGATTTTGAAATTACAATTTAAAAAGATGTGATTTGAAAAAGATATGATTTAAAAATATATGATTGAAAAGATATGATTGAAAAGCAAATTAAAAAAAAAGATTTGATTTTTAAAATTGATGACTTGACTAACAAGAAATTAAAAGATATGATTCTAAAATTCAAATATTGAACCTTTCTTACAAGAAAGTAACAAACTTGAAATTTTTGAATCACAACATTAATTGTTAGCAAGGATTTTCGTAAATATTAAAAGAAAAATGAAAAATATTTGATTTTGAAAAAGATATGATTGATATGAGAGGATATGAAAAAGATAAGATTTTGAAAATTTAGTTTTAAAATTTGAAAAGTTGAAAGAGATTTGAATTGAAAACAAAACTACCTCCTTGGTGCTATCCTGGCGTTGAACACCAAGAATGGTATTTATTCTGTCGTTTAACGCCCACTTGTCTACCTCCTTGGGCGTTAAAAGCCCAGCCAAGTACCCTAGCTGGCGTTTAAATGCCAGAATTCCTTCTTCACTGGGCGTTTTGAATGCCCAGCTTTTTCTTTGTGGTTCCTCTGCTGTATGTTCTGAATCTTCAATTCTCTGTATTATTGACTTGAAATGACATAATTGTGAAATTTTTTTGATTTTTTAATGATGAGAGAAAAAACAAAAAAATGAAACTAATCATGAAAAACTAAGATCAAATAAAGAATGCATGCAAGAACACTTTGAATGTCAAGAAGAACATCAAGAACATTTTTTTTTTTGAAAATTTTTTAAGAAAAGAAAGACATGCAAGACACCAAACTTAGAAATTTTCATACTAGAGATACTAACAAATTGAGAATGCACATGAGAAACAACAAAAGACACAAAACAAGAGAATTTAAAGATCAGACAAGGAAAATCATCAAGAACAACTTGAAGATCATGAAGAACACAATGCATATATTTTCGAAAAATGCAAGAAAAATAGAAACATGCAATTGACACCAAGCTTAAAAATTGACACTAGACTCAAACAAGAAATATAAAATATTTTTTATTTTTATGATTTTATATTTTTTTTCGAAAATTATTTTGAGAAGGAAAATAAAGAAATTCAAAATTTTTAAAACGAATTCTAGGAATCATACAATGTTAGTCTAAAGCTTCAGTCTAAAAGGATTAGACATGGTCAACCAAGCTTCAGCAGGACATTACATACAACAACCAAATTGATGGGAATCAACTAGCTCCAGTGATGATAAAAGCATCATTTGAAACTCTAGACTTCATTCTTAAATTTTCTAAAGAACAAAAGAAAAAAAATACCTAATTTAAGCAACAAGATGAACCGTCAGTTGTCCGAACTCGAACAATCCCCGGAAACGGTGCCAAAAACTTGGTACATGAAATCGTGATACACAACACCGTGTAGCTGACCAACAAGTGCATTGGGTCGTCCAAGTAATAGCTTACGTGAGTAAGGGTCGATCCCATGGAGATTGTCGGCTTAAAGCAAGCTATGGTCATCTTGTAAATCTCAGTCAACCGGATTCAAATGGATATGGGGTTTTGATAATTAAAAGAACGAAATAGAACATAAAATAGGATAGAAATACTTATGCAATTCATTGGTGGGAATTTCAGATAAGCGTATAAAGATGCTTTGTTCCCTCTGAGCCTCTGCTTTCCGATTGCCTTCATCCAATCATTCATACTCCTTTCCATGACAAGTTGTATGTAGGTGGATCACCGTTGTCAATGGCTACCATCCATCCTCTCAGTGAAAATGGTCCTCTACGGTTTCCCATATAGCTAATCAGCTGTCGGTTCTCGATCGTGTCGTAATAAGATCCATTGATCCTTTTGCGCACTATCACTGTGCCCCATAGTCGCGAGCTTGAAGCTCGTCACAGTCATCCTATCCCAGATCCTACTTGAAATACCACAGACAAGGTTCAGACTTTCCGGAACTCAAAATGCTGCCCATTTGATTCTAGCTTATACCACGAAGACTCTGATTGCACGGAATGGAAGCTCTGTTGTCAGGAGAGGCAACCATGCATCATGAATCAGGAGGCCAAGAGATACACACTCAAGCTCTCGCAGATAGAACGGAGGTGGTTGATAGGCACGCGTTCATAAAGGAGGATGATGATGAGTGTCACAGATTATCACATCCATCAGGTTGAAGTATGAGTAAATATATTAGAACAAGAATAAGCTTGAATTGAATAGAAAACAGTAGTAATTGCATTAATTCATAAGGAACAGCTGAGCTCCACACCTTAATCTATGATGTATAGAAACTCCACCGTTGAAAATACATAAGAACAAGGTCTAGACATGACCGAATGACCATGCCTCCCAAATAACATGAAACAATCAAAAAAGGGTTCAAAGACCTGATCCCAAGATCAAAGATGATCAAAAGATGAAAATAGAATAGTAAAAGATCCTATTTATAGTGAACTAGTAACCTAGGATTTACAGAAATAAGTAGATGATGCAAAAATCTACTTCCGGGGCCCACTTGGTGTGTGCTTGCGCTAAGCATTGAAGCTTTCATGTGCATAGGCTTTTCTTGGAGTTAAACGCCAGCTTTGATGCCAGTTTGGGCATTTAACTCCAATTCTGGTGCCAGTTTGGGCGTTTTACGCCAGAATTTTTATGCTGACTTGGAATGCCAGTTTGGGCCATCAAATCGCGGGCAAAATATTGACTATTATCTATTGCTAGAAAGCCCAAGATGTCTAATTTCCAACGCAATTAAAAGCGCACCAATTGGGCTTCTGTAGTTCTAGAAAATTCATTTCGAGTGCAGGGAGGTCAGAATCCAACAACATCTGCAGTCTTTTTTCAGCCTCTAAATCAGATTTTTGCTCAGGTCCCTTAATTTCAGCCAGAAAATACATAAAATCATAGAAAAACACACAAACTCATAGTAAAGTCTAGAAATGTGAATTTTGCATAAAAACCAATAATTATATACTAAAAACTAACTAAATCATACTAAAAACTACCTAAAAACAATGCCAAAAAGCGTATAATTTTCCGCTCATCACTCTCCTTGGGGAATGTCTCTAGCCATTGAGAAGCCTTGTCTCTCAGGGAAAATGGAAATAGCAGCAGTTTGTATATGTCTGGATGCACACCATTTATTTTGACAGTTTCACAAAACCTTAGAAAGGTGGATAAGTGCTGGTTTGGATCTTCAGGGGGACCTCCTCCATAGGAACAGTTGTTTTGCACCAAAGTAATGAGTTGAGGCTTCAACTCAAAGTTGTTTGCATGAACATTGGGAGTGAGTATGCTACTCCCACAGTGCCTTGGATTGGGGAAGGTGTAAGAAGCTAGAACTCTCCTGTAAGGTGGACCATTGTTGTTGGCCACCTCTTCAGGTGGATTGGGGGGATTTCCTTCCATCTCTTGGTTTTCCTTTTCTGATTCTTCTTCTCCAATAACTCCCTTCCCTCTTGCTTCTCTTCTCAATCTCAACAATGTTCTCTCTGGCTCAGAATCAAAAGAGGTGGGTTCACCTCTTCTTCCCCCTGGCATAAAACACAAACAAAACCAGAAACCAAAAACAATTCACTCTACTGCTAGAGTGAGGTTAAGGTTAGTTTAAACAAAAACAAAGAAAAATGCTTAATCTAGATTATCACCCTACTTAATCATTGTCAATCTAAATCAATCCCCGGCAACGGCACCAAAAACTTGATGAGGGAAAAATGATTCCACACAAACTCACCGGCAAGTGTACCGAGTCGCATCAAGTAGTAATAATTCACAGAGTGAGGTCGATCCCATAGATATTGATGGATTAGCAACTTTAGTATGGTGATGAATTTAGTTAAGCAAATATTTGATAAATTTGGTGTAATTTTGATTAACAAACAGTAAATTTCATGAAAACAAAAATGCAGAAAGTAAATTGATAGAATCATAAATTTCAGAAGAAGTAAATTGCAGAAACTTAAAGTGCAAGGAATTAAAAGAGCTAAAACTTAAAGTGCGAGAAAGGTAAATGACTTTAACTTAAAGTGCAAGAAATTTAAATTGTTGAATCTAAATTGCAAGGAAGCTTAAATTGCATGAAGAATAAAGGAATCTGGGTGTTTGGGAATCAAACAGAACTGGAAAATGTAGAGTGTAGTAAATTAAAGAGCTCTTAGATGAGACAATTTAGTAAACAGAGCAATTCAGTACCAAAACAGAGATGGAAAAGTGCAGAATAATTAAAATAGAATAAAAACGTAACTCAATTATAGAGTCTTAACCGAGAAATGAACAATTGCAGAAGAATAACGAAACAATAAGAAAACTAAGAATTCAAATGCTCTCTTGACAAAACAGAAAATGAAAAATTGCAGAAATTGAAGAAAACCTAAGATCAAATCTCCAATTCTTAGAATTACAAAAAGGGAAAGTAAAAGAGAACCCCAGGATGAAGGAATTCAGAAGAATTCTTCAATCCTCAATCCAAGATCCAGAAACAGAAAAATAAAAGTTGCCGAAGGGAGAAAATAAAATAGAAAACAAAACTCAGATCTGATCTCAATTCTACAATTCTAAATTGAAAAATAAAATAGAGCTCCCTATGAAATTAAATTCCTATCTATTTATACACTTTCCAATTTTGTCTTCTCGTACTTGGAGTGGGCTTTCTGGGATGTGGAGAAGTGGATCAGAATGGCACTTTGTTGCAGCTTCCAGTGGAACGTTGCGATCTCTAAGTGAGCACAGCGTTCATTCATCCACACGTGCGCGTCTCTGGCACATCCGCGTCCTTTTACATTTTTGCCCATCGACGCTTACGCGTCAAGTACGTGTACGCGTCACTATCAGTCTTCAGCTCCAAACATGCTCTTGCGCCCCTTTCACGCATTCACGTACTTTGATAGCGTTCTCTTATTGAGCGCTACGTTGGCTTACTGAGCGCTACTCATGCTTGTGCGTCTTCTGCACGTGCGCGTGGATAGTAGAATCTCAATTCCAGGCTTCAGCACCAGCCACGCATTCGTGTACTTTGTCTCGGGTGCTCCATTGATGCGTGCGCGTTGATACGTAAAATTGATAATTCTACGTACAACCGGCAAGTATACCGGATCGTATCAAGTAGTAAGACTCACTAAGAGTGAGGTCGATCCCACGAGGATTGGGAGATTAAGCAACTTTAGTTAAATGGTAAGTTTAGTCAAGCGAACATGATTTTGATTTTATGAACAATGTGACTTTTGAACATAATTACAGGAATTTAACTGGCAATTAAGAACAAAAATATAGAAATAAAATGGAAGTAAATAACTGAAACTTAAATTGCAAGAAACTTAAATAACATCAAAGATAAATGGTAAGGAATTAAAGCTTGCAGAAATTTAAAGAACACAAAAGTAAATGGCAAGAAGTAGATGAACAGAATGTAAATAACAAGAGTAGTAAATAGACAGAATGTAGAAAGAGATTGGGAAATGGGTAATCAAATAACTAGAGCAAGAGAAATGAGAATTAATGATAGAGAGGATCATTAGGGATCAGAGATGCTAGTGTTCATGAATTGATGTTGGTCAAATCCTTCTCAATCATGGGTTTAGATCCATGGCAATTGGGTAATTGAATCCCAATCTCTTGGTGATTCAATTTCTCTCAACATAACCAAATGCCACTCTCGTGATCTATTTGTTCATGAGAAGAGATGATGCTCAAACTTAATCCAGCCACACAATTTCCATAATCTCAACCAAGGAGAGTTACATCTCACATACTAACCAAGGTGTGTTGATCAAGGAAATCATGAAAGGATGAACTCTAAACTGAATTATGTGGCTCATTCCCCAAATTCACCACACAAGTCACATAGATTAACCCCTCTCTCGATGGTGGTTGAATCTTTGAAGAACAAGAGTTCCCTCTTTAGATCAACCACTAGAATTGAGGAAGAGAAGATGAGTTCACCAATACATTTCAACTAGCAGAGCTCTTCCCCCTAATGAAAATGGGGTTTAGTGAGTCATTGCTCCAATTTCAACAATAAATGCCATTAACAAAAATTAAACTAAGTGTAAAGGAAGATGATGAAGAAGAAGAAAAATGCTTAAAGCTTAAGAAAATGAAGAAGAGAAGTTCCAAGGAGAAAAAGTGCTCTCCGGGTATCCTCCCGGAAGTGCTAACAAGTAAAAGTGCTAAAAGTATAAAAAAATGCTAAGTGTCAAAAGTGTGTAAAAGTGTAAAAAGTCCTCTACAAGTACATCAATCTCTTCTATTTATACTACTCCTAAAACTCTTTCAAAGATCTTGAATTGGTTTAGCAATATGGGCTTCTCTTTGTTGAATTCTTGGCTCAATTGAAGAAGTTGTTGGCCTTTGTGATGAATAGGGGAAGCAAAGCAAGTTGGCACCAATTCTGGCCCATTGAGGGGCGTTATTGGCAATAACTCAGGCTTTAGTGCACGTTGGCAACGTGCATGCCAATTTCCTGGAAGTAAGTTTGAGACTTGGGCGTTGCTAGCCCAAGTTGTTGCAAACAACTTGCTTTTCCTCTTCTTGGCTCTACTTTCATGCTAAATGTAGCCCAGAATTTGAGTGTCAACCTTCTGCCTCAATATGGACTATTATACATCATTGGAAAGCTCTTGATGTCTATTTTCTAATGCCACTGGAATCACCTCAATTGGACTTTCCTAGCTCAAGTTATGGTTCCTCAAAGAAGGTAAGGTCAAGCTGCCAAGTTGTTGCCAAGTTGTTGCCAAAAACGCACCTTAAACCCCAAGTTGGCAACGTGCTCGTGCCTTACTCTCCCAAGGCAAGGGCTTGGGGCTGGCGTTGTTGCAAAACACGCCCCCTATCCAGCACGTTGGCAACGTGCTCGAGCCACACTCCAAGGCTAGTCTCTAGCCTTCTTGAATTTCACTTCATGTTCTTGTTTTTAGGGCCTAAAGATGACTCTGGTTTGGCTTCAATTTTGTGCTCCAGCATAGACTATTATATATGGTTGGAAAGCTCTGAATGTCAGCTTTCCAATGCAACTGGAAGCACTCAATTTGAATCTCTGTAGCTCAAGATATCTTCCATTGAAGAGGACATGGTCAGGCTGCCTTGTTGGAGTTGTTGTGAATAACGCCCATTCATTCCAAGTTAGCAACGTGCACCACAATTTCCTCACCATCCTGGCGTTATTGCCAAACACTCCTTCTCTTCAGCACGTTGGCAACGTGCTCGAGCCCTTCTCAAGGCTCCATGTTTGCTTCCTGGCGTTGGCAACGTGCATGGCAAGGCCAATGGGCGTTGGCAACGTGCATGGCATGCTTGTGGGCGTTGGCAACTTGGTTGGCACCAAAACTTGGTGGCTCTTGGCGTTGCCAACTTGGTGTTGGCGTTGGCAACGTGGTGACATCCTCCCCTGGTGGCTCTGGCGTTGCCAACTTGGTCTTCAAGTTGGCAACTTGCAATGCTTCATTTCCTTGCATTTGGGGCTTAAGTTTCCCTCTGATTTGAGCTTCCATTCCTTGCCACATTATGGACTATTGTATATCGTTGGAAAGCTCTTGATGTCAGCTTCTCAACGCAATTGGAATCATGCCAATTGGATCCTTGTGGTTCAAGATATTCATCCTTGAAGAGGGGAAGGTCAGGCTGCAATTTCCGCTGATTGTGCACTAGCACGTTGCCAACTTGGTTTCCAAGTTGCCAATGTGCTACACCTCCTGGCAGCACTACTTTGGGCGTTGGCAACTTGGAAACCAAGTTGCCAACGTGCTCTCTCATCCTCGTTGCATCAATTGGGCGTTGCCAACTTGAGGATCAAGTTGGCAACATACATCTCCTTCTTGCTCCAAGATTTCCTTGCATCATTGTCTTCTTGCTTCATCACCTATCATAAACAAAGGAAATAGCTTCAAAGTCTTACCAATTCATGCAATAAATTTCATGAGATTCATTCATACTCATTCATGTATGTATTCCTTAAATCATTTGCATGAATTTGGTTAGAATCAACATGTTCCTTAGTATTCTCATGCATGAATACAAACTCATAAAAGGACTTGTTTATTTAGAGAAAATGAGTGAAATCAAGCTAAAATCAACTAAACTAACTAGCTAATATATCAAATATGCAATTGCATCACAACACCAAACTTAAACCTTGCTTGTCCTCAAGCAACAAAAGAACTATGCACAAAGATTTCTTTTAATTGGAATGAGTTGAGGAATAGCTTGTAATACCTTGGTGAGTGAAGTGATTAAGTGATAGTGGGGTGAACTCTGAATTATGTGTTCATGCAAGGGTCCCAGTGCTTATCAGTCCTTACATTTTGGAAGTCTTAGATCTTAGGACTTTCATTCAAATGATATCATGGAGATCTCTTTATATGTAATCACCTTGAAGCAGCTTATAATTTTTGTGCTTTGACCTCGACTCTAAGTGTCATGTCTCAAGGCGGCTCTTTAGATAAGCTTTCAATCAATACTCCTAAACCAGTTGGTTTTAAGGTATTAGGTGTTAAAGCACCCCCAAGGATTTACTTGCTCAAGCCTCTTTCCTTGACATACTTCAACCACAAGAATTTACTAGGATAGCAACTCTTTTGAGTTTTTGTTTCTTTCTTTCTTTTTCTGCCTAGTAATTGATGCTCAGAGCCTTGGGCCATGTTCTTTTTGTTTTTGCACTTTCTTTTCTTCCTTTTGCTTTGTTTGCTGCTTCTTGGATCAATAGATTTTTGAGAATCTCTACAATACTTCTTTGAACTTTATGTCCTGCCTATGAGCTCCCATGCAAGTTTTCACAAGCATGCAACCTCAATACATGATCATACTACTAGAACCACCACTTCTCCTAATCTTTTGCTTGCCTCAAAAACTGATTTTATTCCTCAATCCTTCTTTTCAAAGAACTTTCATGTGATGCATTCTTGAAAATTGAGTGCAAACAGGTTTTGAAGATAAGAATGTTGTGAATAATCAAGCATCTTGCTTATTATAAAGAAAGACTATGCTATGAAGGCAGGCGGGAATATAAAAAGAAAAATTATATGATGCGGACAAACAGAGCAAATAAGGATACAATCCAACTTTCAATCACAGCAACATTTGATGTAAAATCTCACTTAACAATACAACCTGTTGGAGTTCACTTGCTTTTCTTCTCATCATCATCATTGCTAGCCTTTATGTTCATCTTTTGCTTCTTTGATTGATGATGCTTAATCCCTCCAAAGGCTTGTATGACATTCTACAATGATATTAAAAGTTGCTTGTTCCCCAAGCACTTAGAAACAGTGGTTAGTCTGCATGATTTATTTATGGGCTTTTTGAACTTACTTTGGTGTGGGAACACCAAACTTAGTACCTTGCCAATGCATCAAATTAACCATGTGTGAAACTCTTTCTTCTTTTTCTAAGGTAATAGACTAAAAACTAGAAAACAGCAAGATAATTAACTAGTCCGTCTAAATGCATGAAGCTAGCCTTATGGCAGAAAGTGAGAATGTGTTTTATGATGGGATTTTTGGTGGAACACCAAACTTAGAATCCTTCATTCTCCTTTAGATTGTTTTGGTGTGCAACACTAAACTTAGCTTCTTGCAATCTAGATGAAACTAATTAACAGTTTTATTGAATTAGATATGAAAGGATGGTTACCTCTGGTTGGGTTGCCTCCCAACAAGCGCTCTTTTATTGTCACTAGCTTGACATTTGTCCCTCTTTAGGGCGGATGATGATCATAGTGCCTTAATCCTTCCCCTCTCACCGTGAGCTTCCTTCCAGTATCATGCTTGATGATTTCCACATGTTCAAGTGAGAGGATTTTGTTCACTGTGTAGTATCCAGAAAAGTGTGGAGATGTCTCTTTTGGTTGGTAAGTTAGCATCACTTTATCCCCTGGTGAGAAGTCTTCGGTGGAGATTTTCTTGTTTCTCCATCCTCTTGGCATTTTCTTCTTGGGACTCTCTTCTTTTCCAGGAGATAGTTCAGGTTTTGGAATCTCAATTTTTGGACAGTCCTTGCTATGAATCTTAAATGCTGACTTTGATTGCAGCTTCTCCTCTATTCTTTGAGCTTGTTGCAGCACCTCCACCTCTTCATTTTCTTTCCTGCATGAGCTTGGAAGTGCCTCATCAGGTGCCTCTTTCAAGTTTGGATTTATGGAATAAATCTTCATACACTCTTCCTCTTGGGTGGAGTCTTGCAAATTCTTGAAGACATGGAACACTATATGCTCATCATGCACCCTTAGCATTAATTCTCCTTTTTCGACATCTATCAATGCCCTGGCAGTAGCTAAAAAGGGCCTCCCTAGAATAATGGGAGTGTTGTCATCTTCCTTTATGTCTAGGATGACAAAGTCAACTGGGAGGAAAAATTTGTCCACCTTTACTAATACATTCTCTACAACTCCGAGTGCTTGTTGAATAGATTTATCCGCCATTTGAAGGGCTATCTTTGTAGGTTTCAATTCATGAATCTGAAGCTTTCTCATCAGAGATAGAGGCATCAGATTTATGCTTGCACCAAGATCACAAAATGCTCTCTCAATCATCATGTTGCCTATTGTGCAGGGGATGTGAAAGCTCCCTGGGTCTTTCATCTTCTTTGGCAACTTTTTCTGGATGATGGCACTACACTCCCTGGTCATCACAACCGTTTGTCCCTCTTTCAAGGATCTTTTCTTTGTCAACAATTCCTTCATGAACTTAGCATATAGGGGCATCTGTTCAAGTGCTTCAATGAAGGGGATGTTGATGTGTAGTGTCTTGAATATTTCCAAGAATTTGGAATATTGCTTCTCTTTGTTCTCTTCTTTAAACCTTTGAGGGTATGGGAGCATTGGTTGGTATGCTTTCACTGCCTCCTTCTTAGCTAATTTATCACTTTGTGTATAGGTTTCTTGCTCCTGCTTTTGTTCCTTCACCTCTTCTTTTAAGCCTTCTTTGATGTGCTCTTCCTGAGTAATGGCTTCTGTCTCCACTTTCTTCCCACTTCTCAGGGTGATTGCTTTACACTCCTCCCATTTTATGGCTTTTTCTGTGTCTCTTGGGTTGGGTATCGTATCACTTGGAAGAACATTGGTTGGCCGTTCAGCTTGTTTGGCTAATTGTCCCACTTGTCGCTCAATACTCTTCATGGTGGCCTCATGTTCCTTTTGTCCCTTAGCTAAGGCTTGAGTGGTTTGAGCAAGTGCTTGTAAGGTTGCTTCAAGACTTGAAATTCTAGTCTCATAATGGTCAATTGGGGATATGATGGGGGTGGATTGTTGTTGAAAGTTGTTGGGTGGATTAGTGTGGTAATTCTGTGTGTTGGATGTTGGTGCAGGGAAGTTGTTTTGGTGAGTTTGTGAGTTATTATGAGGGTGTTGATATGTGTTTTGTGTTTTTCTATATTGGTTTGTGTTGTTGGCATGGTGGCTTTGGTTATTTGTGTTACGGTTGTGGTTGTGGTTGTTGTTCTTTTGCCAATGGTTTTCACCCCACTTTAGATTGGGATGATTTCTCCAAGATGAATTGTATGTATCACCATGAAATTCATCCTGAGAATTTGAAGTGTTCTGCATGTATTGAACTTGTTCTTGTGGTTGTTCAACCGTGATCCCTTCACCTTGGCTCCATTCAAGTGATGGTTGATTTGTTGTGTTCACTAATGCTAGCTGGAAACCATCCATTCTCTTTGTCATCATCTCCATTTGTTGTTGGATTTGTTGGTGCATTAACTTGTTTTGTGCTAAGATAGCATCAACACCTTCAAGCTCCATTACACCTTTCTTTGGGGGCGGATTGTGTTGCCTCTCTGATGAGTAATAGTATTGGTTGTTTGCCACAATCTCAATGAGGTCTTGGGCCTCCTCGGCAGTTTTCATCATGTTGAGTGATCCTCCTGATGAGTAATCTAGTCCCTTCCTTGCTTCGAAGCTTAAGCCTTCATAGAAGTTTTGGAGCTTGACCCAATCACTAAACATGTCAGGGGGGCATCTTCTCATTAGTGCTTTATACCTTTCCCAGGCTTCATACAATGACTCCCCTTCCATTTGCCTAAAAGTCTGGACCTCTGTCTTCAACTTGATGATCTTTTGAGGTGGGTAGAATTTTGCTAGAAATTTGCTCATCACTTCATTCCAATCATTGAGGCTTTTCTTGGGGAATGATTCTAGCCATTGAGTGGCTTTATCCCTCAAAGAGAATGGAAATAGTAACAACTTGTAAACATCTGGATGCACTCCATTTGTCTTCACTGTGTTGCATATCCTCAGAAAAACAGAGAGATGTTGATTTGGGTCTTCAAGAGGTCCCCCTCCATAAGAGCAATTGTTCTGTACCAAAGTGATGAGCTGAGGTTTTAACTCAAAGTTATTGGCCTGAACATTTGGTGTAGCAATACTGCTCCCACAATGTCTTGGATCAGGGATAGTGTACGAGGATAGCACCCTTCTAGCTTGTCCACCATTATTGTTGACCCCTCCAGGAGGATTTTGCATCTCATCCTCCATGGTTTGATCTTCTCCCTCTGATTCCTCTGACCCTTCTTCACCAACTATGAACTTTCCTCTTTCTGCTCTCCTTATCCTTCGGCGGGTTCTCTCGTCCTCAATATTACGTCTACTAGCTCCTGACATACACAAACAAAACCAAAATCACAAGTGCAATATTCTAGAACTAGAGTGAAATTGGGGTTAGTGAAACAAAGTATCAAACAGTTAGTGGGCTTAACAAAAACACAAAGAAAAATGCTTAATCTAAACCACCTTTCACTTAATCATTGTCAATCTTTCCAATCCCCGGCAACGGCGCCAAAAACTTGATACGTAAAATTGATAATTCTACGTACAACCGGCAAGTATACCGGATTGTATCAAGTAGTAAGACTCACTAAGAGTGAGGTCGATCCCACGAGGATTGGGAGATTAAGCAACTTTAGTTAAATGGTAAGTTTAGTCAAGCGAACATGATTTTGATTTTATGAACAATGTGACTTTTGAACATAATTACAGGAATTTAAATGGCAATTAAGAACAAAAATATAGAAATAAAATGGAAGTAAATAACTGAAACTTAAATTGCAAGAAACTTAAATAACATCAAAGATAAATGGTAAGGAATTAAAGCTTGCAGAAATTTAAAGAACACAAAAGTAAATGGCAAGAAGTAGATGAATAGAATGTAAATAACAAGAGTAGTAAATAGACAGAATGTAGAAAGAGATTGGGAAATGGGTAATCAAATAACTAGAGCAAGAGAAATGAGAATTAATGATAGAGAGGATCATTAGGGATCAGAGATGCTAGTGTTCATGAATTGATGTTGGTCAAATCCTTCTCAATCATGGGTTTAGATCCATGGCAATTGGGTAATTGAATCCCAATCTCTTGGTGATTCAATTTCTCTCAACATAACCAAATGCCACTCTCGTGATCTATTTGTTCATGAGAAGAGATGATGCTCAAACTTAATCCAGCCACACAATTTCCATAATCTCAACCAAGGAGAGTTACATCTCACATACTAACCAAGGTGTGTTGATTAAGGAAATCATGAAAGGATGAACTCTAAACTGAATTATGTGGCTCATTCCCCAAATTCACCACACAAGTCACATAGATTAACCCCTCTCTCGATGGTGGTTGAATCTTTGAAGAACAAGAGTTCCCTCTTTAGATCAACCACTAGAATTGAGGAAGAGAAGATGAGTTCACCAATACATTTCAACTAGCAGAGCTCTTCCCCCTAATGAAAATGGGGTTTAGTGAGTCATTGCTCCAATTTCAACAATAAATGCCATTAACAAAAATTAAACTAAGTGTAAAGGAAGATGATGAAGAAGAAGAAAAATGCTTAAAGCTTAAGAAAATGAAGAAGAGAAGTTCCAAGGAGAAAAAGTGCTCTCCGGGTATCCTCCCGGAAGTGCTAACAAGTAAAAGTGCTAAAAGTATAAAAAAAATGCTAAGTGTCAAAAGTGTGTAAAAGTGTAAAAAGTCCTCTACAAGTACATCAATCTCTTCTATTTATACTACTCCTAAAACTCTTTCAAAGATCTTGAATTGGTTTAGCAATATGGGCTTCTCTTTGTTGAATTCTTGGCTCAATTGAAGAAGTTGTTGGCCTTTGTGATGAATAGGGGAAGCAAAGCAAGTTGGCACCAATTCTGGCCCATTGAGGGGCGTTATTGGCAATAACTCAGGCTTTAGTGCACGTTGGCAACGTGCATGCCAATTTCCTGGAAGTAAGTTTGAGACTTGGGCGTTGCTAGCCCAAGTTGTTGCAAACAACTTGCTTTTCCTCTTCTTGGCTCTACTTTCATGCTAAATGTAGCCCAGAATTTGAGTGTCAACCTTCTGCCTCAATATGGACTATTATACATCATTGGAAAGCTCTTGATGTCTATTTTCTAATGCCACTGGAATCACCTCAATTGGACTTTCCTAGCTCAAGTTATGGTTCCTCAAAGAAGGTAAGGTCAAGCTGCCAAGTTGTTGCCAAGTTGTTGCCAAAAACGCACCTTAAACCCCAAGTTGGCAACGTGCTCGTGCCTTACTCTCCCAAGGCAAGGGCTTGGGGCTGGCGTTGTTGCAAAACACGCCCCCTATCCAGCACGTTGGCAACGTGCTCGAGCCACACTCCAAGGCTAGTCTCTAGCCTTCTTGAATTTCACTTCATGTTCTTGTTTTTAGGGCCTAAAGATGACTCTAGTTTGGCTTCAATTGTGTGCTCCACCATAGACTATTATATATGGTTGGAAAGCTCTGAATGTCAGCTTTCCAATGCAACTAGAAGCACTCAATTTGAATCTCTGTAGCTCAAGATATCTTCCATTGAAGAGGACATGGTCAGGCTGCCTTGTTGGAGTTGTTGTGATTAACGCCCATTCATTCCAAGTTAGCAACGTGCACCATAATTTCCTCACCATCCTGGCGTTATTGCCAAACACTCCTTCTCTTCAGCACGTTGGCAACGTGCTCGAGCCCTTCTCAAGGCTCCATGTTTGCTTCCTGGCGTTGGCAACGTGCATGGCATGCTTGTGGGCGTTGGCAACTTGGTTGGCACCAAAACTTGGTGGCTCTTGGCGTTGCCAACTTGGTGTTGGCGTTGGCAACGTGGTGACATCCTCCCCTGGTGGCTCTGGCGTTGCCAACTTGGTCTTCAAGTTGGCAACTTGCAATGCTTCATTTCCTTGCATTTGGGGCTTAAGTTTCCCTCTGATTTGAGCTTCCATTCCTTGCCACATTATGGACTATTGTATATCGTTGGAAAGCTCTTGATGTCAGCTTCTCAACGCAATTGGAATCATGCCAATTGGATCCTTGTGGTTCAAGATATTCATCCTTGAAGAGGGGAAGGTCAGGCTGCAATTTCCGCTGATTGTGCACTAGCACGTTGCCAACTTGGTTTCCAAGTTGCCAATGTGCTACACCTCCTGGCAGCACTACTTTGGGCGTTGGCAACTTGGAAACCAAGTTGCCAACGTGCTCTCTCATCCTGGTTGCATCAATTGGGCGTTGCCAACTTGAGGATCAAGTTGGCAACATACATCTCCTTCTTGCTCCAAGATTTCCTTGCATCATTGTCTTCTTGCTTCATCACCTATCATAAACAAAGGAAATAGCTTCAAAGTCTTACCAATTCATGCAATAAATTTCATGAGATTCATTCATACTCATTCATGTATGTATTCCTTAAATCATTTGCATGAATTTGGTTAGAATCAACATGTTCCTTAGTATTCTCATGCATGAATACAAACTCATAAAAGGACTTGTTTATTTAGAGAAAATGAGTGAAATCAAGCTAAAATCAACTAAACTAACTAGCTAATATATCAAATATGCAATTGCATCACGCGTCGTTTGCAAAACTTTGCCTCCAATTTTGAATCTTGCCCGAAAATACAGAGTAAATGAACGTAGCGCTCTCTTTGAAAACGAGCGCCATACACTTCCACGCATACGCATGGGTCTTCGAAAATTGCCCCTGACACGTGCGCGTCTTGTACGCGTTCGCGTCGCTTACTGAGCGTGGCATTCTTTCTTTAAACGCAACGCTATTTTGCAGTGCTCCTTCTTCCCTTCATTTTCTCACCTAAAATCAACCAAACAAGCAATCAATGTCTCACCAAAATCATAAGAATTTGCATCATTCATTTTAATCATTTAATTCTTGCATAAATCTCATGATTTTGTATAAAATAAATGATGTTTGATTGAATCAAGATAAACATGGAATTCAACTCAAATCACTTACTTATTGTGCAAGAAAGTGCATAAAACCTAATGAAACAAATGAAAAATGCTTGTGAAACTAGCATAAGATGACTTGTCATCAGTATGTCAACAAAGGAAATGATCGTGTAACAGCATCATTTTATAGAAGTGTGTCAGGGGATGCAGACATCGATGAAATAGATGAAGTTAGTATCTACTATGTGTAACAGCCTACTATAACACCCTAATTACCCTAAGCCTTACCTCTAGCCGTAAAGCAAAGGTTAATCAGAGGTCATGACAATCCTAAGGCTTATACATATTTATATATAGAAGGGAATAATATATTCTAGAAGCCCGATGAAGGATTACGTTCAAAGACAAAATTAAAAAAGCGCGAAACATTCACACGAAGCTAACGCATAAGACGTAAGGTATAGATGCAAGAGAATGGAACAGATATAATTATAAGAATATAATAGTCACAGGGAACTAGCCACAACTTGCGGAGTTTAAGCCGACTAGTTGTATATAGACATACAGAATTTTGAAAGTTAAAACAACTTATACAACTTATCTCTCAAATAAGCCTCTAAGGCCATAAAGATAAATATACACGAGATGTGAGAGTAACTATAACAAAGTAAAATAGAAATGAACCAAGGAGGAACCATACTCCAATCTATCACCATATCCGTAATCTTACCGAGGTGGATTTGCAACTTATGTCTGAAAAACAACAACAACATATGGTATGAAAAATGGAGGTTCTCAGTATGGTAACAGTGCCCAATATCTAATATGTAAGGCTCTGAGACGCCGAACGCAATCCTAAAACTTCACATCGCATACAGATATTCAAGCTTAACGAAATAAAATAATTAAATAAGAAACTTAAACCCTAAACCAGGTTATCTAAACTTAGGGAAAATTCTAACTAATACTAATCACACCGCTATATCCCACAGCCTTCACTAACCTAACATTCGTGCGATCCCATCGCCACCACCTACCAAACCTCCTCAACACCAGACAATCACAACAAATGAAAACAAGTAAAACACAAATAATATTCATATATAACAAGTAGTTTAAGAAGCAAGTAGGCATATTATACAATTAGACAAACCCAAGTAGTCAAAGCAAGCAAACACATAAAAGATGCATATGATGATTGCCTATCCTACTGGCTCGTGATATCACTTGTCGGTCCGTAAATGCCAACCGACATATCCACTCGGATGCAGCCTTTTCTACCACGCCATGGATATAGTGCCCTGCACACTCATGCAGCAGCTCTTCTGCTATGCCAGAGATATAGTGCCAGGGATATAGGACCCGCACACTTCATGCAGTAGAGAAGGAAAATAACCACAACAAATCATGCAGTAGAATAATCTGCCACACCAAGGATATAGGCCCTGCACATTCTCAACAACACTAGTCATGCAGCAGAGAAGTCTGCTACGTCAGGGATATAGGTCCTGCACACTCTCAACAATATATTCATGCAGCAGAGAAATCTGCTACGCTGGGGATATAGGCACCGCACACTCACAACAATATATATTCATGCAGTAGAGAAATCTGCTACGCCAGGGATATAGGCCCTGCACACTCTCAACAATATTTACTCATGTTGCAGAAAAACCTGCTACGCCAGGGATATAGGCCCTGCGCACTCTCAATATACAACATGTTCATCAACGTCAACTCATCACCAGTCATCACTATTTCTCATCTCAAATCACCTTCGATTATCAATTCTCTACGTTCCAAGGATATAGTGTCTGGCACACTTTCCTTCAATATCCATCAAGCTCATAATAGCCATCATCAGTTCTTAATCCCATTCCGAACTCATTAGTTCATAAATTTCTCAATTCATACATCATTCTTCCTTCTCACTACACCAAACCCATCCTCAATACACCAGAAACCTAAACCTCTTTTTCCTAACTTTTCAAAGTAACACCTAAATAATTCTCCTAAGACCTTTTTCCATGATTTAATGCCCAAAAATAAGTCCAAGAATCTTAAAATTGTGTCACAGAGGTGTGCGTGCACACGCCCAGGAGAAGTTTCAAAACGTGTGCGTACGCATAGGGGTGTGCGTATGCATAGGTACCAAATTTTTGTAATTCTGTTTGCTCGCACAAGGCGTGCTAGCGCCCTGATGAGCGGATAATTTATACGCTTTTTGGCATTGTTTTTAGTATGATTTAGTTAGTTTTTAGTATATTTTTATTAGTTTTTAGCTAAAATTCACTTTTCTGGACTTTACTATGAGTTTGTGTGTTTTTCTGTGATTTCAGGTATTTTTTGACTGAAATTGAGGATCCTGAGCAAAAATCTGATTCAGAGACTGAAAAGGACTGCAGATGCTGTTGGATTCTGACCTCCCTGCACTCAAAGTGGATTTTCTGGAGCTACAGAAGCCCAATTGGCGCGCTCTCAACGGCATTGGAAAGTAGACATCCTGGGCTTTCCAGCAATATATGATAGTCCATACTTTGCCCAAGATTTGATGGCCCAAACCGGCGTAGCAAATCAGCCTCAGAATTTCCAGCGTTTAACGCTGGAACTGGCATAGAACTTGGAGTTAAACGCCCAAACTGGCATAAAAGCTGGCGTTTAACTCCAGAAAAGGTCTCTACACGAAAATGCTTCATTGCTCAGCCCAAGCACACACTAAGTGGACCCAGAAGTGGATTTTTATGTCATTTACTCATTTCTGTATACCCTAGGTTACTAGTTTACTATTAATAGGATCTTTTGACATTGTATCTGTACCTCATGACACTTTACACGTTTCTTTGTGTACCTTCCATGGCATGAGTCTCTAAACCCCATGGTTGGGGGTGAGGAGCTCTGCTGTGTCTTGATGGATTAATGCAATTACTACTGTTTCTTATTCAATCATGCTTGCTTCCATTCCAAGATATTACTTGTTCTTAAACCGGATGAATGTGATGATCCGTGACACTCATCATCATTCTCAACTATGAACATGTGCCTGACAACCACCTCCGTTCTACCTTAGATTAAGTAGATATCTCTTGGATTCTTTGACCGGAATCTTCGTGGTATAAGCTAGAACTGATGGCGGCATTCAAGAGAATCCGGAAGGTCTAAACCTTGTCTGTGGTATTCTGAGTAGGATTCAATGATTGAATGACTGTGACGAGCTTCAAACTCCTGAAGGCGGGGCGTTAGTGACAGACGCAAAAGAATCACTGGATTCTATTCCGGCCTGAACGAGAACCGACAGATGGATAGCCGTGCCGTGACAGGGTGCGTTGAACATTTCCACTGAGAGGATGGGAGGTAGCCACTGACAACGGTGAAACCCTTGCATACAGCTTGCCATGGAAGGAGCCTTGCGTGCTTGAAGAAGAAGATAGTAGGAAAGCAGAGATTCAGAAGATGGAGCATCTCCAAAACCTCAATCTGTTCACCATTACTGCAAAACAAGTACTTATTTCATGTTCTTTTGCTTTTCACAATCAATCCTGATAATTTCTGATATCCTGACTAAGATTTACAAGATAACCATAGCTTGCTTCAAGCCGACAATCTCTGTGGGATCGACCCTTACTCACGTAAGGTATTACTTGGACGACCCAGTGCACATGCTGGTTAGTTGTGCGGGGTTGCAAAAGTGTGATTGCAATTTCGTGCACCACGCCCCCAACAGACTGACTCTCCCAACGTGTGCGTGTGCGCAGGTTGTAATACTCCATTGGATATGTGCGCGCACAGGTCGTGCTAGCGCTCTCACCAGCAAGCCTTTCCCTGGTTGTTCGTACTGATGAGCGGATTATTTATACGATTTTTGGCATTGTTTTTAGGTAGTTTTTAGTATGATTTAGTTAGTTTTTAGTATATAATTATTAGTTTTTATGCAAGAATCACATTTCTGGACTTTACTATGAGTTTGTGTGTTTTTCTGTGATTTCAGGTACTTTTTGGCTAAAATTGAGGGACCTGAGCAAAAATCTGATTCAGAGGCTGAAAAAGGACTGAAGATGATGTTGGATTTTGACCTCCCTGCACTCGAAGTGGATTTTCTGGAGCTACAGAAGCCCAATTGGCGCGCTCTCAATTGCGTTGAAAAGTAAAAATCTTGGCCCAAACTGGCGTTCCAAGTCAGCATAAAAATTCTGGCATAAAACGCCCAAACTGGCATAAAAGCTGGAGTTAAACGCCCAAACTGGCACTAGAGCTGGAGTTTAACTGCAAGAAAAGCCTATGCACGTGAAAGCTTCAATGCTCAGCCCAAGCACACACCAAGTGGGTCCTGGAAGTGGATTTCTGCATCATTTACTTATTTCTCTAAACCCTATGTTACTAGTTCTCTATAAATAGGAGCTTTTACTATTGTATTTTCATCCTTGGATGATCCTTGGATCATCTTTTTGATCATCCTTGGATCATCTTTTGATCATCTTTGATCTTAGGATCAGGTCTTTGAACCCTTTTTCGTTTGTTTCAATGGTGGAGTTTCTACACATCATAGATTAAGGTGTGGAGCTCTACTGTTCCTCATGAATTAATGCAATTACTACTGTTCTCTATTCAATTCAAGCTTATTCCTGTTCTAAGATATTCACTCGTACTTCAACCTGATGAATGTGATGATCCATGACACTCATCATTATCCTCCCTTATGAACACGTGCCTGACAACCACTTCCATTCTATCTGCGAGAGCTTGAGTGTGTATCTCTTGGCCTCCTGGTTCACGACGCATGGTTGCCTCTCCTGACAACAGAGATTCCATTCCATGCAATCAGAGTCTTCGTGGTATAAGCTAGAATCAAATGGGCAGCATTCTTGAGATCCGTGATGCATTCGCATATTTGCCATTTTAACTAGTTAGTTTAGTTAGTTTTAGCTTAGGTTCATTCACTTTCTTTGAAATAAATGAGCAATTTTGTGAGTTTTCCTCCATGCATCCATGAACCAAGAATTAAGTGAAATTTGGCATAATTCATGCAAATAAATCAAGGAGTTTATATACAAGTTGATGTGAATGATTCCCTTGAAAATTATTGCATAAGATGGCAAAACTTTGAGGAAAGTTCTTTGGTTTATGTTAGATGATGAAGCAAGAAGACAATGGAGCAAGAAAATATTGGAGAAAGGAAGAAAAAGCAAGTTGGCAACTTGGAAATCAAGTTGGCAACTTGCTAGTGTGTGTCCAGCAGAGTTGGCAGCTTGACCTCCCCCTCTTCAAGGATGAATATCTTGAGCCACAAGGATCCAATTGACATGATTCCAATTTCGTTGAGAAGCTGACATCAAGAGCTTTCCAACAATATATAATAGTCCATAATGTGGCGAGGAATGGAAGCTCAAATCAGAGGGAAACTCAAGCCCCAAGAGCAAGGAAATGAAGCATTGCAAGTTGCCAACTTGAGCAGCAAGTTGGCAACGCCAGGAGCCATCAGGGGAAGCCACCAGGGGAAGAGTAGCACGTTGCCAACGCCAACACCAAGTTGGCAACGCCCAAGCCAAGTTGAAGAAGAGCCTGGCGTTGTTGCTGGCGTGTTTGCCAACAACTTGGGCAACAACGCCCAGGCAGCTTGAGGATGCTCTCTTCAAGAACGTATATCTTGAGCTAGAAAACTCCAATTGAGGTGAAATCAGTGGCATTGGAAAGTAGACATCAAGAGCTTTTCAACCATATATCACAATATGAAATTGGAGTTCATTTGAAGATTCAAATGTTGGCTTCATTTAGAGCCTCAAACATGGAAAGTATTGTTTCTGGCTTGCTCACCAAGTTGGCAACGCCCAACCAAGTTGCCAACGCCCAAAATGAAGAAAGGAGTGCCATTCACGTTGCCAACGCCTAGATGCCGCACCAACCACGTTGCCAATGCCCATGTGCCGCACCAATCAAGTTGCCAACGCCCATTGGCCTTGCCATGCACGTTGCTAACGCCCAATGGCCTTGCCATGCACGTTGCCAACGCCAGGAAGCAAACATGGAGCCTTGAGAAAGGCTCGAGCACGTTGCCAACGTGCTGAAGGGAAGGAGTGTTTGGCAACAACGCCAGAATGGTGAAGAAATTGTGGTGCACGTTGCCAACTTGGAAATGTATAGGCGTTATCCACAACAACTCCAACAAGGCAGCCTGACCATGTCCACTTCAATGGAAGATATCTTGAGCTACAGAGATCCAAATTGAGTGCTTCCAATTGCATTGGAAAGCTGACATTTAGAGCTTTCCAACCATATATAATAGTCTATAGTGGAGCATGAAATGGAAGCTCGAATCAGAGTCATCTTTAGGCCCCAAAAACAAGGAAATGAGGTTGAAATTCAAGGAAGCATGAGTAGGCCAAGGAGGGGGAGTCGAACACGTTGCCAGGGCCAAAATGAACTGGCGTGTTCCTTGGCAACTCCAGCAACAACGCCCAGGCCAAGAAATTTGGGCTAGGGGCGTTGTTGAGCACGTTATTGGTGGCGTTATCCACAAAAACGCCCAACCAGGGCAGCCTGACCTTGTCCTCTTCAATGGAGCATAACTTGAGCTAGGAAAGTCCAAATGAGGTGATTTCAGTGGCATTGGAAAGTAGACATCAAGAGCTTTCCAATGATATATCATAGTTCATATTTAGGCAAAGGATTGACACTCAAATTCTGGGCAACATTAAACATGAAAGTAAAGTCAAGAAGAAGAAAAGCAAGTTGTTAGCAACAACTTGGGCTAGTAACGCCCAAGCACCAAGCTACCAGCCCAGGAAGTGTATTGGCACGTTGCCAACGTCCTTTGAACTGGCGTGTTTACCAATAACGCCAGGCCATTGGACCAGAAGCAATGTGAATGAGCTCTTCTTCCTCTGTTTGACAAGAATTCCTTCATGAAGCTAATCCAAATCAAGCAAGCAAAGCCCATAAATCTCAACCAATCAAGGCCACAAGAATCATCTAGAATAGTTAATTTTCATTTTGTTTGTAATTTGCTTTTAATTTCATTTCAATTTGTAATTTAGAAAAGCCTATATAAAGGCCATAGCCTCATAGCATTAGGATGTTGGATTGGGGGGATACGGAGGAGACCAATTTGGAATTCTGTGAATTGGCACACTCCATTGAGAGTGGGTCTTCGGACCCCTCCCCTTCATACACTCTTCTTCACTTCCCCTTCTCTTCTTCCTTAGTAGTAGTGTAGTTTAATTTGTAGTTTTCATCTATGAATTCTTGAATTCTCAATTTCTGTTTTGAAGTCTCACTCTTTATTTTCATGCACTTTAGTTTCATGCAATTTAGTTTTCAATTGGAGCTATGATTCACTAAACCCCACCATTCATTAGGGGGAAGAGCTCTGCTTGTTACAATGAATTGATGAACTCCTCTTTTCCTCCTCAATTCATGTGGTTGATCCAAAGAGGAAACTCTTGTTCTTCAAAGATTCAACCACCATCGAGAGAGGGGTTAATCTATGAGAATTGTGTGGTGAATTTGAGGAATGAGCCACATAATTCAGTTTAGAGTTCATCCTTTCATGATTCCCTCAATCAATAAACCTTGGTTAGTATGTGAGATGTAACTTTCCATGGTTGAGACTTTGGGAATTGTGTGGCTGGATTAGAATTGAGCCTCATCTCTTCTCATGAACAATTAGATCACGAGAGTGGCAATTGGTTATGTTGAGAGAAATTGAATCACCAAGAGATTGGGATTCAATTACCCACTTGCCATGGATCTATACCCATGATTGAGAAGGATTTGACTAACATCAATTCATGAAAACTAGCATCTCTGATCCCTAATGATCCTCTCTATCATTAATTCTCATTTCTTTTGTTCTTAGTGTTAGAAAACCCATTGCCCAATTCCCTTATACATTCTTGCAATTTATTATTCTTGTCATTTACATTCTGTTTCTTTATTTCTTGCTATTTACTCTTCTGCTCTTTAGAATTCAACACTTTATATTCTTGCAATTTACTTTTGATGTCATTTAAGTTTCTTGCAATTTAAGTTTCCGCTATTTACTTTTATTTCATTTCTCTCTTCTAGTTCTTTACATTCTTTGCCATTTAAATTCTTGCAATTATGTTCAAAAATCAAAATGCTCATGAAATCAAAACCATGTTTGCTTGACTAAATTTACCATTAACTAAAGTTGCTTAATCTACCAATCTCCGTGGGATCGACCTCACTCTTAGTGAGTTTTATTACTTGATACGACCCGGTATACTTGCCGGTAAATACGTGAAATCTCATTTTTACGTATCAAGTTTTTGGCGCCGTTGCCGGGGATTGGAAAAGATTGACAATGATTAAGTGAATGGTAGTTTAGATTAAGCATTTTCTTTGTTTTTGCTTTGTACAGTTCTTTTAATCTTTTTGTTTTCTTCTTGACACTAAGTGAGGAAGTGGAAAAGCAAGATGAGGAAGCCTCTGTGTCAAGGGAAATTTCAATGAAAAATGAGGTAGAGGTGGTTGAACCTGAAATTGCACTTGAGATGACAAGAGAACATGAAGACTCACAACTCTCACAAACTTCCCTGGACCAAAACGCCTCAACACTTGAAACCATGATTGAAAGGTATGAAGAGGAGATGAAGAAATGTTGGGAAGATCAACAAACCTCCTCCATGATAGAGCTATTAAAGCAAATGTTGGGTGCAAAGAAAGGAGTGGAGGAGCATGAACGTGAGGAAGTCATTCCAGAGAATTCACACTCAAGTGAAGCAGAAAATCACATGAAGGAAGGGCTCATGGAACCACCAATACAAAAGGCTTTTGATGAAAAGAAGACTCCAACAATCACACAACCACCAAGACTTGGATTCAAGGAAGTGAAGGCAATTAACAAAAGCACCAAGAAGAGGATTGTGACCAAACTACCAAGGACAATATTCATGAAGAAAAAGGGGTCAACCACAAGCAATCCTCCCCATGATCCAGCAAGCAAGCTCAATCAAGCCATTAACAAAAGAAAGTTTGCTGAGGAGAGGCCAAGACAGGGGACACTAGCTGAATCTTCTCCCCCCTTAAGGTCATTCCTATTAACAAACTGGAAGAAGAGGAAGAAAGTGAACAACATGTCAACCATAGGTATAATTTCTCTTCTCTGCTTTGTTTTTGTTCTTTGTTTTATTTAAATTCAATAAATTGGCATATGGTTACATTTTAAGTTTGGTGTTGCCTTGCAACAAATTGTTTTCAATCTTTTTGGATGATTGCATCAAATCAAAAATGAAAGTGACACACCAAGATTCTAAGTTTGGTGTGCCATTTATTTTCTATGCAATTTATTCAAGCAACACTACTTGTCTGCATAATCATAATGCCTCTGCAGTTTTAGTTTTCTCTTTTGATTTAACACTTTTGCATTCTACCTGCTTTAGTTATTTTTCTATCTTTAAACGCTTTCATTTAGTTTGCTTATTAACTGTTTTTGTTAATACATTACCAAGAGATCCTTATTCATGATAGATTCTTAGCTTGATGATTGTATTTAACATACAACAGTTTCATTTGCTTAGCTTTAATTCAAATAAATTGACATATGATTGCATTCTAAGTTTGGTGTTGCTATGCAACAAAATTTGTTTCTAATCTGTACTGGATACTTGCATTAATTCCAAGTGAAAGTGTCACACTAAGTTTGGTGTGCCACTTATCTTTTATGCAATGTATTGTCCTCACCTTCTTAAGTTTGCAATCAAAATGTCTCTGTCTCTTGTGCCTTAATTGTTATCTTTAATTTTGTTTGCTTGAAACACATGTGCTACTAATGTTTCATTGTGTAAGACATTCATGATCTATCTTAGCCCCATAGCCACGGTTTTAATTGTTGCTTGAGGACAAGCAATCATTCTAAGTTTGGTGTGGGAAGGGAAAGAAAAGGAGGAAAAGGACAACAATAGAGAAGATAAATTACAAGGTTGTAAAGTTCTTTCTTTCTCTCATTTGTTTCCAGCACTTTAAATTGCATGATTGTCTTATTACCTTCTCTGTATACATGTGAGATATGAATGGGCATAGTTTGATTTCTAAATTGCAATATGCTGCTGTGGCATTATGACTACCAACTTGAGTTTTGTGAATTCAAAAGCAATAAAGCATCATGATCATAAACAAACAAGGCATGAAAGAAGAACTTAGCATGTGCATACAAATATTGGAAAGCTAGTATGATTGATTGTTGCTCAAGTACATTAGATTTTATTTAATTGAAGTTTTCATCTAGGACTTTTTGTGAAATCTTTTGAAAATCATGAAAACCTTGAAGAAGCAAATGCAATTAAGGCAAGAAAAGAAAAAGGGAAAGAATGAGAAAGCTGAAGGCTCTGAGTACCAATGACAATTTCATTGTTATGTACTTGTGGTGTTTATGTATCAAGTAAAATGCTTGAAAACAAAACACTTAAAAGTCAAGGCTAGGCTCAAGTGCAAAAGCACTCCCTCAAAGCTCAAGGTTCTGAGCATCAATGATTAGAGAGTCAAGAAAAGAAAAGAAAAAATGAGCCTAATGAAGTCCTCTAATTAAATGCTTGTGGTGCTTATGTATCAAGTGGTAATACTTGAAAACAAAGCATTTAGAATCGTAGCTTTGTTATTAACTCATGGGGCAAAGCACCCAAAAGGAGAAGTTAATAAGAAAAATCAAAAGCTTGTTTCAAGGAAGAATTATAAGAAAAAGATTTCATAAATTGAGCTAGATAGAAGCATCAATCATTTACATTTCTTTTGTGATTGTAGCATGCATAGAAAACTAGCTTTCCATGAACATTAACTTGCTATTCTTCTAACCTTGGATTGTCAATCTCTATTGCATGATTCTTTTCTTGCTTGAGGACAAGCAAGGTTTAAGTTTGGTGTTGTGATGCATTCGCATATTTGCCATTTTAACTAGTTAGTTTAGTTAGTTTTAGCTTAGGTTCATTCACTTTCTTTGAAATAAATGAGCAATTTTGTGAGTTTTCCTCCATGCATCCATGAACCAAGAATTAAGTGAAATTTGGCATAATTCATGCAAATAAATCAAGGAGTTTATATACAAGTTGATGTGAATGATTCCCTTGAAAATTATTGCATAAGATGGCAAAACTTTGAGGAAAGTTCTTTGGTTTATGTTAGATGATGAAGCAAGAAGACAATGGAGCAAGAAAATATTGGAGAAAGGAAGAACAAGCAAGTTGGCAACTTGGAAATCAAGTTGGCAACTTGCTAGTGTGTGTCCAGCAGAGTTGGCAGCTTGACCTCCCCTCTTCAAGGATGAATATCTTGAGCCACAAGGATCCAATTGGCATGATTCCAATTTCGTTGAGAAGCTGACATCAAGAGCTTTCCAACGATATATAATGGAAGCTCAAATCAGAGGGAAACTCAAGCCCCAAGAGCAAGGAAATGAAGCATTGCAAGTTGCCAACTTGAGCAGCAAGTTGGCAACGCCAGGAGCCATCAGGGGAAGCCACCAGGGGAAGAGTAGCACGTTGCCAACGCCAACACCAAGTTGGCAACGCCCAAGCCAAGTTGAAGAAGAGCCTGGCGTTGTTGCTGGCGTGTTTGCCAACAACTTGGGCAACAACGCCCAGGCAGCTTGAGGATGCTCTCTTCAAGAACGTATATCTTGAGCTAGAAAACTCCAATTGAGGTGAAATCAGTGGCATTGGAAAGTAGACATCAAGAGCTTTTCAACCATATATCACAATATGAAATTGGAGTTCATTTGAAGATTCAAATGTTGGCTTCATTTAGAGCCTCAAACATGGAAAGTATTGTTTCTGGCTTGCTCACCAAGTTGGCAACGCCCAACCAAGTTGCCAACGCCCAAAATGAAGAAAGGAGTGCCATTCACGTTGCCAACGCCCAGATGCCGCACCAACCACGTTGCCAACGCCCATGTGCCGCACCAATCAAGTTGCCAACGCCCATTGGCCTTGCCATGCACGTTGCCAACGCCAGGAAGCAAACATGGAGCCTTGAGAAAGGCTCGAGCACGTTGCCAACGTGCTGAAGGGAAGGAGTTTTTGGCAACAACGCCAGAATGGTGAAGAAATTGTGGTGCACGTTGCCAACTTGGAAATGTATAGGCGTTATCCACAACAACTCCAACAAGGCAGCCTGACCATGTCCACTTCAATGGAAGATATCTTGAGCTACAGAGATCCAAATTGAGTGCTTCCAATTGCATTGGAAAGCTGACATTTAGAGCTTTCCAACCATATATAATAGTCTATAGTGGAGCATGAAATGGAAGCTCGAATCAGAGTCATCTTTAGGCCCCAAAAACAAGGAAATGAGGTTGAAATTCAAGGAAGCATGAGTAGGCCAAGGAGGGGGAGTCGAACACGTTGCCAGGGCCAAAATGAACTGGCGTGTTCCTTGGCAACTCCAGCAACAACGCCCAGGCCAAGAAATTTGGGCTAGGGGCGTTGTTGAGCACGTTATTGGTGGCGTTATCCACAAAAACGCCCAACCAGGGCAGCCTGACCTTGTCCTCTTCAATGGAGCATAACTTGAGCTAGGAAAGTCCAAATGAGGTGATTTCAGTGGCATTGGAAAGTAGACATCAAGAGCTTTCCAATGATATATCATAGTTCATATTTAGGCAAAGGATTGACACTCAAATTCTGGGCAACATTAAGCATGAAAGTAAAGTCAAGAAGAAGAAAAGCAAGTTGTTAGCAACAACTTGGGCTAGTAACGCCCAAGCACCAAGCTACCAGCCCAGGAAGTGTATTGGCACGTTGCCAACGTCCTTTGAACTGGCGTGTTTACCAATAACGCCAGGCCATTGGACCAGAAGCAATGTGAATGAGCTCTTCTTCCTCTGTTTGACAAGAATTCCTTCATGAAGCTAATCCAAATCAAGCAAGCAAAGCCCATAAATCTCAACCAATCAAGGCCACAAGAATCATCTAGAATAGTTAATTTTCATTTTGTTTGTAATTTGCTTTTAATTTCATTTCAATTTGTAATTTAGAAAAGCCTATATAAAGGCCATAGCCTCATAGCATTAGGAGGTTGGATTGGGGGGGATACGGAGGAGACCAATTTGGAATTCTGTGAATTGGCACACTCCATTGAGAGTGGGTCTTCGGACCCCTCCCCTTCATACACTCTTCTTCACTTCCCCTTCTCTTCTTCCTTAGTAGTAGTGTAGTTTAATTTGTAGTTTTCATCTATGAATTCTTGAATTCTCAATTTCTGTTTTGAAGTCTCACTCTTTATTTTCATGCACTTTAGTTTCATGCAATTTAGTTTTCAATTGGAGCTATGATTCACTAAACCCCACCATTCATTAGGGGGAAGAGCTCTGCTTGTTACAATGAATTGATGAACTCCTCTTTTCCTCCTCAATTCATGTGGTTGATCCAAAGAGGAAACTCTTGTTCTTCAAAGATTCAACCACCATCGAGAGAGGGGTTAATCTATGAGAATTGTGTGGTGAATTTGAGGAATGAGCCACATAATTCAGTTTAGAGTTCATCCTTTCATGATTCCCTCAATCAATAAACCTTGGTTAGTATGTGAGATGTAACTTTCCATGGTTGAGACTTTGGGAATTGTGTGGCTGGATTAGAATTGAGCCTCATCTCTTCTCATGAACAATTAGATCACGAGAGTGGCAATTGGTTATGTTGAGAGAAATTGAATCACCAAGAGATTGGGATTCAATTACCCACTTGCCATGGATCTATACCCATGATTGAGAAGGATTTGACTAACATCAATTCATGAAAACTAGCATCTCTGATCCCTAATGATCCTCTCTATCATTAATTCTCATTTCTTTTGTTCTTAGTGTTAGAAAACCCATTGCCCAATTCCCTTATACATTCTTGCAATTTATTATTCTTGTCATTTACATTCTGTTTCTTTATTTCTTGCTATTTACTCTTCTGCTCTTTAGAATTCAACACTTTATATTCTTGCAATTTACTTTTGATGTCATTTAAGTTTCTTGCAATTTAAGTTTCCGCTATTTACTTTTATTTCATTTCTCTCTTCTAGTTCTTTACATTCTTTGCCATTTAAATTCTTGCAATTATGTTCAAAAATCAAAATGCTCATGAAATCAAAACCATGTTTGCTTGACTAAATTTACCATTAACTAAAGTTGCTTAATCTACCAATCTCCGTGGGATCGACCTCACTCTTAGTGAGTTTTATTACTTGATACGACCCGGTATACTTGCCGGTAAATACGTGAAATCTCATTTTTACGTATCAATCCGAAAAGTCTAAACCTTGTCTGTGGTATTCCGAGTAGGATCTGGGATGGGATGACTGTGACGAGTTTCAAACTCGTGACTGTGGGGTGCAGTGACAGTGCGCAAAAGGATCAATGGATCTTATTCCGACACGATCGAGAACCGACAGCTGATTAGCCATGCGAGAAACCATAAAGGACCATTTTCACTGAGAGGATGGATAGTAGCCATTGACAACGGTGATCCACCTACATACAGCTTGCCATGGAAAGGAGTATGAATGATTGGATGAAGGCAATAAGAAAGCATAGGCTCAGAGGGAACAAAGCATCTTCATACGCTTATCTGAAATTCCCACCAATGAATTGCATAAGTATTTCTATCCTATTTTATGTTCTATTTCATTCTTTTAATTATCAAAACCCCATAACTATTAGAATCCGCCTGACTGAGATTTACAAGATGACCATAGCTTGCTTCAAGCCGACAATTGAAATTACTTGGACGACCCAGTGCATTTGCTAGTCAGCTGCACGAAGTTGTGTATCACGATTTTGTGTACCACGTACGCACAAGGCTGTGCGTGTGTAGAGAATTGAAATTTCGCAGGGTTGTGCGTGCGCACAAGGCTGTGCGTGCACACATATCAGAAATCACAAAATTCTGTAATTTTGCAGAATTTCAGATTTTGACACCAAACTTTCAATGATCATAACTTCCTCTACAAATGCCCAAATTTTACAAACTTTATATCAATTTAAAGAGTTTTCAATGGACTTTAGATCTAAACAAATTTCAACAACTTTTAAAAATTGAGGCACAAGTTATGACCCTTCAAAGTTCACTAAAAACCAGTTTTTATCAAATCAAACAAGGTTCTCAACTTTCCCAAAATTCACAACCAAAACCCAAACAAATCAAACCTCTTCAATTACACCATAAAATACTACCAAATACTATACTTATCCTTCCAATTGCAATTTAATCAACCCCAAACCTCTTTCACTCAATCTATCCACCATAACTCAACCATAATCCATAATTCACAAATTTAGGCCTCAACTTCACAATTCCCACATAATTAACATCATAACTCATCAACACCATTTTGAACCATCAGAGTCCTTATTCCTCAACATTCAAAGATATCATAAACAATCATAATTCCCTTCATTCAACAATGATATTTTCATAAATCATCAACAACTCTCAACAACTATAATAAATCCCAACAATCATCATCAAATCATATAATCATTATCATTATTATTTGGATTCTTTCCACACAACACCACGACTTGATCTATCAATTCTCATCAACAACACCAATCTTCAATACTCAATAACACCAACAATTTACAATAATCATCATCAACCATAATAATCTAAAATAACCAACAATTATCATCAATTCACATATAATTATTCATACACCAATATCATTCAATCCTATCTTAGGGTCAACTAGCCTAAGTGTCCAGAAACATTACATATTACATAAAGAAAATCAAAACCATACCTTGGCCAATTCCCAATATGCTCAAACACCAAAAGCTTGGCTCCAACAAGCTTCCATCAAGCTCCAAACCATCAAAGCCAAACCAAAAGGCACAACCAACTCCAAAAACAAGCTTCATACATACAACATAACCATGCATTAACAACTAAAACTCACATTACACTAAACCACAATGATATAGAGGTTTTTTACCATATCCAATGGTAATTAGGGCAAAGCTCAACAATTACCCACCTCTAGAGATCACCTAATAAACAACCAAAACCACAAAACCTACTCAAAAACCATAACCCAAAAATAGAGAAATCTAGGGCTAGAAACTGGGGGTTGAGACACAAGTTCTTACTAGGTTTGCTTAGATAAAAATAAAGATCTCGTCAAGTGCTTTACATGGCCGCAAATGGCTCGTTAATCGGAGCTCCGTAGCTCAAGTTATGGCCAAAAGAAGAAGAAGGTGAATAGTAACCAACCCTCACCTCTCCTGCATCCTCTCTTCTCAAGCTGCACCCCTCTCTCTTTTTGGGGAGGAAAATGAGCTTATATATGTTGGCCCTTGGGCCCCGTTTGTTCCAGGTCCAACTCGTTAGCGTTTTTATCTCGTTTGGCCCATTTTGGGCCAAAACCTTTAAGATTAATGCCCAGTTTTCAATTCTAAATTATTTCTACCCCTTTCAAAACAATAAATCAATCTTCAAAATATTATTTTCCAAAATACGCGGTACTGGACAGACTAGAGCCGGTACTGTCAGCTTAAGCACTAGTACGCATTTTTACAAAAGTTTTTGAAACAGATATATTTTCCAACTAAGAAAAATCCATTGAAATCAAATTTCACCTTTTTATTTTCAAATTAAAACTTCTAAATTTTAAATCTGTCTCGTGCACTTAAAATTATTATTTTTATTAAAACAATTTTAATTGAAAAACTCCGGCTCTTACGTTCTCCCCACCTAATAAAATTTTCGCCCTCGAAAATTCGAATCACGTGATATATCCCTATCAAAGCGCCCTACCATGTCGATGTTCCCTCTTGCCTTCCGCTGTGTCACTCTGATAATCGTCATTAAGAATCCAAAAATTTTCCTTAAACCAAATACCGATTTTGTAACATCTATCCAAAACCTTTAAAACAAGTTTATTCTAAACAGTTCATTGTTAAAGCTTTTTCTCAAAAAAGTCAAAAAATCATTTACTCGTAAGTCAAATACTTAAAATCGCGATTTTCTTAAATAAAAACTTTTCAATTTGAATTTCTTTCAATAAGATAATTTTGAAACCAAATTCACAAATGAACATAATCATAGAACTCACTTTTCTTTTAAACCATGCAATTTAAACCAAGAGTTCCGACCAACTTTCAAAACCAAAGTTCCAAACCAAATTTAAAAATCATTTTAAACTTTAAAAGTTTTTCAACAAAATTCAAGACCATAGCAGTTAGAAACTGAAAATCATAGTTAAAAACCACGAAAGCATCTGTCGTTATTTCGATGCCACTACTGCAAAGCCACACCCATCAACCGATATCCCACAAACTCCACGAATTGGTCTTCTTGAACATGTTGAGCTCGAAACACATTAACTAGGCTAGTCATCCTCACTATCTCTCCGTGAATGTGATTGATCTCGTCCGTGAGTTGCCATTCGGGCTTCTTTTCCACACTAAACAATCGATATCAAGGTGATCAGTCTTAATATCTCAAGCTCAATCCTTTAATTATACCCAAAGGCACTCACAAACAAGCATGCTATACATATCAAGCAGATATCCTAAATAGCACGAAAGAAGAATGACCCAGAGTGTGCAAGGAAGCACAATCGGTCCATCCCTCAGGCTCACGAGGACGAACCGCTCTAATACCACTAAATGTAACACCCTAATTACCCTAAGACTTACCTCTAGTCGTAAAGCAAATGTTAATCAGAGGTTACGACAATCCTAAGGCTTATACATATTTATATATAGCAGGGAATAATATATTCTAGAAGGCCGAGGAAGGATTAAGTTCAAAGACAGAATTACAAAAGCGCGAAACGTTCACAAGAAGCTAATGCATAAGACACAAGATGTAGATGCAAGAGAATAGAACATATATAAATATAAGAATATAAGAGTCATAGGGAACTAGCCGTAACTTGCGGAGTTTAAGCCGACTAGTTGTATATAGACATACAGAATTTTGAAAGTTAAAACAGCTTATACAACTTATCTCTCAAATAAGCCTCTAAGGCTATAAAGTTAAATATACACGAGATGTGAGAGTAACTATAACAAAGTAAAAGAGAAATGAACCAAGGAGGAACCATACTTCGCTCTGTCACCATATCCGTAATCTCACCGAGGTGGATTCACAACTTGTGTCTGAAAAACAACAACAACATATGGTATGAGAACCGGAGCTTTTCAGTATGGTAACAGTGCCCAATATGTAAGATGTAAGGCTCCGAGACGCCGAAGACAATCCTAGAACTTCACATCGTGATGAGTGGATATTTTATACGCTTTTTGGGGGTATTTTCATATAGTTTTTAGTAGGATCTAGCTACTTTTTAGTATATTTTTATTAGTTTTTATGCAAAAATCACATTGTGGACTTTACTATGAGTTTGTGTGTTTTTCTGTGTTTTCAAGTATTTTCTGGCTGAAATTGAGGGACCTGAGCAAAAATCTGATTCAGAGGCTGAAAAAGGACTGCAGATGTTGTTGGATTCTGACCTCCCTGCACTCGAAATGGATTTTCTGGAGCTACAAAAGCCCAAATGGCGCGCTCTCAATTGTGTTGGAAAGTAGACATCTTGGGATTTCCAGAAATATATAATAGTCCATACTTTGCCCGAGTTGTGATGACGCAAACTGGCGTTTAAAGTCAACTTTCTACCCTATTTTGGTGTTAAACGCCAGAAACAGGATACAAGCTGGAGTTAAACGCCCAAACTGGGACAAAAGCTGGAATTAAATGCCAATGGTTTGACATCTTGTTAATACCTTTGGCCCTTGTGCATATATGCTTCTTGGGAATTGATTTATTTTGACCAAGCAATTGCATTCATTTAGATAGTTGCATTTAGATAGGTTGCATATAGTTTAGTTCCATTGAATAAATGTCATGCCCTTTGCTTCATTCTTGGTTTAATCATGAGAACATGCTTGCTCTAAGTGTGGGGAGGCTGATAAACCCCATTTGTAGGGTTTATCTTGTATTATCTTAGGAGATTTTAACACCTTTTACCCATATTTATTCAATGAATTAGCATGATTTTGTGATTGTCTCCTTATTTGTGCTTAGATGTGAAAACATGTTTTTTAGGCCTTTAACTTGATGATTTTAATCTCCCTTTGATTCCACTAGATGCCTTGATGTGTTTGTTAGTGATTTCAGATTGAAAAGGCTAGGAATTGATCAAAGGAATGAAGAGGAAAGCATGCAAAGTGGAGAAATCATGAAAAGCCAAAGAGTTGAACTCGTCCATGGACGCGCGTGCGCACTAGGCGCTTATGTGCACCTTGCGAAATGGCCCATGGAAGCGTATGCGTGCTGTGCGCATACGCGTTGATGCTGATACTTGATTTTTAAGTGAATTCACGCCCAGCAAATTCTCAGGAGTTGTGGGGCCCAATCCCAACCAACTTTGGCGCCAAAGATGCTATTTAAAGCCAAGGATTGAAGAGCAAAGGGAGATTCAATTATTCACTCACTTTTTGATCATTTTTACACATTAGGATTAGTTAGAAGTAGTTTCAGAGAGAGAAGCTCTCACTTCTCTCTAGGATTAGGATTAGGATTAGGTTTAGTTCTTAGATCTAGATTTAGATTCATGCTTTCTTCTACTTTTGATTCTCCATTCTTGTTGTTACATTCATCTTCCTCTATTCTTTTGTTGTAATTTCCTTTATGTTGCTTCTATATTTTGTTGTATATTTACTCTTGTTCCTTCTCTTTTCTTTCAATTCAATTTGATGTAATTCATAATAATTGTGTTTCTTTTGATTGTTGTTGTTAATTCCTTGCAATAATTGTTGTTAGATTCTATTCTTGTTGTCAATTTGCTTTGATTTTCTTTTGTACCTTCCAAGTGTTTGATGAAATGCTTGGTTGGATTTTAGTATAGATTTTGTTCCTCTTGGCCTAGGTAGAGTAATTAGTGACTCTTGAGTTATCTAATTCCTTTGTTGATTGATAATTAGAAGTTGCTAATTGATTTGGATGCCTCTAAAGCTAGTCTTTCCTTTTGGAGTTGATTAGGACTTCAGGAATCAAATTGATTCATCCACTTGACTTTCCTCCATGGTTAGAGGTTAACTAAGTGGGAGTAATGAACAATTTGTGGTCACAATTGAGGAGGATAACTAGGATAGGACTTCTAGTTCTCATATCTTGCCAAGAGCTTTGTTAGCTGTTAGTTTATTTTCTTCGTCATTTATATTTCTTGTCTAAAATCTCAAAAACCCCAAAATAACTCATAACCAATAACAAGACATTTTATTGTAATTCCTAGGGAGAACGACCCAAGGTTCAATACTTCGGTTTATAAATTTTAGGGGTTTGTACTAGTGACAAAAAAAATTTTGTATGAAAGGATTATTGATTGGTTTAGAAACTATACTTGCAAAGAGAATTCATTTGTGAAATTCTATACCATCAAAAATTCAATCTTCAAAATGGCGTCGTTGCCGGGGAATCGCAATGGTGTTATGTTATTGGTTATTGTACATATGTGAATATAGTGAATATCTTGCTTTTTGCTTTTTTTTGCTAGTTATAGAATTTTGTTTCTCTTCCTTTCCATTAGATTTTGTTTCTTATTTTCTCTTTCCATCATAAATTCTCACTTTGGCTATGAGTTTGATTACAACTATATTGTAGGAAGTGGAGATTATAATGACGAGATGTATCAAGGATGGGACAATCAAAGGTGGGAGGAGCCATATGCATATGATCAATCCTTATGGCAACAACCTTCATCAACGCACTATGAAGAAGAGCCATTCTATGATGCATACCAATCAAATGGCTATGGTGAATCCCTTTGTGACTTTCAAGAACCACCACCGTATGCCTATGAGCCATATCCTCAACATAGCCCTCAACCATACTCACAAGCCTCTTTTCACCAAATACCTACACATGACCCTAATCTTTATCCACCATACCAACCACCTTTTGAGCCATATGAGCCACACATAGAACCGCCACCATTCTAACCTCAATACTTCCAAGAACCACCTTCAATAACCGAAACTTTTCAACATCAAGATGAATTCTACCTTCCACCACAACCTCACATGGAAGAATATTCATGTCCATCGATCCAAGAGTCATATGATCCTAATCATGATATCCAAGCGGAACAAGAGTCAAGGGATCGTCTCAAGAAAATATTGGATCAATTTCAAGTAACCATGGAGCATGTTATGCAACAAGTGGAAAAAGTGGAGAATGTTGAACCACCACACCCTAATTATGATGAGCCACCCTCTTATTATGAACCCCTCCTCCAAAATAATGAACCCTCCATCTACCCCAACCTCCAATGGATGACATCCTTGATGTTCTTGTGCAAGGACAAGAGAAAATGACAAGGGATGTGCAACAATTCATGACCGCCTTGGACGAGGTGGTAAACTGGCTAGTATCTCAACATTTGGACACTCAAGGAACTCCCATGGCTACATGTGGAGAATCAAAAGAAGAGCATAGCATGAAGAAGAGATTGGAAACTCCGGTGAAAAAGGAGGAATGTTACTTTGTGTTAGAACAATTGGAGGAACCTATGACTATCGAAGAAAAGGAAGAAGTGGTTGAAGACTTAGGAGATGCGAAACCTCCATGGGAACCTAAAGTTATATAAAACCCCTCCAAGAAGATTAAAGTTGATGTTGAGGAGGAACGTGCACAACCTCCAAGGCATATCCCATATGAAATCTTGGAAGGAATAGAGCAAGAATCGAGTTCCCTTGGAGATGAAGATCAAGCATCAAATCCTAGTGGTGGTGAATCCTTTGAACTTGAAGAGCCTTCTTCCAATGAGATAGAAAGCGATGTTGAGGTAGATTTCTCTCAACTTCCCATTTATGATTTGAGTGATGGAGAAGAATTAGATGAAACTGATGAACAAAGGATTGAATTTGAAAACCCTTGTGAAGAGGTAGAAGCCCTTAGAAAAAGAAGGACGTGAGTTCAATACACTTTGTCAAGATCTTTGGAAGCTTCTTTGCCTAGGTTGTCATATATTCCTTCACTTGAGTGGGTGAAACTCATTTCTATTAGCTTTATTGTCCCACTTGAGTATGGTTTACTTGAAACAAATGGTCAATTTAGGATGATTTGTGGGATAAAGCGTAAGAGAAGAATATTTAGTGGATGGCGTTGTAAATCAAGGCTCATTTTGGTTAATACTTCAAGGCTTAGATGTAAGGGTTGGGCTAGTGCTCAATTGAATGGGTCTAAAAGGAGAGTTTGGTATCACCTTGAGAATTCATCTTGCTTGCCACCCGGATGGATCAATGATGATCAACCTCAAGACGGGTGTGAAAATAAAGTGTGGGATCCCAGATTGCAAGATGAGGGATCAACATTGGGAGCCCATGGTTTGTGAAGAACTCCATCAAAGCTTGGAGATATTAATTTTGAAGAATAGAGCCTATTGGAGACTCAAGCATTGGTGGATGTTCCAAGATGAATTCAAGCACAAGCCACCTTGAGAGGAGCTCCCCATAAGTCCAACTTAAGGACAATAAACAAAAGTGCTAGGTGGGAAACACCCTACCAAGGTAATATCTTTTCATTTTCTCTTTCGTAAATATTAGTAGAATTAGTTTAAATTCTTGTTTTGATTCTTTTGTTGTGTTCATTTGGTAGTTTAGTATGGTAAATAAGGTTTTATGGTGTTTTGGTAGCTGTTTAGAGATTTGGAATGCTTGGATTGGTGCAAAAACATAGAAAATTTTATAAAATATAGAGCACCATCCACGCGTACGCGCACTCCACGCGTACGCGTACATCAAGCATTTTTGCCAACCGACGCGGACGTGCCATGTACGCGAACGTGCGGATGCACAAATTCCACCCCCAGCCAAAAAAACCCGAGAGTTAGGCCTGCACTGTGCGAAAATTGGGCCTAAGGCACAAACCAATTCGTGCGTACGCACACCTGGCACGTACGTGCCCTTTTGGCAACTTACAGATTGACGTGCAGGCGCACTGTGCGTACGCGCCGATCGCTCATCTGCACCCATGGTACATTTTCTAGAGAGTCATGCCCACGCTGCGCCAACGTTGTGCCTTTGGCACAAACCCACTCGCGCATACGCGCACCTACCACGTACGCGCCACTCTCGAAATAATCCATCAATGCGGACGCACCCTATACGCGTACGCGTCGCATCCATTGCACCACCATCTGCGCTTGCGCGCCGTGCATGCTTACGCACAGATTCCCTTATTTCAAGCATTTCCTTTTTTCTCTTCTTTCCGTTTCTTTCCTCCTACTTTCTTCTTCCCTTATTCTACCCCTCATCCAACACTCCCAAACATCATTGATAACCATTTATTTTAGTTAACTAATTAGTTAGTTAGTTAGTTGCTTAGTTAGTTTTAGTTAGTTTTCATTTCACTTTTTCTTTTTCCTTGTAAGTGTTGGATTGTTATTCTTGTTTACCATTAATTGCTACTGAGTGATAAAAAGGATGTTATCTTAACATCATTATGTAGATAATCTTTGTTGGATTCTATGATTGAGGTTATATTTTGCTACTTGGTTTTAAATTTTTCATGCTTACCTTTTAAGAATACCAAGTGATGAGAAATGCCTTCACGCATGTTTAATCTTTTTGAACTGCATGATTTGGCCACCATGTGATTTGAACCTTATTCTTTGAATAGGCAAACTCTTGATATTGGATGTTGTGCATGTACTTTAATGCATTGTGCTTCTTGTTCATATGCATCCATATGTTTTTAGCTTGAATGCTTTCATGCTTCTTCAATGCTTGTTTTTCCTTACAAGTTCACTTAAAGCATCTCAAGCACACTAGGATAAGTGAGGTGTATACTTCTTTTGTGACATCACTTTTTATGTTAATGTGCGTTCTAAACCGCCCAATCTAGAATTCACATACCTAATATTTCTAAATGTCACACTAATTCACTCACTCAATTCTAGTGATTTACCTCATTCCAACAATGTATGCTTCCTTGCTTTTGTTTTCTCATCTTATGGTGTTATACTTTTATTTTTCATGAATGATGCACCGCAAGCACAAACGGAAGCGGATGAAAGAACACGCAGCAACCGGTTGCCCTACCAGCTGAAGGTAGCAATCCGGAAAGTCGACGTACCCCCGTGCTCATCTTTGAATGCACCGAGGACGGTGCAAACTTTTAAGTGTGGGGAGGTCGTCCGACTGATCGGCGATTTCGGGTGACAAATTTCTAATCCCAACACTTTTGCATTTCATTTTTTTGGTCTTTTAGAATTTTTACTTGCATTTTCTTAATTTTTCATATATATACACAATAAGCTTAGTCAAAATAATAAAATTTCTCGAGAAAATTATCTATAGAGCACCAATTGATTTGAGTGCAAACTTTTCATAGAACTTGCTTGAATTATATATCTTGTGGATCATGTTTTTAAGCTAAGAACACAAGCTTGTGAGATTTGAGCTTAATGGTGTGGTTACATCTTATAACCACTTATTTTTCCTTCTTGTGTGCATTATTCTCTTTCTATGATTGTAATCTTTTATTTGTTTGATTCTCCATTTCCATTATTTTGTGTATTCATAAATTTATATGATTGAGGCCATTGTTTCATTAGTTCACTTACCCAAATAGCCTTACCTTTTATCTTCCATTGTTAGCCAACTTTGAGCCTATGTTTAACCCACTTGTTCTTAATTTAGCACATTACAAGCCCTAAAGCGAAAAACAATAAATGTCCTTATTTGGATCTTTGATTAGCTTAGGCTAGTGTGTGTGTAACATTCAAGTGTGGGAACCTTGGGACATTGGGGGAATAAAAAGGTAGTCTTGTATTGTTATTAAAAATATTGGGAATTAGGTATATACTCATGTATTGATCAAATGTAAACCTTATGCATTGATGTTCTTGTATATAGAAAGAAAAAATGAGAAAAACAAAAGAAAAAAGAAAAGAAAAAAATAATATGGAAAAGAAAAGAAAAAAAATAGAAAAAGAAAGAAACAAAGAAAAAGAAAGAAATAAAAAGGGGACAAAATGTCCTAAAGCAAAGTGAAGCTTAATAACGATAAATGCTTATGTGTTGTGATCAAGGAAAAAAATGTGTGAGTATGAGAAGAAAAAGTGAAAAATGGGTAGCTAGGTTAGCTTTGAAATTGTATAGGATGTCATAGGTTAGGTGGGAAGTTTAAGCTTATCAAAGATTCAAATTTCAAACTCACTTGACTAAATATGCATCCTTACCTTGACCCTAGCCCCATTACAACCTAAAGAAAAGACCTCATGATACATGTATGCATGCATTGAATAATTGTCGATTGTTAAAAGAAAAACAAATCTTAGAAAGTATGATTAGGAGAGAATTGAGAGAATCAACCCTAAAGACTTGAGCGAATAGAGTGCAAATACATCCGGTGAGGGTTTGATGCTCAATTACATGTTTCCATCTATGATCATCTCCTTTCATGCAAGTTCGTAAAAATATTTAATAGCTCAATTCAATTATGGTTTGACATGTTGTTAATACCTTTGGCCCTTGTGCATATATGCTTCTTGGGAATTGATTTATTTTGACCAAGCAATTGCATTCATTTAGATAGTTGCATTTAGATAGGTTGCTGGTGGACGAAATTGTGATTCATTTGTTCTCTTTGTATTTTGTAAAATTCATTGCTTTTCCTTTCCCTGGCAATGGCGCCAAAAACATGATTCCAATACCATGGTTCACAACTATGTGTGGTCACAACTCCGTTCAACTTAACCAGCAAGTGTACTGGGTCATCCAAGTAATACCTTACGTGAGTAAGGGTCGATCCCACAGAGATTGTTGGTATGAAGCAAGCTATGGTCACCTTGTAAATCTCAGTTAGGCAGATTAAATGGTTTATGATAAGTTCAAAAATAAATAATAAACAGAAAATAAAATAGGATAGAAATACTTATGTAAATCAATAGTGGGAATTTCAGATAGGCGTATGGAGATGTTGTGCTCCTCTTGAATCTCTACTTTCTTATTACATTCATCCAATTTCTTCTTACTCCTTTCCATGGCAAGCTGTATGTAGGGCATCACCGTTGTCAATGGCTACATCCCATCCTCTCAGTGAAAATGGTCCTATGCTCTGTCACAGCACGGCTAATCATCTGTCGGTTCTCAATCAGGTTGGAATAGAATCCCTTGATTCTTTTGCGTCTGTCACTAACGCACAGCCTTCAGGAGTTTGAAGCTCGTCACAGTCATTCAATCCCGGAATCCTAGTCAGAATACCACAGACAAGGTTAGACTTTCCGGATTCCCGGAATCCTACTCGGAATACCACAGACAAGGTTAGACTTTCCGGATTCCCATGAATGCCGCCATCTATCTAGCTTATACCACGAAGATTCTGTTGGGGAATCTAAGAGATATGCGCCCGGCCTAAGGTAGAACGGAAGTGGTTGTCAGTCACGTGCGTTCATAGGTGAGAATGATGATGAGTGTCACGGATCATCACCTTCATCAAATTAAAGTGCAACGTATATCTTGGAATAAGAATAAGGAGAATTGAATAGAAAATAATAGTAATTGTATTGAAACTTGAGGTACAGCAGAGCTCCACACCCTTAATCTATAGTGTGTAGAAACTCCACCATTGAAAATACATAAGTGAAAGGTTCAGGCATGGCCGAATGGCCAGCCCCCATGGTCTAAGGACTAGGCGTCCAGAGATGTCTAATACACTAGTAAAAAATCCTATTTATAATAAACTAGCTACTAGGGTTTACATGAGTAAGTAATTGATGCATAAATCCACTTCCGGGGACCACTTGGTGTATGTTTGGGCTGAGCTTGGTCTATCCACGAGCTGAGGCTTTTATTGGAGTTGAACGCCGAGTTATAGCGTGTTTTGGGCGTTCAACTCCGGGTCGTGACGTGTTTCTGGCGTTTGACTCCAGACAGCAGCATGTACTTGGTGTTGAGCGCCACTTTACATCGTCAATTACCGAATAAAGTATGGACTATTATATATTTCTGGAAAGCTCTGGATGTCTAATTTCCAACGCCGTTGAGAGAGCGCCATTTGGAGTTCTGTAGCTCCAGAAAATCCATTTCGAGTGCAGGGAGGTCAGATTCCAACAACATCAGCAGTCCTTTGTTAGCCTCCTTCTCAGAGTTTTGCTCAGGTCGCTCAATTTCAGCCAGAAATTACCTGAAATCACAGAAAAACACACAAACTCATAGTAAAGTCCAGAAATGTGAATTTAGCATAAAAACTAATGAAAACATCCCTAAAAGTAGCTTGAACTTACTAAAAAACTACCTAAAAACAGTGCTAAAAAGCGTATAAATTATCCGCTCATCACAACACCAAACTTAAATTGTTGCTTGTCCCCAAGCAACTAAAAATCAAATAGGATAAAAAGAAGAGAATATACTATAAATTCCAGAATATCAATGAATATTAATTATAATTAGATGAGCGGGACTTGTAGCTTTTTGCTTCTGAACAATTTTGGCATCTCACTTTTTCCTTTGAAGTTCAGAATGATTGGCTTCTCTAGGAACTTAGAATTTCGGATAGTGTCATTGACTTTCCTAGTTAAGTATGTTGATTCTTGAACACAGCTACTTATGAGTCTTGGCCGTGGCCCTAAGCACTTTGTTTTCCAGTATTACCACCGGATACATAAATGCCACAGACACATGACTGGGTGAACCTTTTCAGATTGTGACTTAGCTTTGCTAGAGTCCCCAGTTAGAGGTGTCCAGAGCTCTTAAGCACACTCTTTTGCTTTGGATCACGACTTTAACCACTCAGTCTCAAGCTTTTCACTTAGACCTGCATGCCACAAGCACATGGTTAGGGACAGCTTGATTTAGCCGCTTAGGCCTGGATTTTATTTCCTTGGGCCCTCCTATCCATTGATGCTCAAAGCCTTGGATCCTTTTTACCCTTGCCTTTTGGTTTTAAGGGCTATTGGCTTTTTCTGCTTGCTTTTTCTTTTTCTTTCTATTTTTTTCGCCATTTTTTTTTCGCAAGCTTTTTACTTTTCACTGCTTTTTCTTGCTTCAAGAATCAATTTTCATGATTTTTCAGATTGTCAATAACATTTCTCTTTGTTCATCATTCTTTCAAGAGCCAACAATTTTAACATTCAGAAACAACAAGATAAAAAATATGCACTGTTCAAGCATTCATTCAGAAAACAAAAAGTATTGTCACCACATCAATATAATTGAACTAAATTCAAGGATAAATTCGAAATTCATGTACTTCTTGTTCTTTTGAATTAGAAACATTTTTCTTTTAAGAGTGGTGAAGGATTAATGGATTTTATTCATAGCTTTAAGACAAGGTTACTAACTACTAATGATCATAAAGTAGAGACACAAAACATAGATAAACACAACATAAAAACTGAAAAGCAGAAAGAAATAAGAACAAGGAATGAATCCACCTTAGTGGCGTCTTCTTCTTGAAGGACCAACCATGTCCTTAAGCTCTTCTATGTCCCTTCCTTGCCTTTGTTGCTCCTTCCTTATTGCTCTTTGACCTTCTCTTATTTCGTGGAGAATGATGGAGTGCTCATGATGTTTCACCCTTAATTGTCCCACATTGTAGCTCAAATCTTCTAGGGAAGTGTTGAGTTGTTCCCAATAGTTGTTGGGAGGAAAGTGCATCCCTTGAGGCATCTCAGGGATTTCTTGATGATGAGCTTCCTCATGCATCTCTTGAGAACCGTAGAGGGTCTCTCTTGCTTGCTCCATCCTCTTCTTGGTGATGGGCTTATCCTCTTCAATGGGGATGTCTCCTTCTATGATAACTCCAGCTGAGTAACATAGATGGCAAATAAGGTGAGGAAAAGCTAGCCTTGCCATGGTGGAGGGCTTTTCGGCTATTTTGTAGAATTCATTGGAGATGACTTCATGAACTTCTACTTCCTCTCCAATCATGATGCTATGAACCATGATGGCCCGATCCACAGTAACTTCAGATCGGTTGCTAGTGGAAATGATGGAGCGTTGAATGAACTCCAACCATCCTCTAGCCACAGGCTTGAGGTCCAGTCTTCTTAGTTGAACTGGCTTGCCTTTGGAGTCCCTTTTCCATTGAGCTCCTTCCACACATATGTCCATAAGGACTTGGTCCAACCTTTGATTAAAGTTGACCCTTCTAGTGTAGGGGCGTTCATCTCCTTGCTTCATGGGCAAGTGGAACGCCAACCTCACATTTTCCAGACTAAAATCTAAGTATTTCCCCTGAACCATTGTGAGATAATTCTTTGGACTCGGGTTCATACTTTGATCATGGTTCCTAGTGATCCATGCATTGGCATAGAACTCTTGAACCATTAAGATTCCGACTTGTTGCATGGGGTTGGTTAGGACTTCCCAACCTCTTCTTCGGATCTCATGTCAGATCTCCGGATACTCATTTTTCTTGAGCTTGAAAGGGACCTCAGGGATCACCTTCTTCTTTGCCACAACATCATAGAAGTGGTCTTAATGGCTTTTGGAGATGAATTTTTCCATCTCTCATGACTCGGAGGTGGAAGCTTTTGTCTTCCCTTTTTCTTTTCTAGAAGATTCTCCGGCCTTAGGTGCCATTGATGGTAATGGAAAAATAAAAAGCTTATACTTTTACCACACCAAACTAAAAATATTGCTCGCCCTCGAGCTAGAGAAGAAAGAAGAGAAGAAGAAGAAGAAGAAAATATGGAGGAGAAGGAGGGATGGTGTTTCGACCAAGGTGTAGAGGAGGGGGTTTGTGTTGTGTGAAAATGAAGTAGAATGGAAGGGTATATATAGGGAAAGGGGAGAGGGTAGGTTCGGCCATTTTAGGGTGGGTTTGGGTGGGAAAGTATTTTTGAATTTTGAAGGTAGGTGGGGTTTATGGGGAAGAGTGGATGGATGTGAGTGGTGAATGGGGTAATTGGGAATAGAGATTGAAGTTGTTGGGAAGTGTGACATGGGGAAGAGTGTTACAGGATTAGGAGGTAAGGTGGGAATATGTTAGGTAGGGATATGATAGGTGGGGATCCTGTGGGGTCTACAGATCCTGAGATGATCCTGTGGGGTCCACAGATCCTGAGGTGATCCTGTGGGGTCCACAGATCCTGAGGTGTCAAGGAATTACATCCCTGCACTAAATAGGCATGTAAAAATGCCCTTTGCATACCATTCTGGCGTTTAAACGCCGAGGTGATGCACGTTCTGGGCGTTCAACGCCCATGTGAAGCATGTTCTGGGCGTTCAACGCCCATGTATAGCATGTTTCTAGCGTTGAATGCCAGTTCCATGCTTGTTACTGGCGTTCAGTGCCAGCTTTCCTCAAGGCACATTCCTGGCGTTCAAATGCCAGAATGTTGCTTGTTTCTGGCGTTTAGCGCCAGATTCATGCTCTGTTCTGGCGTTGAACGCCAGCCAGATGCTTCTTACTGGCGTTGAATGCCAGTCTGTCCTCCCTCCAGGGTGTGATTTTTCTTCTGCTGTTTTTGATTCTGTTTTTAATTTTTATATTTTTTTTGTGACTCCACATGATCATGCACCTAATAAAACACAAAATAACAATAAAATAAAAATAAAATTAGATAAATAAAAATTGGGTTGCCTCCCAACAAGCGCTCTTTTAATGTTATTAGCTTGACAGTGGGCTCTCATGGAGCCTCACAGGTGATCAGGTCAATGTTGTATAGTCCCAACACCAAACTTAGAGTTTGGATATGGGGTCTTAACACCAAACTCAGTGTTTGGTTGTGGCCTCCCAACACCAAACTTAAAGTTTGACTGTAGGGCTCTTCTTGACTCTGAACTGAGAGAAGCTCTTCATGCTTACTCTCTTTTGTCACAGAGGGATGGCCATGTGCCTTAAACACAAGGTAGTCCCCATTCAATTGAAGGACTAATTCACCTCTGTTCACATCTATCACAGCTCCTGCTGTGGCTAGGAAAGGTCTTCCAAGGATGATGCATTCATCCTTTTCCTTCCTAGTGTCTAAGATTATGAAATCAGTAGGGATGTAAAGGCCTTCAACCTTTACTAACACGTCCTCTACTATTCCATAAGCTTGTCTTAATGACTTGTCTGCCAATTGTACTGAGAACAAGGCAGGTTGTACCTCAATGATCTCCAACTTCTCCATTACAGAGAGTGGCATAAGATTTATCCCTGACCCCAGATCACATAGAGCTTTTTCAAAGGTCATGGTGCCTATGGTACAGGGTATTAAGAACTTGCCAGGATCTTGTCTATTTTGAGGTAAAATTTGCTGAATCTAGGTATCTAGTTCACTAATGAGCAAGGGAGGTTTACTTTCCCAAGTCTCATTACCAAACAACTTGGCATTCAGCTTCATGATAGCTCCTAAATATTGAGCAACTTGCTCTCCAGTCACATCTTCATCCTCTTCAGAGGAAGAATAGTCTTCAGAGCTCATGAATGGCAGAAGGAGATTTAATGGAATCTCTATGGTCTCTATATGAGCCTCAGATTCCTTTGGATCCTTAATAGGAAACTCCTTCTTGCTTGAGAAACGTCCCAGGAGGTCTTCCTCACTAGGATTTTCGTCCTCCTCCTCCCTTGTGCATTTGGCCATATTGATCACATCAATGGCCTTGCACTCTCCTTTTGGATTCTCTTCTATATTGCTTGGGAGAATACTGGGAGGAATTTCAATGACTTTCTTACTCAGCTGGCCCACTTGTGCCTCCAGATTTCTGATGGAGGATCTTGTTTCACTCATGAAACTGAAAGTGGCTTTTGACAGATCAGAAACTAGATTGGCTAAATTAGAAGTGTTTTGTTCAGAATTCTCTGTCTGTTGCTGAGAAGATGATGGAAAAGGCTTGCTATTGCTCAGCCTATTGCGTCCACCATTGTTAAAGCCTTGTTGAGGCTTTTGTTGATCCTTCCATGAGAAATTTGGATGATTTCTCCATGATGAATTATAGGTGTTTCTATAAGGTTCACCCATGTAATTTACCTCTGCCATTGTAGGGTTCTCAGGATCATAAGCTTCTTCAGAAGCTGCCTCTTTAGTATTGTTGGATGCATTTTGCCATCCATTCAGACTTTGAGAGATCATGTTGACTTGCTGAGTCAACACTTTGTTCTGAGCTAATATGGCATTCAGAGCATCAATTTCAAGAACTCCCTTCCTCTGAGGTGTCCCATTATTCACGGAATTCCTCTCAGAAGTGCACATGAATTGGTTATTTGCAACCATGTCAATGAGTTCTTGAGCTTCTGCAGGTGTTTTCTTTAGGTGGATGGATTCACCTGCAGAATGGTCCAATGACATTTTCGAAAATTCAGATAGACCATAATAGAATATATCTAAGATGGTCCATTCTGAAAACATGTCAGATGGACACCTTTTGGTCAGCTGCTTGTATCTTTCCCAAGCTTCATAGAGGGATTCACCATCTTTTTGTTTGAAGGTTTGAACATCCACTCTCAGCTTACTCAGCTTTTAAGGAGGAAAGAATTTATCCAAGAAGGCCGTGACCAGCTTCTCCCAAGAGTCCAGGCTATCCTTAGGTTGTGAATCCAACCATATTCTAGCTCTGTCTCTTACAGCAAAAGGGAAAAGCATGAGCCTGTAGACTTCAGGATCTACTCCATTCGTCTTAACAGTCTCACAAATCTGCAAGAACTCAGTTAAAAACTGGTAAGGATCTTCAGATGGAAGTCCATAAAACTTGCAGTTCCGTTGCATTAAAGCAACTAGTTGAGGCTTAAGCTCAAAATTATTGGCTCCAATGGTAGAAATGGAGATGCTTCTTCCATCAAATTTGGACGTTGGCTTTGTGAAGTCACCAAGCATCCTCCTTGCATTATTGTTGTTGGGTTCGGCTGCCATCTCCTTCTCTTGTTCGAAAATTTCTGAAAGGTTGCTTCTGGATTGTTGTAATTTAGCTTCTCTTAGTTTCCTCTTCAGAGTCCTTTCAGGTTCTAGATCAGCTTCAACAAGAGTGTCTTTTTCCTTGTTCCTGCTCATATGAAAGAGAAGAAAACAAGAAAAGAAAGAGGAATCCTCTATGTCACAGTATAGAGATTCCTTTATGTTAGTAGAAGAAGAGAAGGGAGAAGAATGAAGAAGAGTAGGTTCGGATATTTAGATGGAGAGAGGTGAAGAGAAGTGTTAGTAAATAATTAATTAAATAGAAGAAGAAAAGAGGAAGAGAATTCGAAAATAATTTTTAAAAAGGGGTTAGTAGTTTTCGAAAATAAAAGATAAGATATAATTAAAATTAAAACAATTAATTAATTAAAAAGAATTTTTGAAAAAGGGGTGAGATATTTTCGAAAATTAGAGAGGGAGAAGTAGTTAGGTGATTTTGAAAAAGATAAGAAACAAACAAAAAGTTAAATAGTTAGTTGAAAAAGATATTAAAATCAAATTTGAAAAGATAAGAAGATAAGAAGTTAGATAAGATATTTTGAAATCAAATTTTGAAAAAGATAAAATTTTTGAAAAAGATAAGATAAAAGATAAAAATATTTAATTCAAAAATTTGAAATTACTTACTTCACTAACAAGAAACTACAACATAAGATTCTAGAACTTAAAGATTGAACCTTTCTTAACAAGAAAGTAACAAACTTCAAATTTTTGAATCAATCACATTAATTATTAGTGAATTTTCAAAAATATGATATAAAGATAAGAAAAAGATTTTGAAAATATTTTGAAAAAGATTTTTTGAAATTTTCAAAAAAATAGAAAAAAAATGAAAAAGATATAATTTTTGAAAAAGATTTTGAAAATATAAGATTTTTAAAATTTGAAAATTTGACTTGACTTGTAAGAAACAACTAATTTTAAAAATTTTTGACCAAGTCAACCCAAAATTTCGAAAATTTGGAGGGAAATAAGGAAAAGATATTTTTGATTTTTTTTTGAATTTTTAATGATGAGAGAAAAATTAAAAACGTCATTTTTGTGTTTTTCTCTTTTCTTTATGGATCAAAACAAAGAATGCATGCAAGAACACTATGAATGTCAAGATGAACACCAAGAACACTTTGAAGATCATGATGAACATCAAGAACATAATTTTGAAAAATTTTTGATGCAAAGAAAACATGCAAGACACCAAACTTAGACATCTTTAATGCATGGACTCTAACAAACGAAAAATGCACATGAAAAACAACAAACAAAACAAAACAAGAAAACATCAAGATCAAACAAGAAGACTTGTCAAGAACAACTTGAAGATCATGAAGAACACTATGAATGCATGGAATTTTTCGAAAAATGCAAGTAAAATTTTTAAAACATGCAATTGACACCAAACTTAAAAATTGACTCAAGACTCAAACAAGAAACACAAAATAATTTTGAATTTTATGATTTTTTTTATTTTTTTGGATTTTTATTAATTTTTTTTCGAAAATAAAGTTTGGAAAAACGAAAAAGAAAAGAAAAATTTTGAAAAAGATTTTTGAAAAGTTTTTGAAAAGAAAATTACCTAATCTGAGCAACAAGATGAAGCTCGAACAATCCCCGGCATCGGCGCCAAAAACTTGGTGGACGAAATTGTGATTCATTTCTTCTCTTTGTATTTTGTAAAAGTCATTGCTTTTTCTTTCCCTGGCAATGGCACCAAAAACATGATGCCAATACCATGGTTCACAACTATGTGTGGTCACAACTCCGTTCAACTTAACCAGCAAGTGTACTGGGTCATCCAAGTAATACCTTACGTGAGTAAGGGTCGATCCCACAGAGATTGTTGGTATGAAGCAAGCTATGGTCACCTTGTAAATCTCAGTTAGGCAGATTAAATGGTTTATGATAAGTTCAAAAATAAATAATAAACAGAAAATAAAATAGGATAGAAATACTTATGTAAATCAATAGTGGGAATTTCAGATAGGCGTATAGAGATGCTGTGCTCCTCTTGAATCTCTACTTTCTTATTACATTCATCCAATTTCTTCTTACTCCTTTCCATGGCAAGCTATATGTAGGGCATCACCATTGTCAATGGCTACATCCCATTCTCTCAGTGAAAATGGTCCTATGCTCTGTCATAGCACGGCTAATCATCTGTCGGTTCTCAATCAGGTTGGAATAGAATCCCTTGATTCTTTTGCGTCTATCACTAACACCCAGACTTCAGGAGTTTGAAGCTCGTCACAGTCATTCAATCCCGGAATCCTACTCGGAATACCACAGACAAGGTTAGACTTTCCGGATTCCCGGAATCCTACTCGGAATACCACAGACAAGGTTAGACTTTCCGGATTCCCATGAATGCCGCCATTTATCTAGCTTATACCACGAAGATTCTATTGGGGAATCTAAGAGATATGCGCCCGGCCTAAGGTAGAACGGAAGTGGTTGTCAGTCACATGCGTTCATAGGTGAGAATGATGATGAGTGTCACGGATCATCACATTCATCAAGTTAAAGTGAACCGTATATCTCGGAATAAGAATAAGGAGAATTGAATAGAAAATAATAGTAATTGTATTGAAACTTGAGGTACAGCAGAGCTCCACACCCTTAATCTATGGTGTGTAGAAACTCCACCGTTGAAAATACATAACTGAAAGGTTTAGGCATGGCCAAATGGCCAGCCCCTATGGTCTAAGGACTAGGCGTCCAGAGATGTCTAATACACTAGTAAAAAGTCCTATTTATAATAAACTAGCTACTAGGGTTTACATGAGTAAGTAATTGATGCATAAATCCACTTCCGGGGCCCACTTGGTGTATGTTTAGGCTGAGCTTGGTCTATCCACGAGCTGAGGCTTTTATTGGAGTTGAACGCCGAGTTATAGCGTGTTTTGGGCGTTCAACTCCGGGTCGTGACGTGTTTCTGGCGTTTGACTCCAGACAGCAGCATGTACTTGGCGTTGAGCGCCACTTTACGTCGTCAATTCCCGAATAAAGTATGGACTATTATATATTGCTGGAAAGCTTTGGATGTCGGCTTTCCAACGCCGTTGAGAGCGCGCCATTTGAAGTTCTGTAGCGCCAGAAAATTCATTTCGAGTGCAAGGAGGTCAGATTTCAACAGCATCAGCAGTCCTTTGTTAGCCTCCTTCTCAGAGTTTTGCTCAGGTCCCTCAATTTCAGCCAGAAATTACCTGAAATCACAGAAAAACACACAAAATCATAGTAAAGTCTAAAAATGTGAATTTAGCATAAAAACTAATGAAAACATCCCTAAAAGTAGCTTGAACTTACTAAAAAACTACCTAAAAACAGTGCCAAAAAGCGTGTAAATTATCCGCTCATCAGTTGCATATAGTTTAGTTCCATTGAAAAAAAGTCATGCCCTTTGCTTCATTCTTGGTTTAAGCATGAGGACATGCTTGCTCTAAGTGTGGGGAGGTTGATAAACCCCATTTATAGGGTTTATCATGTATTGATTTTAGGAGATTTTAACACCTTTTACCCATATTTATTCAATGAATTAGCATGATTTTGTGATTGTCTCCTTATTTGTGCTTAGATGTAAAAACATGTTTTTTAGGCCTTTAACATGATGATTTTAATCTCCCTTTGATTCCACTAGATGCCTTGATGTGTTTGTTAGTGATTTCAGATTGAAAAGGCTAGAAATTGATCAAAGGAGTGAAGAGGAAAGCATGCAAAGTGGAGAAATCATGAAAAGCCAAAGAGTTGAACTCGCCCATGGATGCGCGTGCGCACAAAGCGCTTATGTGCACCTTGCGAAATGGCCCATGGACGCGTACGCGTGCTATGCACGTACGCGTCGATGCTGATACTTGATTTTTAAGTGAATTCGCACCCAGCAAATTCTCAGGAGTTGTGGGGGCCAATCCCAACCAACTTTGGTGCCAAAGATGCTATTTAAAGCCAAGGATTGAAGAGCAAATGGAGACTCAATCATTCACTCACTTTTTGATCATTTTTACACATTAGGATTAGTTAGAAGTAGTTTTAGAGAGAGAAGCTCTCACTTCTCTCTAGGATTAGAATTAGGATTAGGTTTAGTTCTTAGATCTAGATTTAGATTCATGCTTTCTTCTACTTTTGATTCTCCATTCTTGTTGTTACATTCATCTTCCTCTATTCTTTTGTTGTAATTTCCTTTATGTTGCTTCTATATTTTGTTGTATATCTACTCTTGTTCCTTCTCTTTTCTTTCAATTCAATTTGAGGTAATTCATAATAATTGTGTTTCTTTTGATTGTTGTTGTTAATTCCTTGCAATAATTGTTGTAAGATTCTATTCTCGTTGTCAATTTGCTTTGCTTTTCTTTTGTACCTTCCAAGTATTTGATGAAATGCTTGGTTGGATTTTATTATAGATTTTGTTCCTCTTGGCCTAGGTAGAGTAATTAGTGACTCTTAAGTTATCTAATTCCTTTGTTGATTGATAATTAGAAGTTGCTAATTAATTTGAATGCCTCTAAAGCTAGTCTTTCCTTTAGGAGTTGATTAGGACTTCAGGAATCAAATTGATTCATCCACTTGACTTTCCTCCATTGTTAGGGTTAACTAACTGGGAGCAATGAACAATTTGTGGTCACAATTGAGGAGGATAACTAGGATAGGACTTCTAGTTCTCATATCTTGCGAAGAGCTTTGTTTGTTGTTAGTTTATTTTCTTTGTCATTTATATTTCTTGTATAAAATCTCAAAAATCCCAAAATAACTCATAACCAATAACAAGACATTTTATTGTAATTCCTAGGAAGAACGACCCGAGGTTCAATACTTCAGTTTATAAATTTTAAGGTTTTGTACTAGTGACAAACAATTTTTTGTATGGAAGGATTATTGATTGGTTTAGAAACTATACTTGCAACGAGAATTCATTTGTGAAATTCTATACCATCAAAAATTCATTCATCAAAATGGCTTAATTCATTCTTGGTTTAAGCATGAGGACATGCTTGGTTTAAATGTGGAGAGGTTGATAAACCCTATTTGTAGGGTTTATCTTGTGCCTAATTTAGGAGATTTTATGACCTTTTACCCACATTTATTCAATGAAATAGTATGGTTTCGTGATTGTCTCCCAATTTGTGCTTAAGTGTGGAAACATGCTTTCTATACCTTAAATTAGTTAATTTTAATTCACCTTTGATTCCAATAGATGCCTTGATTTGTTTGTTAAGTGATTTCAGGTTGAAAAGGGCTAGGGAAGGATCAAAAGAGTGAAAGGAAGGCATACAAAGTGGAGAAGATCGTGAAAAGCCAAAGAATTGAACTCGCCCATGGACCCGCGCGCACACCTTGCGAAATGGCCCATGGACGCGTACGCGTGCTGTGCACGTACGCGTCGATGCTGATACTTGATTTTTAAGTGGATTCACGGCCAGCAAATTCTCAGGAGTTGTGGGGCCCAATCCCAACCAACTTTGGCACCAAAAATGCTATTTAAAGCAAAGGATTGAAGAGCAAAAGGGGAATTCCATCATTCACACACATTAGAATTAGTTTAGAGTTAGTTTTAGAGAGAGAAGCTCTCACTTCTCTCTAGGATTAGGTTAGAGGTAGATTAGGATCTCCTAGATCTAGGTTAATTTCATGCTTTGATTTACTTTTCCTTTTGTAATTCTTCTTCTTCTACATCTCTTCTCTCTAGTTTAGCATTTAATTCTTGTAATTCTTTACTTTTATGTTGATGCACTTTTGTTCTTCTATTTTTCTTTAATGCAATTAATGATTCATGTTTCTTTATTGTTCATTTGATTTGTTGTTGTTTAATTCCTTGCAATTGAGTAATGTAGATTTACTTTCCTTGCAATTTTACTATGCTTTCTTTTTATGCCTTCCAAGTGTTTGATGAAATGCTTGGTTGGATTTTAGAATAGAATTTTATGTTCTTGGCTTGGAAAGGTAACTTAAGAACTCTTGAGTTACTAATGTCCAAGTAATTGATGATTGGAAACCATTGACTCTAGTTCTCACTAATTAAATTAGTGGAGAGTTAGGACTTATGGACTTGGATTGATATATCTCATTTAACTTTCCTTTACCACTAGTTAGAGGATGACTTAGCGGGATTGATCCTTGCCAATTCTCATATTGTGGTTAGTGATTAGGATAGAGATCCTTGACCACCAACCCTTGCCAAGACCTTTTTAGCTATTAATTTACTTTTTGCCATTTATCTTTCATGTCTCTTATCAAAACCCCAAAAATAACTCATAACCAATAACAAGACACTTTATTGTAATTCCTAGGGAGAACGACCCGAGGTTTGAATATTTCGGTTATTAATTTTAGGGGTTTGTTACTTGTGAAAAACAATCTTTTGTATGAAAGGATTATTGTTGGTTTAGAAACTATACTTGCAACGAGACTTCAATAGTGAAATTCTATACCAAATCATCAAAATGGCGCCGTTGCCGTGGAGTTGCAATGGTGTTGGGTTATTGGTTATTGTATATATGTGAATAGTGTGAATATGTTTGCTTATGTCAGCTCTTGCTAGTTTTATGATTTGATTTTCTTTGCTTCTTATTTGATTTTATATTTTTTTTTTTTGCTTTTCTCTTACTACCATGAATTCTCACTTTGGCTATGAGGTTGGTTATCAACATGTTGTAGGAAACGGAAGCTTCAATGAGGATGTGTATCAAGGATGTGATAATCAAAGGTGGGAGGAGCCATATGTATATGATCAATCTTCATGGCGACAACCTTCACCAATAGACTATGAACAAGAGCCACTCTTTGATGCATATCAATTCAATGGCCATGGTGAATCTCCTTGTGACTTTCAAGAACCACCACCATATGCCTATGAGTCATATCCTCAACATGAACCATACTCACAAGCCTTCTACCACCAAACACCTCAATATGACCTTGATCCATATCCATCCTACCAACCACCTTTTGAACCACATGAACCATATATGGAACCACCATTCCAATATCAATACTCCCAAGAACCACCTCAATACACACCACCACATCCGTACCAAGAAGAACCACCTTCCTATTATGAACCCATTCTCCAAGACATTGAACCCTCATATCCATCCCAATCCTCAATGGATGAAATCCTTAGCCTTATACTTCAAGGGCAAGGAGAAATGCAAAGGGAGACACTAGAATTTTTGGCTACCTTGACCAAGGTAGTAAGCACTTTGGTCTCCCAATGCTTGAGCACTCAAAGCACTCTCATGGTCACATGTGGAGAATTAATTGAAAAGAATATCATGAAGGAGAGATTGGAAACTCCGGTGGAGAATGAGAAATGCTACTTTGTGTTAGAACAATTGGAGGAACCTATGATCATTGAAGAAGAGGAAGAAGTGGTTGAAGACTTAGGAGATGCGGAACCTCCATGGGAACCTCGTGTTGAAGAAAATTCCTCCAAGAAGATTGAGTTTGATGTTGAGGAGGAGAGTGCACAACCTCCAAAACAAATTTTGGATGAAGACTTGGAGGGAATGAAGCAAGAATTGAGTTCCCTTGGTGATGAAGATCTTGCATCCAATCTTCTTGGTGAAGAATCCTTTGAATTTAAAGAACCTTCTCCCAATGAATTTGAAAGTGATGTGGAGGTAGATTTCTCTCAACCTCCCATTTATGACTTGAGTGATAGAGAAGAGTTAGATGAATTTTATGAACAAAGGATTGAGAATGAAGAAGTTTATGAAGAGGTGGAGATTGACAAGGAAGTAAACAAGGGAGTAGAGCTTGCAAGAACATTAGAGATACCTCTCCCCAAGCCACCACCATCCATTCTCTCATTCATGTGGGTAAATTCCTTATACTTAAGCTTTATTATTCCCCTTGAATATGGTTTACTTGAGACGGATGGTCAACTTAGACATATTTGTGGCTTTAAGAGTAAAAGGGAGATGGTTAGTGGTTGGAAACCTCATTCTAGGTTCATTATGGTTGTATGCTCAAAGCTTAATTGCAAGGTTTGGTATAGAACTAGATTGCTTGGGTCTAGGATGTTGTTTGGTTGCTTAAATGAGAATTCCAAGGCTATGCCACCCAAATGGACTAATAATGATCAACTTCAAGATGGGTGTCAAAATAAAGTGTAGGATCCCGGATCGCATAAGAAAAATCAATTTTGGGAGCCCCAAGCTTGTGAAGAACTCCATCAACACTGGGTTCAACAAATAAGGAATCTTGGGGCACAATGGAGGACCAAGCATTGGTGGATGTTCAAAGATAGCTTCAAGCACAAGCCACCTTGAGAGGAGCTCCCCATAAGTCCAACTTAAGGACAATAAACAAAAGTGCTAGGTGGGAGACACCCCACCATGGTAAATTCTTTTCATTTTTTTCTCTTTTGTACATACTAATAGAATTAGTTTAATTTCATGTTTTGTTGAGTTTGTTGAGTCTAATTGGTAGTTTAGTATGTTAAATAAGGTTTTATGGTGTTTTGGTAGCTGTTTAGAGGTTTGGAATGCTTGGATTGGTGCAAAAACATAGAAATTTTTTTTGAAAAACAGTGCATCATCCACGCATACGCGCACTGCGCGCGTACGCGTGCATCAAGCGTTTTCGACCATCCACACGCGCGCGCCATATGTGCGTACGCGTGGATTGCAAAATTTCATTCCTCTATACATTGACCCGAGAGTTGTGCTTAAGCTGCGCTAGTACTGTGCCTTTCACACAAACCAACTCGCGCGTACGCGCACATGACGCGTACGTGCCACTCTCGAAATAAGCCATCGATGCGGACGCGCCATGTACGCGTACGCATCGTGCCCATTCCACTACCATCCATGCGCGCGCGCCATGCGTCCGTATGCGCGGATGTCCTTCCTTCACTACATTTCTTTTCTTCTCTCCTTTCCATTTCTTTCCCCCTCCTTTCTTCTTCCCTTCTTCTATCCCTCATCCAACACTCCCAAACACTATTGATAACCATTAATTTTAGTTAACTAATTAATTAGTTAGTTAGTTGCTTAGTTAGTTGATTAGTTAGTTTTCATTTCATTTTCTCTTTTTCATTATAAGTGTTGGATTGTTATTCTTGTTTACCATTAATTGCTGCCGAGTTTTAAAAAGGGATGTTATCTTAACATCATCATGTTTATAATCTTTGTTGTATTCTATTCTTGAGGTTATATTTTGCTACTTGGTTTTGAGTTTCTCATGCTTACCTTTTAAGAATACCAAGTGATGAGAAATGCCTTTAAGCATGTTTAATCTTTTTGAATTGCATGATTTGGCCACCATGTGATTTGAACCCTACTCTTTGATTAGGCAATCTCTTGATATTGGATGATGAGCATTTACCTTAATGCATTGTGTTTCATGATTATATGCATCCATATGTTTTTAGCTTGAATGCTTTCATGCTTCTTCAATGCTTGTTTCACCTTACAAGTTCACTTAAAGCATCTCAAGCACATTAGGATAAGTGAGGTGTATACTTCTTTTGTGACATCACTTTTTATGTTAACGTGCGTTCTAAACCGCGTAATTTAGAATTTACACACATTCATGTCACACTAATTCACTGACTCAATTCTAGTGATTTACCTCATTCCAACAATGTATGCTTCCTTGCTTTTATATCTTCTCATCTTATGGTGTTATATTTTTGTTTTTTTTATGAATGATGCACCGCAAGCAAAATCGGAAGCAGAAGAAAGAATACGCATCAGCCGATTGATCTACCAGCTGAAGGTAGTAATCTAGAGAGTCGCCATACCACCTTGCTCATCTTTGAGTATACCGAGAACGGTGCAAACTTTTAAGTGTGGGGAGGTCGTCCGACCGATCGACGATTTTGGGTGACAAGTTTCTAATTCCAACACTTTTGCATTTCATTCTAGGATTTTAGGATTTTTACTTGCATTTTCTTATTTTTGCATATGTATACACAATAAGTTTAGTCAAAATAATGAAATTTTTCAAGGATTTCTATCTATAGGGCACCAATTGATTTGAGTGAAAACTTTTCATAGAACTTGCTTGAATTATATATCTTGTGGATCATGTTTTTGAGCTAAGAACACAAGCTTGTGAGATTTGAGCCTAATGGTGTGGTTACATCTTACAACCACTTATTTTCCTTCTTGTGTGCATTATTCTCTTTCTATGATTGTAATCTTTTATTTGTTTGATTCTTTATGTCCATTATTTTGTGTATACATGCATTTATATGATTGAGGCCATCATTTCATTTAGCTCACTTACCCAAAAAGCCTTACCTTTTATCTTCCTTTGTTAGCCAAATTTGAGCATACGATTAACCCACTTTGTTCTTAATTTAGCACATTACAAGCCTTAAAGCGGAAAACAATAAATGTCTTTTGATTAGCTTAGACTAGAGTGTGTGTATCATTCAAGTGTGGAAATCTTGGGACATTGGAGGAATAAAAGGGTAGTTTTGTAATTTTATTGAAATTATTGGGAATTGGGTACATGCTCATGTATTAATAAAATGTATAGACCTTATGCATTGATGTTCTTGTATATAATTTGAAAAAAAGAAAAAAATGAGAAAAACAAGAAAAAAAAACAAAAAGAAGAGTATGGAAAAGAAAAGAAAGAAAAAAATAGAAAAAGAAAGAAACAAATAAAAAGAAAGAAATAAAAAGGGGACAAAATGCCCCAAGCAAAGCTCAATAAGGGTCAATGCATAAGTGTTGTGAAATAAAAAGGAAATGCATGAGTGTGTGAAAAAGGGAGAAATTTGGGTAGTTAGGTTAGCTTTAAAATTGTATAGGGTGTCATAGGTTAGGTGGGAAGTTTAAGCGTATCAAAGATTCAAATTTCAAGCTCACTTGACCAAATATGCATCCTTACCTTGATCCTAGCCCCGTTACAACCTATGAAAAGACCTCATGAAAACTTGTATGCATGCATTGAATAAATGTTGATTGTTAGAAGAAAAACAAATCTTAGAAAGCATGAAATAGAGGAGAATTGAGAGAATCAACCCTAAACACTTGAGTGAATAGAGTGCAAACACATCCGGTAAGGGTTTGATGCTCAATTACATATTTCCATCTATAAGTATCACTTTTCATGCAAGTTTGTAAAAATATTCAATAACTCAATCCAATTGTGGATTAGACTTGCTAGTCCTTAGCCCTTGTGCATATATGCTTCTTGGGAATTGATTTATTTTGACCAAGCAATTGCATTCATTTAGATAATTGCATATAGGTATATTGCATTTAGTTAGTTTCCATTGAATAAATGTCATGCCCTTTACTTCATTCTTGGTTTAAGCATGAGGACATGCTTGGTTTAAGTGTGGGGAGGTTGATAAACCCCATTTGTAGGGTTTATCTTGTGTTGAATTTAAGGGATTTTATGACCTTTTACCCACATTTATTCAATAAAATAGCATCGTTCCTTGATTGTCTCCCAATTTGTGCTTAAATGTGAAAACATGCTTTCTAGACCTTAAATTAGTTAATTTTAATTCACCTTTGATTCTACTAGATGCCTTGATTTGTTTGTTAAGTGATTCCAGGTTGAAAAGGGCTAGGGAAGGATCAAAGGAGTGAAAGGAAAGCATACATAGTGGAGAAGATCATGAAAAGTCAAAGAATTGAACTCGCCCATGGACGCGCGCGCGCACCATGCGCTTACGCTCACCTTGCGAAATGGCCCATGGACGCGTACGCGTCGATGCTGAAACTTGATTTTTAAGTGAATTTGCGCCTAGCAAATTCTCAGGAGTTGTGGGGCCCAATCCCAACCAACTTTTGCGCCAAAAATGCTATTTAAAGCCAAGGATTGAAGGGCAAAAGGGGGATTCCATCATTTACACACATTAGGATTAGTTTAGAGTTAGTATTAGAGAGAGAAGCTCTCACTTCTCTCTAGGATTAGATTACAGGTACATTAGGATCTCTTAGATCTAGGTTAATTTCATGCTTTGATTTACTTTTCCTTTTGTAATTCTTCTTCTTCTACATCTCTTCTCTCTAGTTTAGCATTTAACTCTTGTAATTCTTTACTTTTATGTTGATGCACTTTTGTTCTTCTATTTTCTTTTAATGCAATTCATGATTCATGTTTCTTTATTGCTCATTTGATTTGTTGTTGTTTAATTCCTTGCAAGTGAGTAGTGTAGATTTACTTTCCTTGCAATTTTACTAATGCTTTCCTTTTATGCCTTCCAAGTGTTTGATGAAATGCTTGGTTGGATTTTAGAATAGAATTTTATGTTCTTGGCTTGGAAAGGTAACTTAGAAACTCTTGAGTTACTAATGTCTAAGTAATTGATTATTGGAAACCATTGACTCTAGTTCTCGCTAATTGAATTAGTGGAGAGTTAGGACTTATGGACTTGGATTGCTATATCTCATTTAATTTTCCTTTACCACTAGTTAGAGGATGACTCAGTGGGATTTATCCTTGCCAATTCTCATATTGTGGTTAGTGATTAGGATAGAAATCCTTGACCACCAACCCTTGGCAAGACCTTTTTAGCTATTAGTTTACTTTTTGCCATTTATCTTTCATGTCTCTTATCAAAACCCCAAAAATAACTCATAACCAATAACAAGACACTTTATTGTAATTCCTAAGGAGAACGACCTGAGGTTTGAATACTTCGGTTATTAATTTTAGAGGTTTGTTACTTGTGACAAAAAATCTTTTGTATGAAAGGATTATTGTTGGTTTAGAAACTATACTTGCAACGAGACTTCAATAGTGAAATTCTATACCATCAAAAATCAAATCATCATTAGCCTATGCACGTGAAAGCTTTATTGCTCAGCCCAAACACACACCAAGTGTGCCCCGAAAGTGGATTTCTACACTATCTATCTTAGTTTACTCATTTTCTGTAAACCTAGGTTACTAGTTTAGTATAAAAACTACTTTTTAGAGATTCATTTCATACCTCATGACATTTTACATCTGAATTTGTATCTTTTACGGCGTGAGTCTCTAAACCCCCTTGTTGGGGGTGAGGAGCTCTGCTGTGTCTCGATGAATTAATGCAATTATTTCTGTTTTCTATTCAATCACGCTTGTTTCTATTCTAAGATATTCATTCGCACTTCAACATGATGAATGTGAAGATCTGTGACACTCATCACCATTCTCAACCTATGAACGCGTGCCTGACAACCACTTCCGTTCTACCTTAGATTGAATGTATATCTCTTGGGTTCCTGGTTCACGAGTTTAACTGCCTCTCCTGACAATAGAGCATTCAAATCCGTGAGATCAGAGTCTTCGTGGTATAAGCTAGAATCAATTGGTAGCATTTCTGAGATCCAGAAAGTCTAAACCTTGTCTGTGGTATTCCGAGTAGGATCCGGGAAGGGATGACTGTGACGAGCTTCAAACTCATGAATGCTGGGCGCAGTGACAGTGTGCAAAAGGATCAATGGATCCTATTCCAACATTAGTGAGAACCAACAGATGATTAGCCATGTATATGGACCCTTTTCACTGAGAGGACGGCTGGTAGCCATTGACAATGGTGATCCACCAACATACAGCTTGCCATAGAAGGAAACCTTCCGTGCGTGAAGAAGAAGACAGTAGGAAAGCAGAGATTCAGAAGACAGTGCACCTCCAAAACTCCAACCTATTCTCCATTACTGTATAACAAGTATTTATTTCATGCTCCTTTACTTTTCGCAATTAAAACTAAGAACCACTATTTTATGGTTTATATTGTGTTTAATTATGTGGTTTTATCATGATCCTTACCCACTTATTCATTAATTTAGCATGCATTTATATTTTTTTCTGAAATTACTACATGGTTGAAAACTACTTCCTAGAGACTTTTTAATTATGCATTTTAGTTCTCCTTTATCCCATTCGATGCCGTAATCTGTGTGTTAAGTGTTTCAGGCTATATAGGGCATGGATGAGTTGGAGAATGGAAGGGAAGCTAGCAAAAATGGAAGGAACACAAGAAATTGAGGAGATAACCAGCGAGAAGTGACGCGGCCGCATGGCTCACGCGTTCGCGCGAAAGTGGAGAAATCGCAGTGACGCGGCCGCATGGCTCACGCGACCGCGCGGAATGGAAAAGCACAAGTGACGTGGAGGCGTGGACGACGCGAACGCGTGGCAGGGAAAAACGCGAATGATGCGTCCGCATGGATGACGCGATCGCGTGACGTGTGCGATCTGCATAATCTGCAGGATTCGCTGGGGGCGATTTTGGGCCCTATTTTGACCCAGTTTTCAGCCCAGAATAGCAGACTAGAGCTAGAGAACATGCAGAAACCAGACACAACATTCATTCTACACAGTTTTAGTTTTTAGATCTAGTTTATACTCCTCCTCTAGGTTTTTTCTCTCTTGAGACATTGATAGTTCTTAGGATTTTATCTTTCTACCACTTTTTGCATTGGGATACTGAGAAGAGTTATTACCTCATCAAGACTTCGACATTCTAGTTTGTTTTCTTTACTTGGCTTTACTCTTCCATGTCCTTTGCTTTGTTTAATTTTACCATTGGAATATTTTTAGGATTATTTAATACAAGGATTACTTTTATTTTCAATTGATTATTTTTATTTTTATTTACAATGTCTTTCCTTAATTCCTTTTCATATGTTATGAATTTTACATTCACAATGAGCGAGTAGTTCCCTAACTTGATGGGGAGTTGATTGAAAGGAACCCTTGAGTTGGAAGGCTTGAAAGAAAGATTATAATTGGGTTATTGTTGGCTTGCCCTCTAGTCACTAACACCAATCCCTTTTAATTAAGTTAGTTGCAACTTGTGAACGGGCATAGCATCCCAATTTGTTTAACTTTCCCTTACCTAGAAGTGATAACTAAACAGGATAACCTTTAATTATCAATTAATCTAAAGAGTAATCCAACAATAGCGGGACTTCCAGCTAATCAACTCCCAGTCAAGGCTTTTATTTACATCATTCAAATTCTCCAATTTTATTTCCTGTTTATTCAACTCAAACCTTTTTGAAAACATCTGATTAATAAAATAGAACACTTTTCTACAACTCGTTGGGAGATGACCTGGGATTCATACTCCCATTATTTTAATTTTAAATTCCTGTGACACCTTTCTAAATTGATAAGTGGGTTTCTGGTGAGTTAAGAACTACACTTGCAACATATATATTTTAATAATTTTTAATTCACCAATTTCCGCCGCATCAATTTCCTGACTAAGAGTTACAAGATAACCATAGCTTGCTTCAAGCCAACAATCTCCGTGGGCTCGACTCTTACTCACGTAAGGTATTACTTGGATGACCCAGTACACTTGCTGGTTAGTTGTGCGGAATTGCAAAATTGTGATTGTAATTTTCGTGCACCAAGTTTTTGGCGTCGTTGCCGGGGATTGTTCGAGTTTGAACAACTGATAGTTTCTTTTGTTCCTTAGATTAGGAAAACTGTCTTTTGTTAGTTTAGAGTCTCTTTATTTTCTTTTCAAAAATTTTCAAAAATCTTATTTTTCTTAGTTAATTTTCTATTTTTACTTGAGTCTAGTTTCATGTTTTAAGTTTGGTGTCAATTGCATGTCCTTATTTGTTCTTCATATTTTCGATTTTGTGTCCATTGTTCTTTCTTGATCTTCGAGTTGTTCATGTTTATTTTTTGTGTGATCTTTAGTTTTTCTTGTTTTGTGTCTTTCCCTGTTTTTCTTGTGATTTTCGAAAAGTTCAAAAAGATTTTTCAAGAAAATACTTTTTCTTTCATAACTCAGTTGGTTAGAGTGTTGGCTTATGTTTTTAGCATCTTCTTTTCAAAAATAATTTTTCTTTGATTAAATCTTGTGTCAAATTTTAAGTTTGGTGTTCTCTTGTTAATTTTTCTTTAATTTTCGAAAATTTTATTTTGGTTTTCTAAAAATTTTAAGTTTGGTGTTCTTTCTTTTTGTTCTTATTGTTCTTGTTGTTCTTGGGAGTCTTCAAAGTGTTCTTGAGTCTTCTTTGTGTTTTGATCTTAAAATTTTTAGGTTTGGTGTTCCTTGGTGTTTTCCCTCCAAAATTTTCGAAAACAAGGAGCATTAGATCTAAAAATTTTAAATCTTGTATCTTTTGTGTGTTTTTCTCTTTCATAATAAAATTCAAAAATAAAAAAAAAATATCTTTTCCTTTAAATGCTCATAATTTTCGAATTCATTAGGTTGATTTGGTCAAAATTTTTAAAATCATATATTTTTCGAAAACTCCTAACCACTTCCTCTCTCCTCATTCTTCTTCGAAAATCCTCATAAAATATTTTCAAATTCCTTTTTTTATTTTATTTTATTATTTTAATATCCATTTTATTATATAATAAAATAAATAAAATAAATCCACATCATCTCCCTTTCTCCATCATGAACCTAAGTGGAAAAGAACAGTCTAGAAAGACTTTGGGGTCATATGCTAACCCCACTACTGCTTCATATGGGAGTAGTATCTGTATACCCCCCATAAGAGCTAACACTTTTAAGCTAAATTCTCAGCTCATTATCATGGTTGCAACAAAATTGCCAGTATTTCGGTCTTCCATAGGAAGAACTTACTGAGTTTCTGGTACAGTTCTTACAAATTGCTGACACAGTACGTGATAAGGAAGTGGATCAGGATGTCCACAGATTATTGCTGTTTCCATTTGCTGTAAAAGACCAAGCAAAGAGGTGGTTAAATAACCAACCCAAAGCCAGCATAAGAACATGAAAACAGTTCTCAGACAAATTCCTGAATCAATATTTCCCTCCAAAAAGGATGACACAACTAAGGCTGGACATCCAAGGCTTTAAACAAGAGAATAATGAATCTCTTTATGATGCCTGGGAGAGGTACAGAGAGATGCTAAGGAAATGCCCCTCTGAAATATTTTCAGAGTGGGTGCAGTTAGACATCTTCTACTACGGGCTTACAGAAAAAAGCTCAGATATCTCTAGACCACTCAGCTGGTGAATCTATACACATGAGAAAGACGATTGAAGAGGCTCAAGAACTTATAGATACGGTTGCTAGAAATCAGCATCTGTACTTAAATAGTGAGTCCTCCATGAAAGAAGAAAAAAAGGCAGTATCAACTGACTTTAGTCCTCAAGAACAAGCTGCTGAACTCAATCAGCAGCTATCTTCTATAACAAAACAGTTAGCAGAATTTAAGGAGATGCTACAAGAAACCAAAAATGCTAATAAGGCTATAGAATCACAATTGAATCAGACAAAATAGCAGTTATCAAAAAAGATAACAAAAGAGTGCCAAGCAGTTCAATTAAGAAGTGAAAAAATATTAAATACCTCAACTCAAAGCAGCAAAAAGCCAAGAAAAGAACAATTGACAGAGGATGAGCAAACTGCCACCCAAAATCCCTCTAAGGACAGTAAGAGCCCAGAGAGGAATGATTCTAGCATTCAAACGCCAAAAAAGGGTGAAAAAATGGCGTTAAACGTCCAGTGGATGCCCAGTTCTGGCGTTCAAACGCCAGAAAAGGGTGAAAAGTTGGCGTTAAACGCACATTCCTTCTCCCATCCTGGGTTCAAATGCCAATGAGGGATCAGACACCTACAAGTGCTGATAATAACTCCCTCAAGAAGGCTTCTCAACCTGCCTCTGTAGGAAATAAACCTGCAACAACCAAGGTTGAAGAATACAAAGCTAAAATGCCTTATCCTCAGAAACTCCGCCAAGCAAAACAAGATAAACAATTAGCCCGCTTTTCAGACTATCTCAAGACTCTTGAAATCAAGATTCCGTTTGCAGAGGCACTTGAGCAAATACCCTCTTAAGCTAAGTTCATGAAAGAGATCTTAAGCCATTAGAAGGATTGGAGAGAGACTGGAAACGTTTTTCTCACAGAAGAATGTAGTGCAGTCATCTTAAAGAGCTTGCCAGAAAAGCTCAAGGATCCTGGGAGCTTTATGATACCATGCACATTGGAGGGTACTTGTACCAAGACAACTCTATGTGATCTTGAGGCAAGTATCAACCTAATCCCTACATCCACTATCAAAAAGCTTGTTTTGTCTGAAGAGGTCAAACCAACCCGGATTTGTCTTCAACTTGCTGATGGCTCCATTAAATATCCATCATGCGTAATTGAGGACATGATTGTCACAGTTGGGCCATTTACCTTTCCCACTGACTTTGTAGTGCTGGAAATGGAGGAGCACAAGAGTGCAACTCTCATTCTAAGAAGACCTTTCCTAGCAACTGGACGAACCCTCATTGACGTCCAAAAAGGGGAAGTGACCCTAAGAGTCAATGAGGATGAGTTTATGCTGAATGTTGTTGAAGCAATGAAGCATCCAGACACATCAAATGACTGCATGAGAGTTGATATTATCGACTCCCTGGTAAAGGAGATCAGTATGGCTGAGAGTCTCGAATCAGAGCTAGAGGACATCTTTAAAGATGTTCAGCCTGATCTAGAGGTACCAGAGGAAATAAAAGAACCTCTGAAAACTCCTCAGGAAGAGGAAAAACCTCCAAAACCTGAGCTCAAACCATTACCACCATCCCTGAAATATGCGTTTCTGGGAGAAGGTAACACATTTCCTGTAATCATAAGCTCTGCTTTAGAGCCACGAGAAGAGAAAGCACTAATTCAGGTGCTAAGGACACACAAGACAGCTCTTGGGTGGTCCATTAGTGATCTTAAGGGCATTAGCCCAGCTAGATGCATGCACAAGATCCTACTGGAGGATAATGCCAAGCCAGTGGTTCAACCACAAAGGCGGCTGAATCCAACCATGAAGGAGGTGGTGCAGAAAGAGGTCACTAAATTACTAGAGGCTGGGATTATTTATCCTATTTCTGATAGCCCCTGGGTAAGCCCTGTCCAAGTTGTACCCCAAAAAGGGAGGCATGACAGTGGTTCATAATGAAAAGAATGAATTGGTTCCAACAAGAACAGCTACAGGGTGGCGTATGTGTATTGACTACAGAAGGCTTAATACAACCACCAGAAAGGATCATTTTTCTTTACCATTCATAGACCAGATGCTAGAAAGACTAGCAGGTCATGACTATTACTGCTTTTTGGACGAGTATTATGGTTATAACCAAATTGCAGTAGATCCTCAGGATTAAGTGAAAACAGCATTCACATGTCCATCAGGAGTATTTGCCTACAGAAGGGTGCCTTTTGGTCTATGCAATGCACCAGCAACCTTTCAGAGATGCATGCTCTCTATCTTTTCTGATATGATGGAAAAATTTCTGGAAGTCTTTATGGATGACTTCTCAGTATTTGGAGACTCATTCAGCTCCTGTCTTGATCATCTAGCACTTATTCTGAAAAGGTGCCAAGAGACTAACCTGGCTTTAAACTGGGAAAAATGTCACTTTATGGTGACTGAAGGAATTGTCCTTGGGCATAAAATTTTGAACAAAGGAATAGAGGTGGATCAAGCTAAGGTAGAGGTAATTGAAAAATTACCACCACCCACCAATGTTAAGGCAATCAAAAGTTTTTTGGGACATGCAGGATTCTACAGGAGGTTTATAAAGGATTTTTCAAAAATCTTAAAACCTCTGAGTAACCTGTTAGCTGCTGATACACCCTTTGTCTTTGACACAGAGTGTTTGCAGGCCATTGAGACTCTAAAGGCTAAGTTGGTTACAGCACCTGTCATTTCTGCACCAGACTGGACATTACCATTCGAATTAATGTGTGATGCCAGTGACCATGCTATTGGTGCAGTGTTAGGTCAGAGGCATGACAAGCTTCTGCCCGTCATTTACTAAGCCAACCGTGTTCTAAATGATGCACAGAAGAACTACACAACCACAGAAAAAGAGTTGCTTGCAGTGGTTAATGCCATTGACAAGTTCAGATCCTATTTGGTAGGATCAAAAGTGATTGTGTACACTGACCATGCTGCTCTTAAATATCTACTCACGAAGCAGAATTCAAAACCTAGGCTCATAAGATGGGTGTTGCTTCTGCAAGGGTTTGATATAGAAATAAAAGACAGAAAAGGGACAAAGAACCAAGTAGCAGATCCCTGTCCCGAATAGAACCAGTAGAAAAGGCATCCCACCCCTCCATTGAGATCTCTGAAACCTTTCTGGATGAGCAACTATTTGCCATTCAAGAAGTACCGTGGTTTGCAGACATTGTAAACTATAAAGCGGTAAGATTCATACCCAAAGAGTACAGCAGGCAGCAAATGAAAAAACTGATCTCTGATGCAAAGTACTACTTGTGGGATGAGCCATATCTCTTTAAGAGATGTTGGTGCGGTATTTTACAATCCACACTACTAACCGGCAAGTGCACCGGTCGTACCAAGTAATACCTTACGTGAGTAAGGGTTGATCCCACGAGGATTGATGGATCAAGCAACAATGATTGAGTAATTGGCTTAGTCAATCAAACAGGAAATAGTATTTGGATGTTCGATCGTACAGAAACTAAAATAATAAAATAAATGGCTTTGGAATAAAATATTAAGAGGGCAGTTAAGGTTTCAGAGTTATCTATTTTTCGGATTAACTTTTATTACTAATTAATTTAATCATGCAAGATTTAATTTCATGGCAAACTATATGTTACTAGACCCTAATTTCTTAGACCTTTCTAGTCTCCTCTAAAATTTATTAACTGCCAATTCCTTGGTCAATTAATTCCAATTAGAGGGTGATGATCAATTTCTAGTTTATATGCCAAAAGAATCCTAATTATCCAAAAATTATGGGATTATATGTCATGTATCCCGTTAAATACAAACAATTAGAAATTCAGTATAATATGTTTTCCAGCTGTTGTTCAAGTAAAGAGCTTTTCCAAGTTTTACAATAACTCAATTAGAACATGGGTCATACTTCCGTTCCACCCATATTCATAAAATAAAGAACGAAAACAATTATTGAAATATAAATCAAGACATGAATTAAATTAAAAAGATCAAACGAATCAATCCATGAAAATAAAAATAGCTCATAACCTTAACAATGGAGGATTAGTTGCTCATGGTTCAGAGAAAAATAAGGGTTGTCAAAAATGTACCGTGTCTAAATGTACAGAGTTCTTATCTGATGGCATCTAAATTCCTATTTATAACTAATCCTAATAAATTTAAAATCTAATTATCTAAAAATAATATCTTTTCCTAAAAGATAAGATTTGAATTTAAATTCGAATTAATTAACAAATCTTCAGTTGATGGGTGGGGACCACTTGATTTGTTGGTGACGAAATTGTGATCATCAACAATGGCTCCAAAGACTTGGTGCTCTCAAACATAAATCACACTTTGTCACAACTCCGCACAACTAACCAGCAAGTGTACTGGGTCGTCCAAGTAATACCTTACGTGAGTAAGGGTCGGTCCCACAGAGATTGTTGGTATGAAGCAAGCTATAGTCACCTTGTAAATCTCAGTCAGGCGGATTCAAATTGATAGTGGTTTTCAGAAAATATAAAGAGATACTTAATTAAATAATAAAGGATAGAAATACTTATGTAGATTCATTAGTGGGAATTTCAGATAGGTATATGGAGATGCTATGTTCCTTCTGAATCTCTGCTTTCCTACTGCATCCATTCAATCCTTCTTATTCCTTTCCATGGCAAGCTGTATGTAGGGCATCACCGTTGTCAACGGCTACATCCCATTCTCTCAGTGAAAAAGGTCCAAATGCTCTGTCACAGCACGGCTAATCATCTGTCGGTTCTCAATCAGGTTGGAATAGAATCCAGTGATTCTTTTGCGTCTGTCACTAACGCCCAGCCTTCAGGAGTTTGAAGCTCATCACAGTCACTCAATCCCGGAATCCTACTCGGAATACTGATGTGTGGAAAACGATCCAACACAAAACTCACCGGCAAGTGTACCGGGTCGCATCAAGTAATAATAACTCACATGAGTGAGGTCGATCACACAGGGATTGAAGGATTGAGCAATTTTAGTTTAGTGGTTGATTTAGTCAAGCGAATCAAGTTTTGGTTGAGTGGGTTGTATTTAACAGAATATAAATTGCTTGGAATGTAAAGGGAGAAGTGATGAGCGGATATTTTATACGCTTTTTAGGGGTAATTTCATGTAGATTTTAGCATGTTTCAGTTAGTTTTTAGTAGAATAATATTAGTTTTTAGGCAAAAAATCATATTTCTGGACTTTACTATGAGTTTGTGTGTTTTTCTGTGATTTCAGGTATTTTCTGGCTGAAATTGAGGGAGCTGAGCAAAAATCTGACTTAGGCTGAAAAAGGACTGCTGATGCTGTTGGATCCTGACCTCCCTGCACTCGAAATGGATTTTCTGGAGCTACAGGAGTCCAATTGGCGCGCTCTCAACGGCGTTGGAAAGTAGACATCCAGGGCTTTCCAGCAATATATAATAGTCCATACTTTGCGCGAGGATAGACGACGTAACTTGGCGTTAAACGCCAAGTTCATGCTGCTGTCTGGAGTTAAACGCCAGAAAAACGTCATTATCCGGAGTTGAACGCCCAAAACACGTCATAACCTGAAGTTTGACGCCAAGAAAGGCCTTTGCACGTGGAAAGCTTTAGTCTCAGCCCCAGCACACATCAAGTGGGCCCCAGAAGTGGATTTCTGCACCAATTATCTTAGTCTATTCATTTTCTGTAAACCTAGGTTATTAGTTTACTATTTAAACAACTTTTACAGACATCTCTTGTACCTCATGACATTTTCAGATCTGAATTACATACTTTGTGACGGCATGAGTCTCTAAACTCCATTGTTGGGGGTGAGGAGCTCTGCAGCGTCTCGATGATTTAATACAATTCCTTTGTTTTCCATTCAAACACGCTTGTTCTTATCTAAGATGTTTATTCGCGCTTAACTGTGGAGAAGGTGATGATCCGTGACACTCATCACCTTCCTCAACCCATGAACGTGTGTCTGACAACCACCTCCGTTCTACATCAGATTGAATGAATATCTCTTAGATTCCCCAACAGAATCTTCGTGGTATAAGCCGGATTGATGGCGGCATTCATGAGAATCCGGAAAGTCTAAACCTTGTCTGTGGTATTCCGAGTAGGATTCCGGGATTGAATGACTGTGACGTGCTTCAAACTTTAACCTGCTGGGCGTTAGTGACAGACGCAAAAGAGTGATTCTATTCCAGTAGGAGCGGGAACCAACCGGTGATTAGCCGTACTGTGACAGAGTGCGTGCATAGTTTTCACTGCGAGGATGGGAAGTAGCCATTGACAACGGTGACACCCTACATAGAGCTTGCCATGGAAGGAACCTGCGTGTGAGAAGAGGATTTCAAGGAAGAGTTGAAGTCAGAGGACAAAGCATCTCCAAAACTCCAACATATTCCCCAGTACTGAAAATCAAGTAACTCTATTATTTTAACTTACAATTTTATGAAATTTGCAGTTTGGCTTTTTACAAATAAATCCAAATAATCCTATTGATATCCTGACTAAGACTAATAAAATAAATATTGATTGCTTCAAACCAATAATCTCTGTGGATTCGACCCTTACTCACGTAAGGTATTACTTGGACGACCCAGTACACTTGCTGGTTAGTTGAACGGAATTGTGCTCTGAGCAAGTAATCAGTTAGTTAAATTAGTTCTCCTTGGCACATGCCAAGGAGCCATTAATTAAAGATCACAATTTCGTCCACCAAGAAGAGAAATTGCAGTAAATTAAAGAACAGGAAAGTAAACTTGCTGAATCTTAAAGAACAAGAAATTAAATGACTGAAACTTAAAGTGCAAGAGATATAAATTGCAGTAACTTAAATGGCAAGGAATGTAAATTTCTTGAATGTAAAAGGGATTTGAGGACTGGGATTGCAGAATCTAAACAAAGAGAAAGTAAATTGCAACAATTAATAAAGTAGAAGATGAATTGGAATAAACTGAAATTCAAACAGAAAATGAAATTAAAGTGCAGCAGGGTTCACAGAAAAACCAAAAGTAAAATGGGATCTCAGGTCTCAAGAGACTAGAAAGCAAAGTCTAGATCTCAATTTGCCTTCCCAGATCCAAGTTCACAAAGCAATTGACAAGGAATTGAAGAAGAAGCAGTAAAGAGAATGTCAATGGATTCAATTATGCAGAAAAGAAATTAAAGAGTTCTTGAGTGGAGATTGAGACAGAATTTCCTCAATTCTTAACACCCAAGAATCAAAACAAAGAAATTAAAAAGACCCAAGCAAGAACGAGGAAGAAGAGAGATCAATTCTCCTCCCTAATTCTCTGAAATCTCAGTGAAGACACCAAGAGAAGTTCCAAAATGCAAAAAATAAAATTCAAAGCTCAAAGAAAGTGCCAAGTTCAAAAGCTAAGCAAAAGGTTCTAGCAAAAGGTCCTAATTACATCAAACTAGCTCCTATTTATACACTTTCTATTCTTGGATTTTGGGATTTGGATGGGCTTTTGATTTGGTGAAGAAATGAATTAAGTTGGCATTTTAATTGAATTTTTCGGCCCAAAATAATAGCTTCCAGGAGGCTGCCCTGCCCTTGTGGAGGGCAGGGCAGGATTTGGTGCGTGTTGGTGCTTGCTTGGTGCGGCTTGGTGCGGCTTGGTGCGGTCTTGGTGCGCAAAACGGTGCCCTGCCCTCACGGAGGGCAGGGCAGGAAAAATTGGTGCGCCAGAAATATGCCACGGTGCGTGCTTGGTGCTGCCAGATTCAAGCTGTGATGCGCGCTGGTGCTGCCAGGATCGTGCCTTGGTGCGCAGAATGCTGCCCTGCCCTCGCGGAGGGCAGGGCAGAAAAACATGGTGCTGCCAGGATCGTGTGTGGTGCGCGCTGGTGCTGCCAGGGTAGTGATTTGATGCGCCAGAATTGAACCTTGGTGCGCCAGATTCATGCACCAACAAAATGCTGCCCTGCCCTCGCGGAGGGCTGGGCAGTGTTTTCACTTTGATGTCCCAGGTTCGAATCATGGCCGAAACACACGCTCATTCATTTTCCTTGGTTTCTTGGCACGATGATGAGACTTAGTTCCTTGCTTCCTCATGGTTTCGTGTTCAACTCTTGTGGCAAGCACTTGGAGACATTTTCCTTTGATTTTCTTCCTTGGTGAGCCCGATACTGCCCTTGTGGAGGGCAGGGCAACATTTTCTCCTTCTTGATTTCAAGGCATAAATTTGTGCTCTGCCCTTGTAGTGGGCAGGGCAGAATTGCCTTCTTTGCTTAGTTCCCTTATGTTGCCCTCCTAGAGGGCAGTGTGCCCTTGTGGAGGGCAATGCTTGCCTCCCCCATTGTATGTGGCACACTTTTCCTTCCTTTGACCACGCTTCCTTCTCCTTGGGTCACGCTTTCTTTAGGCCACGCTTTTCTCTTTTATTCTTTTCTTCACCTGAAATAAACCAAAACAACCACTCCAAGTATCACTAAATTCATAAGGCTTATAAATCAATTAAAATTCAATTAAAATTAGCTTAAACCTCATGGATTAACATTAATTTCATGGTGGTTGCTTGATTTAAAGAAGTTGTGCATTTTCACTCCAAATCACTTACTTAAGAAGCAAGAAAGTGTATAAAGACTAATAAAACAAGTGAAATTAGCTTGAAAAATGGGTATATGATGACTTGTCATCACAACACCAAACTTAAATCTTGCTTGTCCCCAAGCAAGCATCAAAACTAAGAGTAAATGACATGAATAAGAAAAGAACACATATCCTTATTAGGCATATAGCAGAACTTGATTTATGGAGTCTTTATGCAGACAATGATAACTCAATTATTGTTGCTGTTACATAATATACATCCTTCCTCAAAGGCTTGCTAAACTTGCTGTTATAAGACTCACTTTTTTAATTTCTCCCTTGCTAACTTTTCTTGGCTTACAATGTTTAACAAGCTTATTATTCTTTTGGAGGTTTGGTGTCAAATGTTGCAGTATTAGCCTTTGGCTTTATTTTCTTTTCTTTTGCTCAACATCTTTCCACCACAGACACATGGCTCACTAATTCTTCCTAGGATCATTGATGCCCAGCATCTCTTTGGATAACTAAATGTTCTGTATCTAAGTTGCTCTTTATTGTGGATTTTCAATTGGCCATCCCAAATCAGTTGATCTAAGTGACCGGGTTTTAAAATACCCCTTAGAATTTACTCATCCAAGCATATCTCAGTACAAGAACACCACAGGCATATGTCCTAGGGTCCAAGCTATTGGTGTCCAACCTTTATTCTTTGTGCCATTTTGGCTTTTTCTTCTTCCTTTTCTTTCTGTTTTTGTTACCAAGGGCTGTTTCATTATTGATAAGAGTCTTTGTACAGCAAGCCAACTCACACTTGAATGAGAATGATATTATGCAACAATTATTTCATGAGTTATGCATTTAATCAAACACATATACCACCACTAACTTCCATTCTTACTTATGCAACATTGGATATTTCACTTTTCAATTCAAACAAGTCTCTTTTATTTAAGCATATGGGAAACAAAACAAAATTTAAAGCTAAGTGATGGATAACAAGCATTATGCAGATTTAGCATTTTTAACAAACAATTTCACTTGCAACTAGATAAACACTTTAGCAAGACATACAATGGTTTCCAGATTCAAAACATTTCACAGCAGCAAGGATCAAGTGTAGATACAACCTTTGAAGTTGCAGCCCTTTGATTCTTCCTTCTGTTATGTTCTCTTTGAGTTAAGATGCATAATGTCTTCAATTGTTGCCTCATGTCCTGCATAATTCTCAAAGTTGCTTGCTCTCAAGCCCTTAATTATATGGTTAGTATGTATAAATGGAGTGTGGCTCTTAGAACTGTTTTGGTGTGTGAACACCAAACTTAATTGTTTGCCACTGCCTCTTATGCAACCATTTTAACCATATGTGAAACCTTGTGTCCTTGCTAAAGGTTAATGAAATTAAAGCTAGAAAGCAATTAAACAGTTGAATAATGTGTTTGGTTGCTTGGAGTTAGCATCATGCAAGAGTTGAGAATGTGTTTTTAATTGATATTTTTTTTGTGGAACACCAAACTTAGAATCTTTCATTCTCCCTTAAATTGTGTTGGTGTGCAACACCAAACTTAGCTCCTTGCAATCCATACCAATTATTCAACATTTTTATTGAAAAAGCTATGAAAGAAAACTACCTCAGGTTGGGTTGCCTCCCAACAAGCGCTCTTTTATTGTCACTAGCTTGACATCTTCTATTTTTGCTTCAAGGGGGATTTAGGTTCTGGACCTCCTTTTCTTTGTTCCATTACCCCCCTAGATATAGTTTTGCTCTATGACCATTTGCTGTAAACCGACTCTTTGTTGCTTCATCTAGCAATTCAATACTCCCATAAGGGAAAACCTTAGTCACCAAGTATGGACCAGTCCACTTAGACTTAAGCTTGCCAGGGAATATCTTGAGCCGTGAGTTGTACAAGAGTACTTGTTGTCCAGGGTTGAATTCTTTCTTCAAAATCTTCCTGTCATGCCATCTTTTAGCTTTTTCCTTGTATATCTTGGTATTTTCATAGGCTTCTAGCCTAAACTCATCTAGCTCATTCAGCTGCAACAACCTTTTCTCTCCTGCTGCTTCAGAATCCAAATTTAGAAGTTTAGTGGCCCAAAAGGCTTTGTGCTCAAGCTCTACAGGGAGATGACAAGATTTGCCATATAACAGCTGAAATGGGGACTTCCCAATAGGAGTTTTGAAAGCTGTTCTGTATGCCCAAAGTGCATCTTCCAACTTCCTAGCCCAATCCTTTCTTGTGCTACCGACTATTTTTTCTAGGATCTTCTTCAGTTCCCTGTTTGCTAATTCTGCCTGCCCATTAGTTTGAGGGTGATATGGTGTGGCTACCTTATGAATAACTCCATATTTGTAGAGAAGTTTCTCCATTTGTTTGTTATAAAAATGACCACCACCATCACTGATGAGACCCTTGGGTACTCCATATCTAGTAAAGATGTGCTTCTTTAGGAATTGAAGGACAATTTGTGCATCACAGGTAGTTGTGGCTATGGCTTCCACCCATTTTGAAACATACTCTACTGCCACCAAGATATATCTAAATGAATGGGAAGGGGGAAAGGGTCCCATGAAATCAATGCCCCATAGATCAAATAATTCTACTTCCAAAATGAAATTCTGTGGCATCTCGTTCCTTTTTGTTAGTCCTCCTGCTCTCTGGCATTCATTACATTGGTGGACAAACTCCCTGGCATCTTTGAAGATGGTTGGCCAATAGAAACCACTTTGTAATATCTTTGCTACTGTTCTTTCTGGACCAAAGTGTCCACCATAAGCTGAGCCATGGCAATGCCATAATATATCTCTTATTTCACTTTCAGGAATACACCTCCTGATTATTCCATCAGAGCACCTTCTGAACAGATAGGGTTCATCCCACAAGAACTTCTTTGCTTCATTGATTAGTTTCTTCACTTGTTGCTTAGTGAATTCTTGAGGTATCTTTCTCCCCACTTTGTAGTTTGCTATATCAGCGAACCATGGTGTTTGTTGGATCAGCATAAGATGTTCATCTGGGAAGCTTTCATTCACAGGTAATGAGGCCTTTTGAATTGTTTCTGGTGGCAGCCTTGACAAATGATCAGCGACTAGATTTTCAGTGCCTTTCCTGTCCTTTACCTCAATGTCAAATTCTTGTAGGAGTAGAATCCACCTGATAAGTCTTGGTTTAGCATCCTGCTTTGACATCAAATACTTGAGAGCAGCATGATCAGTATAAACCACAATTTTAGATCCTATCAAGTACGATCTAAACTTATCAAATGCATAGACTACAGCTAACAATTCCTTCTCTGTTGTAGTGTAATTTTTTTGAGCTTCATTCAATACTTTACTTGCATAATATATGACATGATGCAAATTTCCCTTCTTCTGTCCAAGTACAGCACCAATTGCAATATCACTTGCATCACACATGAGTTCAAACGGTAAGTTCCAATCAGGGAGTGTGATAATTGGTGCTGTTGTGAGTTTATGTTTTAAAGTTTCAAAAGCATGCTGGCAATTTTCATCAAAAACGAAAGGTTTATCAATCATTAAGAGGTTACTCAAAGGTTTGGCTATTTTAGAAAAATCTTTGATAAACCTTCTATAAAATCCTGCATGCCCCAAGAAACTTCTAACAGATTTCACATTAGTTGGTGGAGGGAGTTTTTCTATTATTTCCACTTTTGCTTTGTCAACCTCTATCCCTTTTCTTGAAACTTTATGACCAAGAACAATCCCCTCAGGCACCATGAAATGGCACTTCTCCCAGTTCAAAACTAAGTTAGTTTCTTGGCACCGTTTCAAGACAAGAGTTAGATGGTTTAAGCAAGTATTGAAATTATCACCAAAAACAGAGAAGTCATCCATGAAAACCTCTAAAAATTTTTCAACCATATCTGAGAAAATGGAGAGCATACACCTTTGAAAAGTGGCTGGGGCATTGCATAATCCGAATGGCATTCTTCTATAGGCAAAAACTCCAACTGGGCATGTGAATGAAGTTTTTTCTTGGTCCTTTGGATCTACCACTATCTGATTATACCCAGAATAGCCATCCAAGAAACAATAATAAGCATGGCCAGCCAACCTTTCAAGCATTTGGTCAATGAAAGGAAGTGGGAAGTGATCTTTGCGTGTGGCATCATTCAACCTTCTATAGTCAATACACATCCTCCACCCTGTCACAGTTCTGGTGGGAATGAGTTCACTCCTCTCATTGATGATGACTGTCATCCCACCTTTCTTTGGTACCACTTGGACTGGGCTTATCCATGAACTATCGGAAATAGGATATATGATTCCTGCATTCCATAATTTCATTACTTCCTTCTGGACGACTTCCTTCATTGCAGAATTTAGTCTTCTCTGCGGTTGAATTACTGCTTTGGAATTGTCCTCCAAAAGAATCTTATGCATGCATACTGTGGGGCTGATGCCTTTCAGGTCATCAATGGTCCATCCTAAGGCATCCTTGTGAGCTCTGAGAACATCAAGAAGCTCTCCTTCTTCTTTCTTTGTCAAGAATGAGTTAATGATCACTGGGAAGCTCTCTGAAGTGCCAAGAAATGCATATTTGAGATGAGAAGGTAATGGCTTCAGTTCTTGCTTTGGCACCTCTTCTTTTTTGCTTGGTTCCACCTCTTTGTCTATGGAAGCTTCAGCTACATGTTCCTCTATTATTTCCTGATTGTCTCTTTCTTGCTCATGCTGATCAATGTCTAATATTTCTTCCACCAGGCTCTCTATCATCTCCACCCTCAAATGATCTTCCTGCTCAGGAGGGTGTTGCATTGACTTAAAAACATTTATGATCATTTGCTCATTGTGTACTCTAAAAATCATTTCTCCTTTTTCCACATCTATAATGGCTCTTGCGGTTGCTAGAAATGGTCTGCCCAAGATGATTGAATTGTTGCCTTCCTCGTCGGTATCTAGGATTACAAAGTCCGCAGGAAAGATGAACTCTCCAACCTTTACTAGCAAATTTTCCACAATTCCATTTGGTGTCTTGATTGATCTGTCGGCCATGACTAGTGACATCCTGGTGGGTTTGAGCTCTTCTATGGCAAGCTTCTTCATCATGGACAAGGGCATTAAGTTGATACTAGCTCCAAGATCACAGAGAGCTTTGTCCAAGGATAGTTTGCCTATAGTGCATGACACTACAAAACTCCCTGGATCCTTAAGCTTTGGTGGGATTCCTTTCTGGAGCACAGCGCTACATTCCTCACTAAGCATCACCGTTTCCTTCTCATTCCAATCTCTTTTCTTGTTGATGAGCTCTTTCAAGAACTTGGCATATAGAGGCATTTGCTACAAAGCCTCAGCTAAAGGTATGTTAATTTCCAGCTTCTTGAAAGTCTCAAGAAATTTGTGAAAATGCTGATCCTTTGTCTCTTTGTGGAATCTCTGTGGATAAGGCAGTGGTGGTGTTAAGCTCTTCTCCACTTGATGTTGTCTTGGAATTGGTTCTTCCATGATTTGCTTCCCTTTTTTCAAATTCTGTGGTTTGTTGTCTTCCTCTGTGAGTTTTTCTGGAACATTCTTGTTTAACATGTCCTTGTTGATGGCTTCATCATTCTTTGTTGGCTCATTGTCATTGTTCTTGGTTGCTCCTTGGTTACCATCTAATAACACTTTTCCACTTCTTATTTGCACGACCTTGCATTCTTCCTTTGGGTTGGGAATGGTGCCACTAGGTAGTGAGCTTCATGGCTTTTCAACAGAAATCTGTTTGGAGATTTGCCCAATTTGCCTTTCTAAGTTCTTCATGGAAGCTTCTTGGTTCTTTGTTGTCAATTCCTGGTTCTTCATCATTTTCTCCATGAGCAGCTTTAGATTGGTGATCCTCTGGGATTCATGTGAAATTGGTTGATTTTGGGTTGTTGATGGATGATGATAAGTGGTTTGATTTGTTGGGTGGTTATTGGGTGGATAATGGTTAGAGTTGGGGTAGTTATTTTGTGGTTTTCTATATGTATTTTGGTTAGTGTTTGGCTGGGGGTTATGGTTTGTGCTTTTCCAATTATTCTGACTTGTGTTTCTTTGCCATGGTTGTTGGTTTTGATTATGGTTGTCTCCCCATCTGAGGTTGGGATGGTTCTTCCAAGATGGATTGTAAGTATCACCATAGACTTCATTTGTTCCAGGATTTTGATTGTGCATGTATTGGACTTGCTCTTGCTGTTGCTCCTCTTGAGTTTCTTCACTTTGCACCCAAGTAGTTGGTGGTTGGCTTGTGGCACTCACTGATGCAACTTGCAAGCCATCAATTCTTTTGGCCATTTGTTCAAACTGTTGTTGAATCTGCTGCTGCATTATCTTGTTTTAAGCTAGAATTGAGTCCACTCCTTCCAACTCCATTACTCCTCTTCTTTGTGATGGTTGGCGTTGTCTTTGGTGAGCAAAGAAATATTGGTTATTGGCCACCATGTCAATGAGGTTTTGAGGTTCCTCTGTAGTTTTCATGAGTTGCAAAGAGCCTCCAGCTGAATGATCAAGTGCTTCTTGAGCTTTAAGAGTGAGTCCCTCATAGAAGTTTTGCAACTTGTCCCACTCAGTGAACATCTCTGGTGGACATTTCCTCAATAGAGCCTTATATCTTTCCCATGCTTCATATAAGTTCTCAGCATCCATTTGAGTGAATGTCTGCACCTCAGTCTTCAATCTTAGGATTCCTTGAGGGGGATAAAATTTGGCAAGGAACTTGCTCACAAAGTCGTCCCAAGTGTTGATGCTTTCTTTTGGAAAGGTCTCTAGCCATTGAGTGGCTTTGTCTCTGAGAGAGAATGGAAAGAGCAGCAACTTGTAGCTATCAGGAGGTACACCATTGGTTTTCACCGTGTCACAGATTCTCAAGAAGGTAGACAAATGTTGATTTGGATCTTCCAAAGGCCCTCCTCCAAAAGAACAATTGTTTTGAACCAGAGTGATGAGTTGTGGCTTTAGTTCAAAATTGTTTGCATTGACATTAGGAGGAAGAATGCAACTTCCACAGTGTCTAGCATTTGCAAATGTGTATGAAGCCAAGACTCTTCGTTGTTGTTGGTTATTGTTGGCTCCTTCTCCTGGCTGATTGGGATCTCCTTCCATCTCTTGGAATTCCTCCTCAGATTCTTCCTCTCCAATAACGTTCTTTCCTCTTTCAGCTCTTCTTATTCTTCGAAGAGTTCTTTGGTCAATTTCAGAGAGGACAGGGGAAGATCTTCCTGTACCTGACATACAAACACACAACAATAAACACACAGATCCAGAAAACCAATGAAACTTCACTCTATAGTTGGAATGAAGTTTTAGTTAGTTTAAGCAAAAATTCAAACAGTTAGTGTGTTAGTAGGAATTAGAATAACAGAAAAGAAAAAGTGCTTAATCTAGACCTCCACCTCACTTAATCATTGTCAATCTATTTCAATCCCCGGCAACGGCGCCAAAAACTTGATGTTTGGAAAACGATCCAACACAAAACTCACCGGCAAGTGTACCGGGTCGCATCAAGTAATAATAACTCACATGAGTGAAGTCGATCCCACAGGGATTGAAGGATTGAGCAATTTTAGTTTAGTGGTTGATTTAGTCAAGCAAATCAAGTTTTGGTTGAGTGGGTTGTATTTAACAGAATATAAATTGCTTGGAATGTAAAGGGAGAAGAGAAATTGCAGTAAATTAAAGAACAGGAAAGTAAACTTGCTGAATCTTAAAGAACAAGAAATTAAATGACTGAAACTTAAAGTGCAAGAGATGTAAATTGCAGTAACTTAAATGGCAAGGAATGTAAATTGCTTGAATGTAAAAGGGATTTGAGGACTGGGATTGCAGAATCTAAACAAAGAGAAAGTAAATTGCAACAATTAATAAAGTAGAAGATGAATTGGAATAAACTGAAATTCAAACAGAAAATGAAATTAAAGTGCAGCAGGGTTCACAGAAAAACCAAAAGTAAAATGGGATCTCAGGTCTCAAGAGACTAGAAAGCAAAGTCTAGATCTCAATTTGCCTTCCCAGATCCAAGTTCACAAAGCAATTGACAAGGAATTGAAGAAGAAGCAGTAAAGAGAATGTCAATGGATTCAATTATGCAGAAAAGAAATTAAAGAGTTCTTGAGTGGAGATTGAGACAGAATTTCCTCAATTCTTAACACCCAAGAATCAAAACAAAGAAATTAAAAAGACCCAAGCAAGAACGAGGAAGAAGAGAGATCAATTCTCCTCCCTAATTCTCTGAAATCTCAGTGAAGACACCAAGAGAAGTTCCAAAATGCAAAAAATAAAATTCAAAGCTCAAAGAAAGTGCCAAGTTCAAAAGCTAAGCAAAAGGTTCTAGCAAAAGGTCCTAATTACATCAAACTAGCTCCTATTTATACACTTTCTATTCTTGGATTTTGGGATTTGGATGGGCTTTTGATTTGGTGAAGAAATGAATTAAGTTGGCATTTTAATTGAATTTTTCGGCCCAAAATAATAGCTTCCAGGAGGCTGCCCTGCCCTTGTGGAGGGCAGGGCAGGATTTGGTGCGTGTTGGTGCTTGCTTGGTGCGGCTTGGTGCGGCTTGGTGCGGTCTTGGTGCGCAAAACGGTGCCCTGCCCTCACGGAGGGCAGGGCAGGAAAAATTGGTGCGCCAGAAATATGCCACGGTGCGTGCTTGGTGCTGCCAGATTCAAGCTGTGATGCGCGCTGGTGCTGCCAGGATCGTGCCTTGGTGCGCACAATGCTGCCCTGCCCTCGCGGAGGGCAGGGCAGAAAAACATGGTGCTGCCAGGATCGTGTGTGGTGCGCGCTGGTGCTGCCAGGGTAGTGATTTGGTGCGCCAGAATTGAACCTTGGTGCGCCAGATTCATGCACCAACAAAATGCTGCCCTGCCCTCGCGGAGGGCAGGGCAGTGTTTTCACTTTGATATCCCAGGTTCGAATCATGGTCGAAACACACGCTCATTCATTTTCCTTGGTTTCTTGGCACGGTGATAAGACTTAGTTCCTTGCTTCCTCATGGTTCCGTGTTCAACTCATGTGGCAAGCACTTGGAGACATTTTCCTTTGATTTTCTTCCTTGGTGAGCCCGATACTGCCCTTGTGGAGGGCAGGGCAACATTTTCTCCTTCTTGATTTCAAGGCATAAATTTGTGCTCTGCCCTTGTAGTGGGCAGGGCAGAATTGCCTTCTTTGCTTAGTTCCCTTATGTTGCCCTCCTAGAGGGCAGTGTGCCCTTGTGGAGGGCAATGCTTGCCTCCCCCATTGTATGTGGCACACTTTTCCTTCCTTTGACCACACTTCCTTCTCCTTGGGTCACGCTTTCTTTAGGCCACGCTTTTCTCTTTTATTCTTTTCTTCACCTGAAATAAACCAAAACAACCACTCCAAGTATCACTAAATTCATAAGGCTTATAAATCAATTAAAATTCAATTAAAATTAGCTTAAACCTCATGGATTAACATTAATTTCATGGTGGTTGCTTGATTTAAAGAAGTTGTGCATTTTCACTCCAAATCACTTACTTAAGAAGCAAGAAAGTGTATAAAGACTAATAAAACAAGTGAAATTAGCTTGAAAAATGGGTATATGATGACTTGTCATCAAATACCACAGACAAGGTTAGACTTTCCGGATTCCCATGAATGCCACCAACAATTCTAGCTTATACCACGAAGATTCTGATTAAGGAATCCAAGAGATATGCGCCCGGCCTAAGGTAGAACGGAAGTGGTTGTCAGTCACGCGAGTTCATAAGTGAGAATGATGATGAGTGTCACGGATCATCACATTCATCAAGTTGAGGTGCAACGAATATCTTAGAACAGGAATAAATCGAATTGGTAGAAGATAGTAGTAATTGCATTGAAACTTGAGGTACAGCAGAGCTCCACACCCTTAATCTTTGGTGTGTAGAAATTCCACCGTTGAAAATACAAAAGTGATCAAGGTTCAGGGATGGCCGAATGGCCAGCCCCCAAAAACAAAAACCATGATGTCAAAATCCAGATATGGAACCAAGATATCTAATAGACTAGTAAAAAGTTCTATTTATACTAAACTAACTACGAGGGTTTACAGAGGTAAGTAATTGATGCATAAATCCACTTCCGGGGCCCACTTGGTGTGTGCTTGGGCTGAGCTTGACCTATCCACGAGCTGAGGCTTCTCTTGGAGTTGAACGCCAAGTTGTAACGTGTTTTGGGCGTTCAACTCTGATTCGTGACGTGTGTCTGGCGTTTGACTCCAGAATGCAACATGGAACTGGCGTTGAGCGCCAGTTTACGTCGTCAAATTCCAAATAAAGTATGGACTATTATATATTTCTGGAAAGCTCTGGATGTCTACTTTCTAACTCCATTGAGACATGCCAGTTGGAGTTCTGTAGCTCCAGAAAATCCATTTTGAGTGCAGGGAGGTCAGATTCCAACAGCATCAGCAGTCCTTTGTCAGCCTTCTTTTAGAGTTTTGCTCAGGTCCCTCAATTTCAGCCAGAAAATACCTAAAATCATAGAAAAACACACAAACTCATAGTAAAGTCCAGAAATGTGAATTTAGCATAAAAACTAATGAAAACATCCCTAAAAGTAACTAGATCATGCTAAAAACTACCTAAAAACAATGCCAAAAAGCGTATAAATTATCCGCTCATCACAACACCAAACTTAAATTGTTGCTTGTCCCCTAGTAACTGAAAATCAATTAGGATAAAAAGAAGAGAATATACTATAAATCTCAAAATATCAATGAATATTAATTCTAATTAGATGAGCGGGACTTGTAGCTTTTTGCTTCTGAACAGTTTTGGCATCTCACTTTTTCCTTTGAAGTTTAGAATGATTGGCTTCTCTAGGAACATAGAATTTCAGATAGTGTTATTGATTCTCCTAGTTAAGTTTGTTGATACTTGAACACAACTACTTTTATGAGTCTTGGCCGTGGCCCTAAGCATTTTGTTTTCCAGTATTACCACCGGATACATAAATGCCACAGACACATGACTGGGTGAACCTTTTCAGATTGTGACTCAGCTTTGCTAGAGTCCCCAGTTAGATGTGTCCAGAGCTCTTAAGCACACTCTTTTTGCTTTGGATCACGAATTTAACCACTCAGTCTCAAGCCTTTCACTTGGACCTGCATGCCACAAGCACATGGTTAGGGACAGCTTGATTTAGCCGCTTAGGCCTGGATTTTATTTCCTTGGGCCCTCCTATCCATTGATGCTCAAAGCTTTGGATCCTTTTTACCCTTGCCTTTTGGTTTTAAGGGCTATTGGCTTTTTCTGCTTGCTTTTTCTTTTTCTTTCTAAATATTTTTTTTTTGAGCTTTTACTTTTTCACTGCTTTTTCTTGCTTCAAGAATCAATTTTATGATTTTTCAGATTATCAATAACATTTCTCTTTGTTCATCATTCTTTCAAGAGCCAACAATTTTAACATTCATAAACAACAAGATCAAAAATATGCACTGTTCAATCATTCATTCAGAAAACAAAAAGTATTGTCACCACATCAATATAATTAAACTATATTCAAGGATAAATTCGAAAATCATGTACTTCTTGTTCTTTTGAATTAGAAACATTTTTCTTTAAGAGAGGTGAAGGATTCATGGAATTTATTTATAACTTTAAGACATAGTTACTAAACACTAATGATCATGAAGTAGAGACACAAATATAGATGACATAATAAGCATAAAAACCGAAAAACAGAAAAAAAATAAGAACAAGGAATGAGTCCACCTTAGTGGCGTCTTCTTCTTGAAGGACCAATGATGTCCTTAAGCTCTTCTATGTCCCTTCCTTGCCTTTGTTGCTCCTCCCTCATTGCTCTTTGATCTTCTCTTATTTCATGGAGAATGATGGAGTGCTCTTGATGTTCCACCCTTAATTGTTCCATATTGTAACTCAAATCATCTAGGGAAGTGTTAAGTTGTTCCCAATAGTTGTTGGGAGGAAAGTGCATCCCTTGAAGCATCTCTGGGATTTCTTGGTAATGAGCTTCCTCATGCGTCTCTTGGGTTCTATGAGTGGACTCTCTTGTTTAGTCCATCCTTTTCTTAGTGATGGGCTTGTCCTCCTCAATGAGGATGTCTCCTTCTATGATAACTCCAGCTGAGTAACATAGATGGCAAATAAGATGAGGAAAAACTAGCCTTGCCAAAGTAGAGGACTTACCGGCTATTTTGTAGAATTCATGGGAGATGACTTCATGAACTTCTACTTCCTCTCCAATCATGATGCTATGAATCATGATGGCCTGATCCACAGTAACTTCAAATCGGTTGCTAGTGGGGATGATGGAGCGTCGAATAAACTCCAACCATCCTCTAGCCACAGGCTTGAGGTCTAGTCTTCTTAGTTGAACCGACTTGCCTTTGGAGTCTCTTTTCCATTGAGCTCCTTCCACACATATGTCCATAAGGACTTGGTCTAACCTTTAATTAAAGTTGACCCTTCTAGTGTAGGGGCGTGCATCTCCTTGCATCATGGGTAAGTTGAATGCCAACCTCACATTTTCCGGATTAAAATCTAAGTATTTCCCCTGAAACATTGTAAGATAATTCTTTTGATTCGGGTTTACACTTTGATCATGGTTCCTAGTGATCCATGCATTGGCATAGAACTCTTGAACCATTAAGATTCCGACTTGTTGAATGGGATTGGTTAGAACTTCCCAACCTCTTCTTTGGATCCCATGTCAGATCTCCGGATACTTATTTTTCTTGAGCTTGAAAGGGACCTCAGGGATCACCTTCTTCTTGGCCACAACATCATAGAAGTGGTCTTGATGGGCTTTGGAGATGAATCTTTCCATCTCCCATGACTCGGAGGTTGAAGCTTTTGTCTTCCCTTTCCCTTTTCTAGAGGATTCTCCGGCCTTAGGTGCCATCAATGCTAATGGAAAAACAAAAAGCTTATGCTTTTACCACACCAAACTTAAAATATTGCTCGCCCTCGAGCAAGAGAAGAAAGAAAATAAGAAGAAGAAGAAGAAAATATGGAGGAGAGGGGGAGAGGTGTATTCGGCCAAGAAGGAGAAGAGAGGTTTGTGTTGTGTGAAAATTAAGGAGAATGGAGGGGTTTATATAGGGAAGCGAGAGAGGGTAGGTTCGGCCATTTAGGGTGGGTTTGGGTGGGAAATACTTTTGAATTTTGAAGGTAGGTGGGGTTTATGAGGAAGAGTGGATGGATGTGAGTGGTGAAGGGGGTAATTGGGAAGAGGGATTGAGGTGATTGGTGAAGGGTTTTTGGGAAAGTGTGTTATAGGATTAATTAGGAGGTAAGGTGGGAATATGTTAGGTAGGGATCCTGTGGGGTCCACAGATCCTAAGATTATCCTGTGGGGTCCACAGATCCTGAGGTGTCAAGGATTTACATCCCTGCACCAATTAGGCATGTAAAATGCCTTAGCATACCATTCTGGCGTTTAAACGCCGAAGTGGTGCACGTTCTGGGCGTTCAACGCCCATGTGTAGCATGTTTCTGGCGTTGAACGCCAGTTCCATGCTTGTTACTGGCGTTCAGCGCCAGCTTTCCTCAAGGCACATTCCTGGCGTCCAAACGCCAGGATGTTGCTTGCTTCTAGCGTTCAGCGCCATATCCATGCTCTGTTCTGGCGTTGAATGCCAGCCAGATGCTCCTTACTGGCGTTTAAACGCCAGTAAGTCCTTCCTCCAGGGTGTGATTTTTCTTCTGCTGTTTTTGATTCTGTTTTTAATTTTAGTATTTTTTCGTGACTCCACATGATCATGAACCTAATAAAACACAAAATAAAAATAAAATTAGATAAATAAAAATTGGGTTGCCTCCCAACAAGCGCTTCTTTAATGTCAATAGCTTGACAGTGGGCTCTCTTGGAGCCACAAAGGTGATCAGGTCAATGTTGTGAACTCCCAACACCAAACTTAGAGTTTGGATATGGGGGTTCAACACCAAACTTAGAGTTTGGTTGTGGCCTCCTAACACCAAACTTAGAGTTTGATTATGGGGGCTATGTTTGACTCTGTACTGAGAGAAGCTCTGCATGCTTTCTCTCCAGTGTTACAGAGGGATGGTCGTGTGCCTTAAACAAAAGGTAGTCCCCATTCAATTGAAGGACTAATTCTCCTCTGTTAACATCAATCACAGCACATGCTGTGGCTAGGAAAGGTCTTCCAAGGATGATGCATTCATCCTCTTCCTTCCTAGTGTCTAAGATTATGAAATCAGCAGGGATGTAAAGGCCATCAACCTTTACTAACACGTCCTCTACTAATCCATAAGCTTGTCTTACTGACTTGTCTGCCAATTGTAATGAGAATAAGGCAGGCTGTACCTCAATAATCCCTAGTTTCTCCATTACAGAGAGTGGCATAAGATTTATGCCTGACCCCAGGTCACACAGAGCCTTGTTAAAGGTCATGGTGCCTATGGTACAAGGTATTAAGAATTTACCAGAATCTTGTCTCTTTTGAGGTAAAGTTTTCTGAACCCATGTATCTAGTTCACTAATGAGCAAGGGAGGTTCACCTTCCCAAGTCTCATTACCAAATAACTTGGCATTCAGCTTCATGATGGCTCCTAGATATTGAGCAACTTGCTCTCTAGTTACATCTTCATCTTCTTCAGAGGAAGAATAATCTTCAGAGCTCATGAATGGCAGAAGGAGATTTAATGGAATCTCTATGGTCTCTATATGAGCCTCAGATTCCTTTAGGTCCTCAATAGGGAATTCCTTCTTATTTGAGAGACGTCCCAGGAGGTCTTCCTCACTAGGATTTTCATCCTTCTCCTCCCTTGTGCATTCAGCCATATTGATTACATCAATGGCCTTGCACTCTCCTTTTGGATTCTCTTCTGTATTGCTTGGGAGAATACTGGGAGGAGTTTCAATGACTTTCTTACTCAGCTGGCCCACTTGTGCCTCCAAATTTTTTATGGAGGACCTTGTTTCACTCATGAAACTTAAAGTGGCCTTAGACAGATCAGAGACTAAATTTGCTAAATTAGAGCGGCTCTGCTCAGAATTCTCTGTCTGTTGCTGAGAAGATGATGGAAAAGGCTTGTTATTGCTTAGCCTGTTTCTTCCACCATTATTAAAGCCTTGTTGAGGCTTTTGTTGATCCTTCCATGAGAAATTTGGATGATTTCTCCATGATGAATTATAGGTATTCCCATAAGGTTCACCCCTGTAATTTACCTCTGCTATTGCAGGGTTCTCAGGATCATAAGCTTCTTCAGAAGCTGCCTCTTTAGTACTGTTGGATGCATTTTGCCATCCATTCAGACGTTGAGAGATCATGTTGACTTTCTGAGTCAACACTTTGTTCTGAGCCAATATGGCATTCAGAGCATAAATTTCAAGAACTCCCTTCCTCTGAGGCGTCCCATTATTCACGGAATTCCTCTCAGAAGTGTACATGAATTGGTTATTTGCAACCATGTCAATAAGTTCTTGAGCTTCTGCAGGAGTTTTCTTTAGGTGAATGGATCCACCTGCAGAATGGTCCAATGACATTTTGGAGAACTCAGATAGACCATAATAGAATATATCTAATATGGTCCATTTTGAAAACATGTCAGAATGACACTTTTTGGTCATCTGCTTGTATCTTTCCCAAGCTTCATAGAGGGATTCACAATCTTTTTGTTCGAAGGTCTGAACATCCACTCTAAGCTTGCTCAACTTTTGAAGAGGAAAGAATTTATCCAAGAAGGTTGTGACCAGCTTATCCCAGGAGTCCAGGCTATCTTTAGGTTGTGAGTCCAACCATGTTCTAGCTCTGTCTCTTACAGCAAAAGGGAAAAGCATGAGCCTGTAGACTTCAGGATCTACTCCATTCGTCTTAACAGTCTCACAAATCTTCAAGAACTCAGTTAAAAATTGATAAGGATCTTCAGATGGAAGTCCATAAAACTTGCAGTTCTGTTGCATCAAAGCAACTAATTGAGGTTTCAGCTCAAAATTGTTTGCTCCAATGGCAGGAATTGAGATGCTTCTTCCATCAAACTTGGACGTTGGTTTAGTAAAATCACCAAGCATCCTCCTTGCATTATTGTTGTTGGGTTCGGCTGCCATCTCCTTCTCTTGTTCAAAAATTTCAGAAAGGTTACCTCTGGATTGTTGTAATTTAGCTTCTCTTAGTTTCCTCTTCAGAGTCCTTTCAGGTTTAGGATCAGCTTCAACAAGAGTGCCTTTCTTCTTATTCCTACTCATATGAAAGAGAAGAGAAAAAAATAGGAAGAGGAATCCTATATATCCGGACAAAGAGGATCCTTATTATTAGTAAAAGAAGAAAGGAATAAGAGTGGAGAATCCAATCACAAGGGTGAGGATAGAGGCAGTGATTGGAGATGAAGAGAGGTGAAGAGAAGTGTTAGTAAATAAATAAATATATAGAAGAAGAGAAGAGAGGGAGAATTCGAAAATAATTTTGAAAAAGTAGTTAATGATTTTCGAAAATTAAAGATAAGATATAATTAAAATTAAAATTTAAAATAATTAAAAAGAATTTTTGAAAAAGAGATGATATATTTTCGAAAATTAAAGAGGGAAAAGTAGTTAGGTGGTTTTGAAAAAGATAAGAAACAAACAAAAAGTCAAATAGTTAGTTGAAAAAGATATTAAAATTAAATTTGAAAAGATAAGAAGATAAGAAGTTGGATAAGATATTTTGAAATCAAATTTTTGAAAAAGATAAAATTTGAAAAAGATATGATGAAAAGATAAGATAACAAGATATGATAAAAAGATAAGATAAGAAGATATGATAAAAAGATATGGTTGAAAAAGATTTAATTTTTAAAACTAAATTTAATTGCTTAACTAACAAGAAACTAAAAGATAAGATTCTAGAATTTAAAGATTGAACCTTTCTTAACAAGAAAGTAACAAACTTCAAATTTTTGAATCAATCACATTAATTGTTAGCATAATTTCAAAAATTTGAAATAAAATCAAGAAAAAGATTTTGAAAATAATTTTAAAATTTTCAAAATTAATAAGATAAAAATGAAAAAGATTTGATTTTTGAAAAAAAAATTTGAAAAGATAGGATTTTTAAAAATGAAAATTTGACTTGACTTATGAGAAACAACTAATTTTAAAAATTTTTGACTAAGTCAACTCAAATTTTCGAAAATTAGGAGAGAAATAAGGAAAAGATATTTTTTTGATTTTTGAATTTTTAATGATGAAAGATAAAAACAACAAAAATGACTTACAACATGAAAATTATGAATCAAAACTCATGATGCATGCAAGAACACTATAAATGTCAAGATGAACTCCAAGAACACTTTGAAGATCATTATGAACATCAAGAACATATTTTTGAAAAAATTTTGATGCAAAGAAAACATGCAAGACACCAAACTTAGAAATCTTTAATGCTTGAACTCTAACAAACGAAAAATGCATATGAAAAACAAGAGAACACACAAAATAAGAAAACATCAAGATCAAACAAGAAGACTTACCAAGAACAACTTGAAGATCATGAAGAATACTATGAATGCATGAATTTTTGAAAAATGCATAATAATTTTAAAAACATGCAATTGACACCAAACTTAAAAATTGTCTCAAGACTCAAACAAGAAACACAAAATATTTTTGATTTTTTTTCTAATTTTTTGTATTTTATTTTATTTTTTTCAAAAAACATATAGGAAAAAGAAAATAAGAAATTCAAAATCTTTAAGAAGAATTCCATGAATCTTTCAATATTAGCCCAAAGCTCCAATCAAAGGGTTGGACATGGCTTAAGAGCCAGTCAGCTTTAGGATGGAATTACATGCATTGTGGTGATTAGTTGAAAACCAATTCCAAAGGAGTTTGAATATGGCTTTGCAGCCAGCCAGGATTCAACATGCTTCATGAAACTCTGGAATCCATTCTTAAATGCTTTGAAACCATAGAATGATTTATTTTAAAAAATTTTCAAAAATAGGAATAAAAAATTTTTTTTGAAATATTTTTGAAAATTTTTGAAAAGAAAATTACCTAATCTGAGCAACAAGATGAACCGTCAGTTGTCCATACTCGAACAATCCCCACAACGGCCCCAAAAACTTGGTGGACGAAATTGTGATCATCAACAATGGCTCCAAAGACTTGGTGCTCTCAAACATAAATCACACTTTGTCACAACTCCGCATAACTAACCAGCAAGTGTACTGGGTCGTCCAAGTAATACTTTACGTGAGTAAGGGTCGATCCCACAGAGATTGTTGGTATGAAGCAAGCTATGATCACCTTGTAAATCTCAGTCAGGCGGATTCAAATTGATAGTGGTTTTCAGAAAATATAAAGAGATACTTAATTAAATAATAAAGGATAGAAATACTTATGTAAATTCATTAGTGGGAATTTCAGATAAGTATATGGAGATGCTATGTTCCTTCTGAATCTCTACTTTCCTACTGCATCTATTCAATCCTTCTTATTCCTTTCCATGGCAAGCTATATGTAGGGCATCACCGTTGTCAATGGCTACATCCCATACTCTCAGTGAAAAAGGTCCAAATGCTCTGTCACAGCACGGCTAATCATTTGTCGGTTGTTCTCAATCAGGTTGGAATAGAATCCAGTGATTCTTTTGCGTCTGTCACTAACGCCCAGCCTTTAGGAGTTTGAAGCTCGTCACAGTCACTCAATCCCAGAATCCTACTCGGAATACCACAGACAAGGTTAGACTTTCCGGATTTCCATGAATGCCACCATCAATTCTACCTTATACCACGAAGATTCTGATTAAGGAATCCAAGAGATATGCGCCCGGCCTAAGGTAGAACGGAAGTGGTTGTCAGTCACACGCGTTCATAAGTGAGAATGATGATGAGTGTCACAGATCATCAGATTCATCAAGTTGAGGTGCAACGAATATCTTAGAACAGGAATAAATCAAATTGGATAGAAGATAGTAGTAATTGCATTGAAACTTGAGGTACATCAGAGCTCCACACCCTTAATCTTTGGTGTGTAGAAACTCCACCGTTGAAAATACATAAGTGATCAAGGTTCAGGCAAGGCCGAATGGCCCGCTCCCAAAAACGAAAACCAGGATGTCAAAATCCAGATATGGAACCAAGATATCTAATAGACTAGTAAAAAGTTCTATTTATACTAAACTAGCTACTAGGGTTTGCAGAGGTAAATAATTGATGCATAAATCCACTTCCGGGGACCACTTGGTGTGTGCTTGGGCTGAGCTTGATCTATCCACGAGCTGAGGCTTCTCTTGGAGTTGAACGCCAAGTTGTAACATGTTTTGGGCATTCAACTCTGGTTTGTGACGTGTTCCTGGCATTTGACTCCAGAATGCAGCATGGAACTGGCGTTGAGCGCCAGTTTACGTCATCAAATTCCGAATAAAGTATGAACTATTATATATTGCTGGAAAGCTTTGAATGTCCACTTTCCAACGCCGTTGAGAGCGCGCCATTTGGAGTTCTGTAGCTCCAGAAAATCTATTTCGAGTGCAGGGAGGTCAGATTCCAACAGCATCAGCAGTCCTTTGTCAGCCTTCTTTCAGAGTTTTGCTCAGGTCCCTCAATTTCAGCCAGAAAATACCTGAAATCACAGAAAAACACACAAACTCATAGTAAAGTCTAGAAATGTGAATTTAGCATAAAAACTAATGAAAACATCCCTAAAAGTAACTAGATCATGCTAAAAACTACCTAAAAAAATGCCAAAAAGCGTATAAATTATCCGCTCATCATTTGTCCATTATGCAGCTTCTAATATGTGTTTTCTAGGCTGGAAACTGAGTCAAAACAGTCCAGAAATCGCTCCCAGCGTCTTTCTGCATTTTTTTGCACGTGGCGCATGTCACGCGGACGCGTCGCTGGACTTCTTAGCGAGTCACACGGACGCGTCAGTCACGCGGATGCGTCGCTGAGCAAATCTTCAAATCATGCTTACGCGTCAGTCACGCGTACGCGTCGCCATGGATACTTCCAGATCACGCGCACGTGTCAGGCACGCGTGCGCGTCTCTCCTCGTAGCCATCTCCTTTGATTCTTGTGCTGCAGAAACTTCGTCAAATTACGCCGAATGCTACCTAAAATAAATAAAATTGCCCAAAACTCAAAATTGCATCCATAGTGGCTAAAATATAATTAATTCTTAATTAAACTCAGCAATTTAAGTGAAAATTCACTAGGAAAAGATAGACAAGATGCTCACGCATCAGATGTGCAGACGGAATAATCCATAGATGTGTGCCTAGAGAAGAAGCACAGAAGATCATATGGCATTGTCATGGATCACAATATGAGGACATTTTGGAAGTGAGCGAACAGCCACAAAA